>NC_141323.1:1035000-1635000 GCF_037954235.1 Aulostomus chinensis | reverse complement strand
CAGGACGGGAAAGGGAAATACCAGCACTCCATGTCTTCAGTCACCAAAGTCCAGCAAACAAACCTAAAACACCAACAACAACCTAATTTCAGACTGAATATATCCCAGTGCAAAGTCCTGAATAAAATCGAATGTATGGCTAACGAACACAACACTTTGAGGGATGTAATTCAGTTCAGTACAAGCCCCATTAGCTAAGCAAATGTCGTCGCCTGTCCAAACATGAAACTTTCAGTTGCGTACCTTTTTAGGGGACAAGGAAATACATGACGAATAAAAACGCGATGTCAAAGACAACGAACACCCACAGGTCAAACCAGTAGGAGTGTTTCGGTAAAGAAACTGGTTCTCTTTTAGATTTCATCATTTTAATTTCTTCCTCTTGCTGTGTAGCGGTTGGTCCCATTTTAGCCTCAGCTACTGCTTCGTCTTTCTTCTTCTTCTTCTTTGGTTTTTACGGCGGTTGGCAACCCACCAGATGGAGCATTACCACCTTCCTCTGTCCCATCGCGGAACACCATCTTTCCCTACTTTCCCTACTTCTACACCTAAATCCTACCTCTAAATCCTAAACATAATCCCTAAACCTAAATCCTATAATACAATCCTGTATCCCTCAAATACTCTAAAAGAACCCTAACACTCTCCCTATCCTCCATCCTCAGAACTCCCTCCAGACTGATCTCACCCTTCCCCATGTTCCTCCACCTGTCCCTCATCACCCTCCTCTCCACCTCATACCTGCCACACCTCAGGAGTACGTGCTCTACTGTCTCTTCCTCACCACAGCCCTCACACAGCCCTGTGTCGTGCTTCCCTAACACCTTCAAAGTCCCGTTCAGCCCACAATGTCCCAGCCTCAGCCTCACCTTAACTACTTCCTCCCTCCTCTGCCCACCTCCACCCCAACACCCTCTAGCCTGCACACTCCTCTGAACCCTATAAAAGTGCCTACCCTTCTTCTCTTTGTCCCACCTTCCCTGACACATGTCCAATCCCCCTCTCCCTCACAATCACCTTCACCTCAGCCCTACTCACCCTCACATTCATCTCCACCGTCCTCTTCACCAACGCCCCCTTTGCCAACTCATCTGCCTTCTCGTTCCCCTCCACCCCCACATGTGCTGGTACCCATAAAAACCTAACCTGACCCCCCCCCGCTTAACTATCATCGTGACTGCCTGAAGAACCTGGTGCAAAATATCCTGACGACTACACGTGTGACATGACCTGATGCTAGTTAGGACTGCTGCTGAATCTGAGCAGACCACCACCCTCCCCACTTGTGTACACTCCACCCACCTCAGTGCCACCAGCACCGCTACCATCTCCACTGTGTAAACCCCCAGCCCATCTGTCGTGCGCCTTCTAAGCCCTATCCCTCTCCCCGGTAATGCCACCCCAAATCCTGTCTCCCCAGACTCCGCCCTTGATCCATCAGTATAAACCTTCTCCCATCCACCATACACCCTTCTCATACACCTGTTGTGAGCCCTAACCAAGTCCCCCCCCCCCACCCCCCTTCCTCCTCAACTCCAACAAACACCAGTCCACCTCTGGCCACTCCATCCTCCACGGTGCCATCTCTGGGTACACCACCGCTTGACTCACCCTAATGTGCCCTACTCCTAGCTCCCTAGCCAGTACATTCCCTATCCTCCCAAAGTGCTCCCTGTGTCCCCCCCCCCCCCCCCCCCCGTACTCCCAACACTCATCTAACACACTCTCGGTCGGATGCACCCTTGAGTGACCCTGCAGGTTAGCCCAATACCTCACAATTAATTGCTTCCTTCTTAGCTCCAGGGGCATCTCACCCATCTCCACCTGCAGTGCTGCCACCTCAGCTACTGCTTCCAGTTCGCCTTCCTCTTCTTTTAATTTCCGGGAGATCACATGGAGCCAGGGGATGTTGCTGCCCTCCACTGGTTAATTGTTGATCTCTACTTACAAGTACAAAGTGATCACTTAACATCGAATATTGATTTCAGAAAATTATCTGAGACATGTAATGTTGACTAAGTAGATTTCGTAGTTTAGTTTATTTTTTATTTTTTTAATACTTGGTATTTGTTTATTTTTTCTTCGTTTCAAAAGGATTTAAAGGGTCAGAAAAAGGTATTGTGTGATAAAATATAGAATTTGAAAGAAATGTCTTCAGTAAGGACAGAAGCAAAACCATATGCATAGCTACACTGAAACAAAAATAGTACTCAACAGCAACAACAGTATTTAAGTTCAAAATGTGTGAAATTCTGCTTCTTTCGTGCATACACTGTGTTGAGTAAAAATCTAATTACAAGAGAATTATAGGAATCACAAACCTAATTAATTGCTTTTATTTACTAAAAATCATTAGATTCAGCAGGCACATATTTGGGAGAAGCCTCCATAAAGACAGGCCTTTTATTCCATCCATCCATCCATCCATTGTCTTCCGCTTATTCCTATTAAGGGTCGCGGGGGGGGGGGGGGGGTTCCCAGCGTCAACGGGCGAGAGGCCGGGTTCACCCTGGACAGGTCGCCAGTCCATCGCAGGGCCGGCCTTTTATTCCTTTGAACCCAAATCTTAATATGTCATCTGTCTGATTTAGGGTGGCACGGTGATGCAGTGGTTAGCACTGTCGCCTCACAACAGGAAGGTTCTGGGTTTGAGTCCCAGTTCAAGCACGGGAGCTTTCCGTGTGGAGTTTGCATGTTCTCCCTGTACCGGCTGTGAGTGTGAATGGTTGTCTGTCCTATGTGTGTTGGCTCTGTGAAGGACTGGCGACATGTCAAGGGGGTACCACACAATCGTCCGAAGGCTGCTGGGATAGGCTCCAGCCCCCCACGACCCTTAACAGGATGAGCGGTAGAAAATGGATGGATGGTTTATTAATTTATTCTGCAAAATAAAACAAATAGTTGTACGTGTGTTATGCATAACATGTATAATAATTTTATGACCGCTTTAAGATGTGTAAAGATTGCGCCTAAAAAATACTTGTGTGATGTTCTCCCTGAAACAGTCTCAACCAGGGTCATTTTGGCCCATCCATCCATCTATCCATCCATCCATCCATCCATTTTCTCCTGCTTATCCTGTTATGGGTCACGGGGGGGCTGGAGCCTATCCCAGCAGCCTTCAGGCGAGAGGCGGCGTTCACCCTGGACAGGTCGCCAATCCATTGCAGGGCCAACACATACAGACAGACAACCATTCATACTCACAGCTTCGCCTACGGGCAATTTAGAGTATCCAATTAACCAAGTCCCCATTTGCATGTCTCTGGACTGTGGGAGGAAGCTGGAGTACCAGCGAGAACCCACACAGGCACAGGGAGAACATGCAGACTCCACACAGAAAGATCCTGTGCCTGAGCCAGAGCTCGAACCCAGAACCTTCTTGCTTTGAGGCACCATTGTGCTGCCGTCATTCTGGCCCACTTTCACAAATAACTCAAATAACACAAGTCAATTAAACCTCTGTCCACAAGAATCACGAGAGTTTTATGACTTGCACATCTGCTGCATTGATCCAGCAAACCATCACACATCAGCAGCAAGGTCCCTCAAGTTGCTGCAAATGACAGCAACACCTCATCTCTCTGCTCCTTCTCTCTTCCCTCTCGAGGACTTCACCTTAATTGTCTGAATATTTCTCAAAGCCTCTGTTTCACTGTTACGATTGCAGACTGACCTTTTCTCAAACAGCTTCCCTGGGAAATATACCTGATCCATGCAGAACTCTGTGCACTCGACTGACAACCTCACATCTGACGATGGCATTTAGACTCAATCTGGAGTCTGCTTCCCTCAAGAATTTCGGTCAATTTGAAAGATAAACATCTATGAATTTGACAGTTTTATCAGATCTGTCATAAGTCGCATCAGTCTGTTGCTCTATGCGCTGTTGAGCCAAGTTGACCTCTGCACCTTTTCAGCAGGTTGCAGTGATGATGCAGCATTTTGGATGGTGGAGGGGGAGAGCGGCTACGTTGTCTGGCTCCCCCACTGTTAAATGTCATTCAGTACTGGCCTGAGATGAAAGGTCAGGACTGCAAAAAGATCACATCAAGAGTTTCTAACATAAACTATAATGGCAGTGTTTTAATTTGTTTTAGTGCATGAAAATGACAAGGAAATGAGGGCTGTGATGGATGGACTCTCCTCCTTTGAGTGTGTATGAATAGTCAACCAGGCAGCTGAAAATTGTTTGATTTTGACTAATGATGATCTCCACAGCTGTCAATCTAAACTCAAACAAGCAGCAGGTTCTTATGCAGACGAACACACACACACACTGGATCAGTTGAGTTCAGGGACCAACTGTGTACCTGTTATGTCTCAAATTAATCATGTCCTTTGCAACATTAAACACCAGAATCAAAGACTTTGTTTGTCTCACTGAGATTCAAATGCAAAGGTTCACAGCAAAAGAAAATCATTCATACTTTTTTAATTACATCAAAGAAGTAATTATCATGCTGTTGGTAAACCTGTGATTATTTTCCACATATTACATCACTCTTTAAACTAAATATATTAGACATAATTATTTGATGGGAACTTTTACCTGACAGAATTACACAAAATAGATATATTTGCATGAAAAGTCAAATCCATGCTATTTCCACATAAAAATAAATGATAAATGAAGTGATGTTTGATGATGAGAAATCTGTGGCACCATTTCTTAAACCAACTTAACATTTCTCAAGCTCCCATATTTTTTTGTAACCACTGCATCACCTTTTTTGTGACAACAGAATGCAAAAGCAAAAGCCAGCCACATATATTTACCTTAAAGTTAATGGCTCCCCATAGACACCAAGAACTAACAACAGCACTAATCTAATGCTCACTAATCCACAAGCATTAAGATCTGAACAAAAAGGAAGCCATGGCTCAACTAGGTTCTGTGCTGCTGTTCAGTGAGTGCCATCCATACATTTATGGATACATTTATCCTGTTCAGGGTCACGGGGGGGGGGGGGGGGGGGGGGGGCTGGAGCCTATCCAAGCTGCATTCGGGCAAGAGGTGGGGTTCAACCTGGATGGGTCGCCAGTCCACCGCAAGACCAACACATATAGTCAGACAACCATTCGCTCTCTCTCACAGCCATGCCTACGGTCAGTTCAGAATATCTGATTAACCCAGTCCCCTCTTGCATGTCTGTAGACTGTGGGAGGAAGCTGGAGTACCAGGAGAGAACCCACGCAGGCACAGGGGAGAACATGGAGACTCATCACAGAAAGACCCCGTGCCCAAGCTGGAGCTCGAACCTGGAACCTTCTTGCTGTGAGTGCTAACCACTGCACCACCGTGCCGCACCCTGCACTGGTTAATCCGTCAATAAGTTCATCTTGACAGAAATATTATCATGTAGAGTCCCATCTTTTACATCCAGTAATTTTTGGTAAGATAGATGTGCATCGACTACTGATACAGGTAGAGGTGTTGAACTTTTACACAAAGGTACAAATATGTGGTAACATGAATAATTAATGTAGTGATGCACTTCCCAAGCTTTTCTATAAATTTTTATACTCAAGGTGACAACTTTGACTGCTATTTATGCAGCCAACTTACTTGATCACAAGGAGTTTTGGCTACCTATGCACCTCTGATGGCTCTTTTCTATGCTGCATAACTGCCCTAAGAGCATAAAAAAGAAGCAAACACAAAACTGTTTCTTTGCTTGTGTGACACCAAATACCATTTATTAGGGCTTTACAAAGACTACAAAATCCTCCAGATGAGTTAAATCACTGTCTCTGTCTATTTACATGATATGTTACATACAAATGTACAAAATATAAAACATTTAAGGACAAATGTTTCACCAAAAAACAAGAAAACTTTCTCTCAAACCAGAGTAAATGCTATGGTTTTCAACTGAGATGTAACTGCAGGTGCAGGTGAGTCATCAACACTATGGTGTACACTGTTAACGGTGTCCAGGCTCTGCTTGCTGGGCTATTGTGGGAGATCTAAGGTTCAGTTTTGATACATGGGTGTATGTCTAGGTAAGGAACAACGTGGAACTGCCCCTTAGCATGCAAGTACACAGCCTTGCAAACAGGAGGCTGCCAGGAATATGTGCAAACCAGTGGAGGCTTGGCTGCAGAGACGAGTGAAGCCGAACACAGGTAGGATTGTAAATTACGATTGTCCTGAGGTTGTGACAATGTGACGTCTTGGTCTCTAAAGGGCATTCACTGACCAGTAGCACCTGTTGGTAAATGTATACAGTACGGTGTCAGGTCAGCTTTGGCGCCTCAGACAGCTAGCAAGCCTGACGTAATGGTACGTTCTGGTTGTAGTGTCCGGAGAGGAAGTGCTTCTTATGACAGAGAGGGTTCAGAGAATACTTCTTGTTCTGTTTGTGTTTTCTGTGAATTAAAAAAAAGGGTCTTACTGTACACCGTGCGCCTCCTGCATAGGCAAAACATCCAACCACCACAAGACACACACCTGTTTCTGACAGTGTGTTGAGTTTTTGCATTTTTTTCTCTCTCTCTGTTTTCAAAGTACAATAATTTACTCGGCGGGTTAAGCATATTGTAACATCAACAGGGCGAATGCATCTTTGATTCACTGTGCAAGACTTAAGTATTTACAACCCAACCCAACCTCAAGTGTGCAAAACCAACCCACTCATTAAACAAAGAGAGGACAATCAAAATTCAAAATGGCTTCCGTCCAATATACGCATACATAAAGGTAAAGATCTCTTCTCAATGCATCCCCTTTAAAAAGCTCGAAACATGCTCATCAGGCTAGAAAAACCCAAACAGTTTGGTTGTGCTCCTGTAGGTTCAAGTGAGCCCAGCTCAACTGGGCCAAAAACAACTGAAAAATATCCCACCCATCTCTAAATGTTTGTACAATATTGGTTAATTCAAATACAGCGTGTACTCCAACTGTCAGAAACAAGAAAGGGAGATTCAGAGAACGACAAAGAGGCTGTTTTCCCAAAGACAAACAGCCTCTTTGAGGTTGCAGGAAGCTGAGCACCATCATCATCCAACATCTTCTCACTACAGTCAGCCAACGGGAGCAGGAGATGCCTCCCAAATGTTTGCTCATTTAAGGCAGTGAGAAAGCACCAATATCATTGTTCCCTTGTTCAAGTGCCGTTGAGACACTTGATTCACATGGATGTCAGATGGGAGCAGATGCTGAACGAGACTTCCTGACATTGGAGAGTTGTGTCACTTAATAGGCAGCTTGCATCAATCAGTTCAATATTACTGATAGTTTGGTGATTGATCAAAGAGTCTGTGCTGTCACTGTCTGAGCTGCTTGATAGGAAACGTCAGCAGGGTTGTTTGCACTGTTCCATAATGGCCAACAGAGGGTGCTGCGTGCTCTGCTCATTGTGCATTCAGAGCTAAAGCCTAACAATAGGCTTCATTATTTCAAGAAAAACTTAATCCATGGTCAGTGTGTGCGCGTGCGCACATGTGTGTGTGTGTGTGTGTGTGCATTTGGCAGTAAATCAATGGGAAACATTGGCACTTATCCATTTTTCTTCACAGTAGCAATGATGACACACAGACAATGCACAAGCATTGTGCTCATTGTCAGCATGCAGGGCAGAGGGGAGCGTCTTGGTGCCGCCCAACACTGAGGAGGTTCAGGCAAGTGGGAGACCGGCACCACAAGATTTAACTGTACACCATAACTGCGTGTCTCAGTATGCTATGAAATGATTGTAGCTAGTGCCTTCACGGAGGTGCTGTCAGTAACGACCAGCAAATGAAAAAACACCCGAGAAGATGAAATAGCAGTAAACAATTGGCCCAAATGGTTTTCATTAGCCCTCTTATTATAAATGCTAACATGAGAGGAGCTAGTTAGCTGGACTTTGACTGTATCAGAAGTTAGTGAAACACAAGATCAATTTGATAAATCTGCAGTGACACTAATTGGTATGTAAACAGCTGACCAGAGCTAAGCACCTCCAGTATGACCTGCAGACCTCTACGGGAGTCTGAAGCAGGATTGTTGGTCACATCGGGGCCTTGAACCAATTGCGTTAATGGGAGCACCTCCTCCTGCTGCCACTTGAAGTGCATTTTTATGAGTTTTTTGTGTGAGAAGCACCTTTGTAAACAAGGAGACATAAACAACAGAACCCACCCCCCCATTGTAAACATCTGAAGATATTACTGGGATTGAACAAAAATAAAACATATTTTCATGATGTTAAACTTTCTTTTTTTATGACACTGAACTCTTTGGAAGGCAACTTCAGAGTCGGCGCCCCGTGTGTACATATATGAAAAGTTCTATTCTAAAATGTTACAGATCCATTAAACATCTGTAATTATATTCATTGGAATACTGAGGAGGAAAATTGGCTTCTGCCCTTTAAAATGCAGGATAATTTCATTTAATATTGCACCACTCTTTTGTACAATGAGGCGTGTTTCTAATGGACGGTTTAATATTTTGCATAATAAAACTTTTCATATATCATACAACTATACACGACAGGGGTGTCTGGTAGTGATGGAGGTTCAATGCTTCCAGGGGTTCCAGGGTCTCAAGTCTCATAGCGCTGACTCTAGAGAGGAGTCCAGCTGATCGTCATGGTGACTGGTGCTGTCGCTGTCGCAGCTCTGCGTGCTAGAGTAGTTAGCTGCTTCCTGCAGCCTGAGCAGCATGTTCATCTGCAAACACAGCAAAACACAAATTAACAACAGATTGTCGACGTAAAACTAAATACATACAGTGTTAAGTGTTAAAGTACTTTATATTTCCAGCTCTTGGGCCCACTAGCACAAAATTAAAAAAACAGATGCACTTTAAATTTCAGGGCTACGGAGATATGAACAGCACTGAGCCTGTCTTTGTTAACTATCCAACCATCTTTTTGATGAAAAGTAATGCACCATTTCATTCAGGAAATATGCTTATAGTCCATCCTAATTTGATCCAGACAAGAATAGAGATACCCTCATCACCTCTACATGCATTAAGACGAACAGAGACGGTAATCCACTTTGGTCATATCTCTCAGTTTCTTTTCTCCAACATAACAAACCTCTACGATAACAGCACGAATCACATCAGTTGTGTGTCTTGTGCCTCCCTCACCAGTGGGTCTCCCTCTGTGTCACTCTGGGACACCTGCTTGGATGAGGCTCCCTCCTTGGACGAGCTGTAACCATCATATCCCACATCTTCAGGCCTCAGCTGGAGCAGCGACTGGCCTTCCTGCTGCAGCGAGGCAGCGTTCCATGGATAGGTGTCATTCACCCACTTGGATGGATCCTCCCATGCTGCTCTTTTACCGTATAGCTGCAGTGTGGTATGAAAAGAGGACACTCCTGGTCAACTTGATTTTTCATTTCATAGATAACTGCTGTGTTCAGGAGCTGTTTGAGTTTGAATTAAGCTATCAAATGGATCCCTCACAATCAAAATGACTTCTAGATCACATGTGCAGAGACAATGATGGTGCACCCAAAATCATCTTCCAATTTTATTCACACATCGGGAATTGTGTGAGGTTTTATCAAGAGAGAGAGAGAGAGAGAGATGATCATCCTCATCCTCATCATCACAACTTCATTAATTGTCTCACAGCATATAAGCACATGTACAACACACTTTTATGTGTATGTAATCATTTTATGGTTTTTATTTTTATTTTGAGAAACTAAAATGAAAATTTCGTTATTCACATGCTAAAACAATGCTAGAATTTAATAAGCTCTCCTGTCAGTGTTTTGGGTCAAGCAATGATTTTTTTCAACCAATAAGGCAAACACTTGCAGCCCTTACCTGAAGTCCCTCCCTGACAGCCTCAAGTAGGTATGGCACCAGTGAGTAGTTCCACAAGTCAGTGAACCAGACTCGAGAGCCCTCCACATCCATGGGACAAGACAGGAAGAGACGGGGCCCTGAGGTGACAAAGAGCTCAGATGATGAGTGTTTACAGCAAAAATATGCACATAAACATCCATGATGCACAAGTGTGGAAGCACATGAACTAGAAGTACTGCATTGCAGTTCATTGCCTCAGCTATGTGTGTTTGTCACAGTTACCCTTGACAGCCAAAATCTCTTCAGATCATTCTTGAGTCCCAGTGGATATTTGTGCTTGAAGAAATTCCCTCAAGGCATTCCTGTTTCTCGTATTAACAAGATTGGTATGTACACATGGATAACCTGAGAACATCATGCTTCTGGCCAAAAAAGAGTTCCAATTACAACGGAGACTATTCATAAAGCAATGCTCAATGACTCAAAATTTTCAGCTATTAATGAATATTATCATTGTTATTTAGTCTAAAACACAAACACAGCATGAAGAGCATCTTTCATAGTGTGTGTGTGTGTGTGTGTGTGTGTGTGTGTGTGTGTGTGTGTGTGTGTGAGTGAGTGTGTGTGTGTGCGTGTGTGTGCGCGTGCATGTACCTATGGTGACATCAGAGGAGCTGTGGGCCTCCAGGAAGCCATTGAGGTGCTGCCATGTTTTGGGGATCCAGTCAATGATCTTTATCAGGTCATTGCTGCGCATGTTTTTATTGATCTCCGTCTCTATCAGCTTCCGCCGCAGGAAACGGCCCAGGAACCCTTTGACTGGCTCAGTGTGGTTGGTGCACAGCACCCACCTATGACCAGACAGATGATCGATGCCATGTTAAAAGCAATGGAGGCTGATAAAGCTCCTCACTGTTCTGTTACATTTATCATCAAAGCATCTCATGTTGAGTTTCTTCACTTTATTATGATGATCCACTTTCAATTCAGCTTTAAAATTACTGGGACTAGACTAAGATGCTCTGTGCTCTCATAACGTCTGTACATAATGCAAACAATACAAACATTCTGTTGCAGTTAAAGTGCCGTCACAAACCTGAAATTGTGGTGTAGTTCAAGGTTTGGAGAGGAGGAGACTCCCTGGTTCATAGTCCCAATGACATATGGGCTACAAGAGAGAAGGTCAACAAGATCCATAATTAACCAGGGCATAATATTAATCATCCAATGTATTTCTACCTGCCTTTCATTTCTTGAACACATGGTGTATGTTCTAAATTATCAATACCAATCACTGACTGCCAGCTCACGGAGCCACACATTATCAGTAACTTCCCACCAAATGTTTTGTGGAGCTGTAACCAACAATGAACCATCCCAGCCCGCAAGAAAGAAAGAGTTCCCACTCACCATTTGTGGTACTTGCAGTTGAGGAAGCCATTAAATATGTCGCTGAGTGAGCTAATGTGGTGGAGATTGTCCAAAATGACCACAGTGGGGAGCTCTGTGTCTGTTTCGTCAGAATTACACTGCTCTGCCAGGTTGGACAAGTACTGACGCAGGTCCTGGAGGAGGAAACAGACATGAGGATGCCACATTTAGAGCATGTAGAGCTTGAAATGTAAGTTTTATATATACAAATGTACACAGAATAATATAACCTGAGCTGTGATGTTAAACTGTGGTTATAAAAACTGAAGCCAAGAAGAAATGAAAAATGTAGTAGTTTTCTGTAAATGAGCACTTCCTATCTCTGCACAATTTTGCTGGATAAGAACAAAAAGGTGAAATCATTCGGCCTTTCACTGTTCTTAACGTGACCAAAAGCAGAAACTGGAGAAGCATTTCACTCTGGGTTTTTTTGAATGTTGCTTCATCTTCCTAATGCTCAAGGATGATCAGAATCAGAGGAAAGTCTCAGCTTGTTCCTTAAAGCTAATGTGAACCTTTATTCCTCAATGTCAAGCTATACTGCTCTACTGCATTCAATAACCATCCAGGGAAAGATGCAGTTAGAGAGAGAGAGAGAGAGAGAGAGAGAGAGAGAGAGAGAGAGAGAGAGAGAGAGAGAGAGAGAAAGAGAGAGAGATTAGTAGAAAACAAATGCAACCAAGCATATCAGAAGATCAGTAAACAGGTGTATGGTAGATTATATTGGTAAAATTGATAGTAGTTGGCTTCTTTTATTACATGTGCTGCAAGAAATACCTATCTGAGGGCAGAGCTCTTGTCACACAGCAGTTATATAATGCAGGTGGTCACCTGAAGAGCCTAAGCAGAGCAGAAGGGTGCAAACAATCTTGATGACTGTACGTCTGCCTTGCCTGTGTCTAAAGGGCTCTTTAGTAGGGCATACCTGGCTCCACCCCTTCCACCGCCAGTTTAGACCCGAGACCGATCTCCATGTTCGCCCGTAAAATATACAGTTAAGTCTTAAGTATTTAAAATCATAAAGGATGACTTTTTGGGGGTTTATCTTACAAATTACTTTGTGACAAAAGGCACTACATTGTATACATCAGAAAGCAATATTTTCCAGTTAAAATACATACACCACACACCAAAATATAACGGTACAAAACTCCAATCAACAGACAATACTCCAAATCTCTGCTCCATCTACCTTGCTGGAATTCTGGTCCACGTTGAAACTGGCAACATTGTGCTCTGTCACCTCCAGCCCCATTTGGTAAATGAGGAACTCAGCCAGCTTGGCAGCCAGGAAGGACTTGCCGGTGCCACTGGGCCCTGAGAGGATGATACGTCGATGCTCCATCAACAGGTTGAGGTACCGCTGGATGATGGGTTTTGGAATGAGTGTGTCAAACACTAGGCTGTCTATACTGTTCTCCCTCACACCTGGATAGAGGAGGAAGAACAAGATGAGAGAGGACAAAGGAATGAAGGAAAACACTGGAGCAGAAGAGCAAACATTCAATAAACTACTGATGAACAAAAACACTGCTTGAGAGCCAATATTGTACACCAGCGCGAATCCTGAAATAGAAACTCCATGTTCCCTTCTGTCATACCTTTGACGTTGACCTTGATGACGTTGTTGTCGCCCACCAGGTAGCCGCAGGGCAGCAGCTCAGGCACTTCGGAGGCGTGGGAGCGAACCACCTCACCCATTGTGTAGCAGACGATGCTGTCTGTGCTCAGACCAAGACTGGTGAGAGGATCCACCCGAAATACATACTCCTGCATGGTGAGGAGGGAGGGATTAAATTACTGCACAGCTCCACACAATTAAAGTGGGATTCCACCATGTTGAGTTGACTGTGTCTTAAATCTTCCATGAACATATTCGTGTTTCATGCTGCAATTGATATAACCTTAGCACATAGATGAGCTCCAGGGACAATCTTGTGGAAATTGGGTTTATTTATAAACCTAAATGGAATGAAGCCACTGCTTCACCTCTGATTTAGGATTCTAAAAATCTGACCTGCGACTTTGAGTCATCGTCTGTTTACCTTAAAGAGGCGTCGGATAACCCCATCTAGGACATCCCACTTAGTCTTCCCACTCACACCTATAGATCCAATCAGATACTCCTGGCTTTGTGCACCCTGTAGAATAGCAGATGAATCAAAATATAATATTAAAGCAGTTTTGGCTGTTAGAAAATACAAAATAATGTGAGATCATCCCTCACTAACCTTGGTTTTATTTGGCCCACTGCGAATGGTTACTACTATTCGCACACTCCGGCCTTCTTTGCGCAGATTGCCCTCATAGCTATCATCCAGCAGGATATCTGAAAGCAAAACTTCCTTTTAACAAACTCCTTGACTAATTCTAAACAATATTTGCATGTTGCTGATAATATGGCAATTGCTGAAAACTGACAGACTCCAAGATAAAAGATAATGAATGGGTCTCTTTCATGTGATTATAGTTATTAAACATTACATTTTATCAACGCTTTTCATGCTCAGCGCAAAAAAAATGTAATGTAGGTTGATTTGTGAGGAAGGTAGAGACAGAATGTTAGAAGAGCTGTTTGTTATAATATTGAATGGGCAGATATCAATTCCAGGATTTGGGACGAAACCATGTAGAGAAAAGACACAGAAAAAGAACTTATGATGTTAATTATCAATCTTACAATATATGAGAAGAAATAAAA
Organism: Aulostomus chinensis; assembly: GCF_037954235.1. NCBI lineage: Eukaryota > Metazoa > Chordata > Actinopteri > Syngnathiformes > Aulostomidae > Aulostomus > Aulostomus chinensis. Next base: position 1,621,111 of record NC_141323.1, on the reverse strand, counting down.
ATGAAAACTTCAGCATGAATCATAAAGTTTAAACCACCGAATAGAAATCTGCTAGTCAGCCAGTCAAATGTCTGCACTCCATTCATCGAGACAGTGTGATTTTTGAATTTGACAACGGCAACGAATTTGACATCAAAATCCATGTAACTCATCAGCAGCTTTTACCTCTGTTTCTGTGCGCCTAGCAACTGGCTGCTAAGCTCGACATTCAGCTCTGTTTTGGTCACATGCTTCGGGGGGGGGGGGGGTGGAGGGGTTCCAAGCTCTTTCAGTGCTGATTGATTTTCCATTATTGCCTTTTAATCGAACTTTTGTACATCAATGAACTCTGAACTCGAAGCTTTCAGCACATTTCCACTGATGAGAACATGCATACCACAACAAAGGGGTGTTCAAATGGACTCCTCGTTAACATGTTAAACGCAACTCCATTAGAAGGCAACATTGATTCAGCATCCTAGCTGTCAGCTGGACAAGTAGACTCCAGTTGTTTTTTAGACCTGACTTAATATAATGCAATTGCTAGCAATGACAGCGAATTAAAAATAAAAAGCTCAGTACATTTTGTTTTTTGTGACCTCTGACAACAAGTCCCTGCCAAACAACTAACAACTCCCATTTTAAGTTCCCCATCATTCTCTTGTCCTGGTCTCCATTTTGGAGAGGGAAATGGCTACTTTGTATGCAGCTGGCCTCTCTTTGCTGAAGGCTCTGTGTTGGGGTGATAAGGGCCCGTTGGCCCACTCGTCTTCTCACGCGTCACTGCTCTCAGCTCATCCCTTCATCAATTAACGAGGGCCCAGGTCCTCGGAGGAAAGAAGCGCCTTCTATGTTAATTACAGGACATGTGAGAGGGTCAAACTCTTTCACTGCTCAAACAGAGCAGGCTGGGAGATATTTTCAGCCTGTTCATGTTTGTGTGTATGGGGGGGGGGGGGGGGGGGGCTGCCACAGACAGCAGCTATTTCATCATTTCATGTAGCTTCTCAAGATCAGTTCTCTACACAGATGCAATTCTCTCATATTCATTGAGGCACATTTGAAGGGTGCTCCAATTTAATTCCGCAGACAAAAAAGTGTCATTACAGAACAGAGAGAGTCCTCAGGATTAACAACATATGAATATGGCACATTAATGGTTAGCAGTATTACACCCTGACTTTATTTAAATACCCCGTCTTTCAGAGCTACAATTACCACCTGTTGTTGCCTCAATACAGAAAAATGTTTTTACAGATAATTATGATTTAAACCAGTGTATGACCATCAAATTCAAATAATCTCATCCTGGTATCCAAATGGACTTTTGTCCTTTCCCTTCAAAATACTATAAACATCTCATTTCCAAATTTTGTTGAACTCTCAGTCCTGATTGACCAGTCAAGACTTTTTGACTCATATTATTTTTGTTTCAAATATCTTAAGTCCATTTCCCTTCTCTTGGTGCTCAAAACAGGCTGCAGGCTGATAACACTGACCTACACATGCACTTCAGATGGGCAGTGTGCAGACACCAGTGCTGACACTGAACTGACCTGACATTATGGTGTCGGTAATGTTGAGGTTATTGAGAGACAGCCCCAAGGACTGACGTGAGGAGGAGGAGGATGTGCTGGAGGTCTCGGAGGGCGGTCGGGCCGTCTTGACAGGAGTGGCCGTTGGTGTGGCATTACCGCTGGACTTGAGGCGATCATTCTCCGCTTTTAAAGTCTCAATCTCATTCTGGTCATTGAGAAAAGGATGAAAATGTGGAGGAATTCTAAAAAAATAACTTTGTAACTTTCATTTTTAGCCAGAGAAGAAAAGATCCAAATATAATCAGAGGGTAAAAGTGGGCTGAGTTGAAAACAAACCACTGCCTTTAAATGGATTGGATAGATTCTGACTGGCAGCTTTGTTCAACAAATCCTTCTGAAAGTTATGCCAACGACATCATTCACCACCATCACTATAATGGTGTGGACCCTGCCATGTACTATAAAAAGGATATACTTATAGTTGTCATTCATGGTGTTTACACCAACAGATTAAAGGGAAGTCCATGAAAACTTCATCGAAGTTGAGTGATTCAGAAAAATAAGTAATGCAAGGCTTGCTCACAATCATAGCAGGCTAGAACAGACATAATAGAAAATAGAAACGGCCCTCAAAGATTTTGGTAACAGTGACAGTAACAAGCCTTTCAAACAGCAAACGGTCATTTATCCACATTCAAGCTGGCGGCTGTTGTTATTCTGAATCAGTATTATTGGAATTAAGGTCTGTAAGTGGCTTTTTGATCTTCAAGGCTCTCTTTGTAGTGAAGGTTAAGTCCCAGATAAGGAGCCTTACATGATCCGCAGATCTGACGGGAGACTACAGAGAAGGCAAGCCATGGAGTTCCATTTAGCTGAAACCTTTATGGTGATACATGATATTCTTTGAATGTGGGTTTCTTTTAAGAATATGAAATGATGCAGATGTTATCCTTTTTTTTTGCACTACATCAATAGGAATCAAATTATTAAATAACAAATATTTATTTGCCACTTTTTATTCAGCTAGATGGACAATTAAACAATGCCATTCCACCCCCATGGATTGAGCTCTCCTTTTGAGCATGCTGTTCATTTATAATGACAAGTCAGCTATTAATTGCCAGTTTTGGAGTTGATGCAGTGTGCTGGATCATTGGGCTTTGCGATCGCCACAAAACTAGTTAGCAAACCAAAGCCCTTTGGTAAGACTTGACAAAATTAGTACATTACGAATGGTTAGATCCTACTGTGTTAAAGAGTGCTAAATAAGCATTACTTCAGCATAACTAATCATATGTTACTGCTGTTTGTGACCCGTCTTGAACTTAAATATATCAGATCTTGTATGTTCTAAGAATTTGTCATGATGGAGGAGGCCAAGAAGGGTGCGAAAGAACAGTTGATAGTTATTAAAAATTGTTTGTGTCTTAGGTTAGGTTCAATAGTCTACTTGAGTTCACTCAAAACGTCCATCAGATACTCATGCTTTCTTGCATTTAGCTGCTCCATGTAAGCTCACCTGCATGCGGTTCATGGCTTCCCGGATCTGATCCAGGTGGTGTGCAGAGCTCAGCGCTTCCAGGCGGATGTCTGTCAACTTGAGCTCCTTTTCCCTCAGCTCGTTCTTCAGCTGTAGGATGATCTCGGCCTCGGCTTCTGTGCATTCACACAACCTGCAACCGGGATCACACACACAGGGTGGAGGAGGGGGATCACGTCAAGGGTTGTACCAAAAAAACACACAAACATAATTTGGAGAGGAAATATATATGCTTCAAAGGAAACAAGACAGGTAAGGTTTGGAGACTGGTGGAAGGGAATCTGGAGTCATTGATGACAACTGCACAGACTGGTATAATGACAGGGTATAATGAAGGGGCATTTGAGACAGCGAATCCTTCCCATGTTCAATAATACATCTGGAAGAAAATGGTTTTCATCTAAGAACTCTCAAGGTCAAATATGTTTCAGTCCTACAAAACGCATAGCTAACACATTGAACAATTCAACCATGAATACAGAACCATAAACCATACCATAAACTGAAGATACACCATGAATGAAGGTGTTGGATTCCTGTTTCAGAGCTTGTGTGAGATGCTGTACCATCTTACTGAAAATGTCTGTCACACTAATGTAGTACACTGTATAATCTCATAAGCAGACACTTTAGCATGCTCTAACTGAAAGAAAAACAATCTTTATAAGTGGTATTAAACTCTCTAGCTACCCCACAAGACAACAGGTGTGCCCAGACTATACCTGCATGCTTCATTTGATGATTCGTTTTTCCCTTTGCTGTGACAACCAATTTGTTCTTGATTCAACTGAGTGTAACTTTTTATGAACCAAGAAATTAACATTTTTGACATGCCAGAGTTTTTATTGCGTTAAAGATGCAGAACAAAGTCACACCAGCACACCCACTGCACACACACTCCCTGGGAGCATTCCAGGTGCCTGTTACCGAGATCTGTGCTTGTAGACCACATGACCATTTTGCTTTTTCTTTGGCATCCAAATGGGGGAGGACTTGCTATCGCAAAGGCACTTGCTACAGCAGGCGGAGAGATGTTCAAGAAAAGGATGAACACAGAGGTCGGCGGAGAGATGAAAGAAAAGTGAGGCTTTACAGACATTTATGAAAATAAACCAAAAAATAACACAAAGAAAGACTAAGTTAAAAAAATGAACAAAGGAGCCAGGTGCGTACAGCATGAATGTGTTCGTATATGTGCAAGTATTGACATATGTGACAAGTGTTTGTTAAATGCAGTGATTGTTGCAGTTAAATGTAACATCTTACAAGATGACCATCGCTGATTAGTTAATTTTTACATTGTAGAATTACCTGAGAAAATAGCTTGTTGTTGTACCTCAGCCAGTCTTTGCACATGGTGGTTACATCGTGCAGAAGGCGCCTAGCTTGCTGTACTGCTCGGCATTGTTTTGTGCACAAATGAACACCACTTTTATGATTTTTGAAGCGTAAATACAATTGCTAGAACAAAGCTAGACCATGAATGCAGCTGTATTTTTTTGTATGATTATTAATGCTGGAGATGTCTGAAGTCACATTTAAGTACTTGTTAGCAACCACCATTTTTCAAGCCACATGAAGGTTTTGCTGTTCAAGAATGTGGTATTTACTGATGTATTTTATGCCACTGAACAAAATATTAAAATCTCTTAAGCTAGTGTGAACTACAAGACTTAATTCAGTCATTTCATTGTAAACTTAATAAAATTCAACTCACTTTGAGTTGAAGGAAGTAAACAATCAACAATACTAATTTATTATATATCTGCATTTTTCGGACTTATTCCTACGCCACTCTGTATCATGCAGTGTCCCCTTGACAACTCTTTATTAACAATCATGCTTGATTATGAGTAAACATGAAGCAGGGTTAAAGATTTGACAAGTCAGCTGCATTGAGAAGTTGAACACATCTATTTGGGAGTGGATGCATGTTTACTCACTCTGTAGTGGAAGGCGATGAGCGCAGCGTGGAGATGCTGCCTTGCCTATTGTCATGCTGCAGTTTGGGTGAGGACGGCACTGAATCGCTCATCTCTTCCATCTCGTCATGAGCTGATTGGGATTTGGTTTTCTTCTTGCTGAACGCCTGCTTGAATGAACTGCGCAGCTGAAACATAGACAACACAAATGCAGATGTCAGAATTGCTACCCACTACCCTCCTCAATCACATCATGTAAGATACTGCTTCTGGGGGCATCACATCCTGCCAGATCAGGAACGTACTCCGTGCTGTTTCCAAGCAATGGTCACTGTCTGGTTTAGGTAAAGAAGAAGGCAAAAGGCAAGGCCGTAAGTACAGATGGACATGAGGAAGGGTGACAGGGAAAATAGGCTTTTTGATGGGCCTACAAATTGGGGTTGAACAGGCAATTAAAAAGCACAAGGACAGGGTAGGAAGGAAGGGAATGACGGGGCAGGGCAGGGTTGCCGCATCCATGCCGACGTTTCCAGAAAAATTAGAAGAGAAGTTGCTCTGAGAGGGGAAGAAGGGGGAATAAAGGGGAGAAAATGGCTCAGAGGAAGGGACATGGGGGAATTACCATAATACACATACAGAACACACTCCAGAAGCCACTAACCTGAGCCGGGATGGAATCAGCCACCTGAAGATGCAGAACACACCCAGTGTTAAGTCACACAACCACACACTCAAGCTCACTTCACACACCAACAGAAAACTCTGCTGCTACATTGTTTTAATGAGAACTTTGTTCAAATTAAAACATAGTTCCGGTTCCTTTCTGCATATATTCACAACATGGAAACATATTTTGAGTTGAGCTGTTAAAAGGGAGCTAATATGGTCATTTCCATGTCTGTGATTGAATCATGCTTTGAAGCATCTTTATTTTATGTACTCCCTTGGTTCAATATCTTTAAGCCCACTTTCTATACAGCCCAGTTTCTTCTGTTTGGTAAACTTCTGGAATCATGCAGAGCATAGCTGTACTTGGTGGTTCTTTGAAGCAGATCATCATTTAAAGACATCTGTGATTCTACAATTCTACAATTTCATTTAGCAGACACTTTTGTCCAAAGCGACGTACAACACAAGCAAGAATTCAGACTTAAGGAAAAACCCATAGTAAGCGCAAAAGTGCTGATCATGAGCTGGCGCCAGCCTGACACACGGAGAGAAAGGAAGAAAAAAAAAGACTGGACACAGTGTTCAGAAACCTGATGCCCCTGCATTTTGGTTACTGGGATAACTTTTACATATTGTATATTCACCTCCTTTTTTAAAACTTGAGCCATGTTTAGCATCATCTGAAACTGTAACATTACATATATGAGAGAAAATGATTTAAAAAAACCATTACAAGTCCAATTTTACCTTGAGATACATAAAAAAAGGTTACTGTCTTTTAAAATTTCATTTTGTCAAAATTTGGTTTCTAAATAAAAAAGCATCATGAGTGGAGTGCAGGTTCAGACGTGTTATGGTATTTGGATTTTAATTTTCATCACTTGGAGTAATTTCCCAGACTTTACACAGCTCCCTCTGGAGGACCCCCCCCCCCCCCCCCCCCCCATGCATTCAGGGGTCTGCTATCAGCCAGTGTCAAATCTGAACCTGAACTTGTCATCATGGCATAAACCTACTGGGAGCAAGTGCATGCCTAAGTTCGAAACACTTTCTCTCTGCAGACACACTGCAACCATAATCTGCAGCTTTTCTGCACACGCTTCACTCACATTTCAGTAACCTCATTCCAAGTTATCCTCTCTATCCGTGTGTGTGCTGAGGCAGTATTTATGCAAATGAATAATTAATTGTTGCTTAAATAAGGCGCTGATATGTATTCATGAGCCTGACTTGAATTTTGGGGGGTTTCATTGAACAAAGCAGGCTCAGTTGTCATACTCAGTGGTGAAATTTTAGGTTGTTTGCAGGCATTTTATTTCTAGGGTATGCATTTGCACTGCGGTAAAGAATGGAAACATGTTGTGTGCTCTTTGGCTGACAGAGAACTTCTAATATGTCCTCTTTCTGACTCAGGTGGCTACATCAAAATAGGCAGGTGCCGAGCTGTTATTGTCGTATGAAGCAAAGAACAACAACCAAACCTTTATCTCCCAGCCTGTGTATAGAAACATAAAATGCAAAGAGAAAAAGCTGAGACATGTGGCCTCTTTAAAACATTACTTGCCTTTACACTACTCTTTATTAAAAGTTTTTTAATCCACAACACATTGAATCACATTACTTGTTAAATGCACTCTTCTACCTTAAGTATTTCCATTCTAGCGGCAGGAGAAGTGGATATTAGAAGCATTATAAAGAGTGAGTGTATTATTAAACTTATTAGCTGCAATGCAACCGAAACCCACTGCACTATTTGCTGTTAATATGTCTATAAATTTGAACTATGAGCTCTATTTTGAAATTATCTTCCAGCTCGGGTGTGATGCTGCTTTGGTTGTGGTAGGATGAGATAATGCAAAGAGTTTCTCTTGTGGGAACAAATCTGTCCTCCCAAATTATGTCCCTCCATCTAGTACCAATGATACTGGTGGTCACCCCACTTCTTCCCACCCCACTTCTTCCCAACCTAATCTGCATGCTCGTTGCTGAATATTATTTCCACGTACATCTCAAGCAATTATTACAAGGTTGTTGACTCCTGTGTATACCCTCAACACCAGATGATAACTCAGACACCTAGCTGACACCATCTAAGTATTGTAGCCTAGCAATGGGGGTTTGAATGATGGCAGGCTCTGGTACTGTTAAGTATGGTTGAAGGATTTTGCAGATGACCAATGGAAATCTGATCCCTGGTTTGCACCCTCACATGCATTCAAACAAAAATGGTTTGGTTTGGAGTTTTCCATCCATCCATCAATCCATTTTCTACTGCTCATCGAATGCCCTTCTGAGCTCAATTTTAGATCAAGCTATGTAGAAGTAAATATATATATGACATACTACAGTTCTACTGTCAGCTGATTTTGTAGCTCTTATAACTGGTGCAACTGTACAGTAAGCTTTACAGGATTTCATACATCCCCCCAAAAAAACATTCTGTGAAAAGAAGCTATTTTATCTTCAGATGCAGGCATATTTAATAAACTTGAGCTTGCTCAAACGCCACTGCGCTTTTTGAACTTTGAGTCTTTAACCGCTGAATCCTCTTCACACAGCAATTAGACAAGTCTTTGAAACTCTGTATGACATGAGGACTCTGATTACGACTGAATCAATTTGCCTGTACATGAAGACACCTGTGTTGGGTCCTCAAAAGGCACCCTGTCATCCAATTGAATACCCTGTTGAAAATAATGTCCGACTAACATATTTTGTATATTTGTTGAAGGGACTTCCTGCAAGCCATTTATTCCTCATGAAAAGCAACAACTATGAGTTACAGTTTATTTGGATTATGGATGCATGATAATGTTGGCACATTGTCAGTATCAGGAGATATTGGTCATTGTTTTATCATACTGGCATTGGTATGATAGTGTTGCCCTTTACTTCTTCTTATGATGTGGAAATAATGCAGTAAATACTGTCATGATTTATGGGCCTTTTAAAGTGTTATGAAAAAAAGGAAAGGAAGTGTTACTTTCATGAACATCACAAGTTTGTTTATGCAGCTAATAAAGACATCTGTAAATAATGGTGTTTGATGGAAATTAGTTATAAAACATCAGAATATCAGATGGTTCCAGACTAATCAAAATCGAGTGCATAATAATATCATGAAAAATTGTACAATGCTCACTGCCATGTCAGCCCAGAGTAATGTTTTCAAATCAATACTTATATCTATTGTACACACAAAGCAGCAAATCCTGATATTTAAGAGTCTGGAGCCACTAAAAGTTCTTGCTGAAAAAAGATTGAAATAATTAATGGATTATCATAATAATTACTGATTATTTAATTTTGATCCACTAATTGATTAGCTGTTGAAGCTCTATTTTTTGATGCGTGTTTTATCCACCTACCCAGCTCTTCTTCTTCTTCTTTTTGTCCTCAGCATCCTTGCCCAGGCTGCCCATGCTGGAGTGACTGGCGGCACTGTTGATACTGGACATACTCTCTGAGGAGTGTTGCCGTCTAATCCGCAGGTCTGGAAGTAACAGACATAGCCCTCCTTACGTCACTGTAAAGATGAGCCCTTAAGAACCTACCTTTATGCACTACCTGTATTTCTAGCCAGTGAACCAAAAAGCTGGTTTCTCTTGTTTTTAATGATCAGCTCTGCTCGAATAAGCAGCTACTAGGAGGTTGAATTCAGGTTGTTTCCATGACTAATCAAGCTAACTAAGTATGACCAATACAGCACAAAAACTTCTGCCATGAGGGGTTTAAATCCCTGTGGGGCCAATCAGGCCAAAAACATGCATCCATTTATGGCACAGTAAGATATTTTTGGTGAAAAACACCAGAATATTACAGATAATTTGAGAGTTTTGGTCTAACTCCCTTTGCTGGTTCTTCGTTACCTTTGTGTAGGTGGTCTGGGCCATTGAGTGCCACCTGTATGGCTGTTTGGGCATCAGTGTTCTGGGTCTTCAGCATTTCTATCGTTTCTCTCAGTTCAGCCAACTCAGACTCCTGCGAGAGGAAGAATAGATGATGCACCAAAAACAACACACCATGCCCCTTTTTATTGAATTCTATAATGGCTTTCCCTGGAGGAGCTTGAGAGACAAAAAGTGGGAGAGTTACAAAATTGATTTTGCCCCCACTCCAACCCCACCTGCTTCGAATACAAAAATGCAGCAACACATCAGATAGACCGTGTCTCTCTCGCTGCCTTTCCCAAAAACCCATCGAGGGCTGCAGATAGGGTTTACACTTTAATTAAAAGTTGGGATGGCCTTGTTTGACAAAGACATCCCACTAGATCCAAGTCTGTTTTAATTTATTGAGGATTAAAAAGCTGCTAGGCCTCATCAACCCTGTGTGTGTGTGTGTGTGTGTGTGTGTGTGTGTGTGTGTGTGTGTGTGTGTGTGTGTGTGTGTGTGTGCCTGTGTGTGTGTATACACTGTAGCTTTGGATCAATGTATCAGAGCATTCTGAGGTTGAGTCCACCTGGAAAGAAGACCCAGGAGAAGTTAAGCACTTTTGAGTATTTTTGAAGGACACACTTGTTTTATATTTATTTCCTGGACCCTTTGGAATGTATTTTGGTCTGCCTGTAATGCAAAGTGGTTTGCTGTTTACAAAGTCAGACAATTGTAGTTAAGGTTAGCGGTGAAATATTTAAGCAACAGGGTTCATACGGTTATGAAAATCCTGGAAAAGTCATGGAATTTGAATACAGGAATATCATAGCTTGAAAAATGCTTGAAAAATAAATTAAGCCAGAACATTTCAGAAAGGTTGTAAAAGTTTGTTTCAGAAATATATTTCTTTGACTTTTTCATGGAAAAATCATGGAAATTTATTGGTAGAAAGATGTATGAATCCTAAAGCAATAACTAAAAGTCAAAAACCCTTGTGACACTGACAATGTTGGTAGCAAACCTTTTGCAAGCCAATAACTGAAGCTTAAAGACAAATACTATATCCATGAATCCACAGACCTCCTCATCGTTACCTTCCATTTTACAGGTCCAATATCAAACCTGAGTCTGTTACTAATCCTTTCACCTTTCTGTAATCCCTTTGCCACTGTGTTCATATACAGTGTGTTTCAAATTCAGGAAGACTAAGCCCATGTACCTTCTGCTCAGCTGTCATGGTGAGGCTCTGCAGGCGGCAGGTCATGTTACTGAGGCTCTTCTCAAATGCTGCAACCAGGTGAGCCTGCAGACACAGATGGAGGCACACACATACAGTCTTCAGCTTCTTTTGGAATGTGGAGGAATGATTCATTGACATCTTGTTTGGTTCAGGTGAACAACAATATTCTTGAGGAATCAGGACAGCTCTCAGATCAGGATGTCATATAGGATCTTAAACAAAGAGTGGTGCAGGATGACATGTTTTTGTAGTCACCCAGAAATTGCATAGTCATGAGATTAACAATTGTTATTAGATCTATGAGATTTACACATTTTATTTTGCAATATAACCTTCACAAATGAACCCCTCTTTTAGGATATCTGGAGCGTCAATTTGTTATGCTATGATCGCACAACATTGTCACCACAACTAACTTTGTGCTTCTTGTTTTTAGTGTATTGATTTTTAACTACCGTCACAACTTCTGTTGCACGCTCTGTGATCTTGTTTAGCTCACTTTGCAACCTTTGTTTTTAAGACATATAAAAAGCTTTGAAATTCACGTGGAGTATTTCCTGACACATTTGATCCTATATATTCGAACAAAACATGAAAATATTTCCAGTTGATGTGAACCCTAGAGCGTAATATCAGGCATTAAACCCACTCAATCCAGATTCAAAATGTAACTTATTTGTTGAGTTTAAGACTCATTTATCTGCCTCTCTGTGTCTTAATCCTTTATGATTTAATTATCATTTTCAATATCTATGAGTTTTTCTTTCGAAGAGATAGCTCACTCAGTAAGAAATTGATCTGCTGGTTGGTACGAACAGCTTTGTCGTGGGTTTTTGTATAAACCAAAGGGGAAAAGAGATTAAAAGAGTATTGATGCGGGCAATTTGTTCACCAGAACCCCTACTGAATCTCACTGTAAACCCCCGAAGAGACTTTCTCTACTCTTTAAAGAACTGCAGTTTCATTTTATTTGAGTTGGTCTTAGATTTGACAAACATTCTGAGCAAGCATGTTCAGACATAGAGCATTTATGCTTTGCTGGAAGTGTTTTGTATGATTCCAATGTTGCATTTTATTGCTGTACTGTAGTGCATCATCATGCATTTAAATATGCCTCCCCCCAAAAAACTCACACAACCAAGATAAGTATGTAATTCTCCTTTTCACAAAATAATAACATAGAATTTTGAGTCCAAATTCCATTCTCATACAGATAGTTAGATTATACAGGCTTCACTTGTATAGTGCCCTTTATACCTTAGCACCATGATTTCCAAACAGGGGTATATGTACCCTTCTGGGAATGTGCATCCAGTGGGTTTATGATCTTTTCCCTGGTCAGACAAAATAAGGTCCTTTAGCCCAACCTGCCAAAATATGGATACATGGTTGAAACAATCTTGCCCTGACAGAGCTAGCATTAATGTTAGCGGTGCTAGCCTCACCACTTGCAGTACTGTTCTTCCTGAACCTTGCTGTCCCACTAAAATGGAGGCACAAAGCTACAAAGAAAGGTTCCCCTCCCTGATTTCATCCTTCCCCTGAAAATACAGGGGTAACATGCTGAAGGGTGGTAAATGTTAATGTCACACCATCTGTTCTGCTCAACCTGTGGTCTATGTGTGAGTCACTTATGCATGGATTGATAAGTATTTCATGTCTAGTGAAGACTTATGTTTACGACTGTGTGTGCTTGTGTCTCTCTGTGTGCGTATGTGTGTGTGTGCGTGTGTGTTTGCACTGTAAGCTTATCTTCTCAGCCTAGGATAGAAACTGAGACACCTGTCAGGCCTCGTGAGTCTGGAAAGGTGGGCACTATGCCCAGACATATCATACAACAAACACGTTCACATACAAACATACATACACACAGTAAGCAGTACCCTGTGCTGCTGTACTCCTCTGTGTCCCTGGCTGAATCAGCAAAGGTCTTGACCTTTAGAAATGCCAATTGTTCCAACACATCTCTCCAACTCAACATCTCTTTCCAACTCCACCTGTGATTTCCAACGCAGCACCGCCCTGTCCACCTGTCAACCATGAAGGTGGCGTTGATCATGCTGAGAGATGCTGAACCATCTGTCTTACTCCTGGGACCAGTCTTTAGTAGCTATAACTAACAAATGATCCTTCATTTTTCAGACACTTGTCCTGATCCTGGGGTCTGGGGCAGAAGTTGACAGGTGGCCAAAACACTGAATTGAGCAAACCGAAGTCATTGGTGTTAGTGCTGCCCAGTGCCATCATTAAAGCTGTGGGTGACATCACACAGACGGCATACGGTGGGGGAAAACACAGTTGGCTTAGAGTAACCAAAGCTAGCACATATTATTGGGTTAAGTTCAACACCACAGCAAGAGAGTAAAGAAATGAACAGAAGAAAGGAAGGAGAAGAATACGTCTGAGTGCATATTTATGGGTTTACAAATGAATGCATACCTACCTACCTACAGGAACTGCGATAACTAAACAATGTCTCTGTTAGTTCTCCCATGTGGTGCAGTGTGCATCTAGTTGTGAACCATGGGTGGCCAGCACTTGAGGAGATGCTGAGGCTGATATTTCCAGAGTTACTCTCCCCACTGGGAGGATGAGATGAGCTTATCGCACCAACAACCCACCCTGCTGTCATATAAGTACAGTGTGATGTAGCTCCAGCACAGCCAGAGATGGCTTTACCAGGAGAGAAGGAGCTGTGAAGCACCATATGGGCTTCTGTTGTGCAAGTGTTTGAGTATGGTTCACCACACTAAAATATGAGACAGGCAGTGATTTCCCTTGCTCTTATGATGTCCAGTGTGTATCATTAGCAGATATTGAGAGACACTATCTGATATACAGATATGCTGGCTAATGTCATAGCTGCCTATTCTATTGTTCTTTGTACCACAAATACACACTTGTGTACTTCTTCATTAAAGCAGCAAAATGTAATATCTGCAACAACTGGCAATTACAGGAGGCAGAGTCAGTATTCTGTTGATGTTGGGGCAGTGAAGGCACCACACTGGTCTCATAGAAAAGGAATGGTATTTGAAGGAGAAAAAAACTTTGACATGCAACTGAAAAGTATGGAAACCTCTTTTCAGATAAGCTGAAATTTTAGTTTTACTGTTGAGATCCCTCATCACGCTGCCGTGTGACAGTCAGACTTAAACTGTAGTTGGTGTTGCTGTCTGATCAAAGTCAACCATATATCAGTGGTCTGTGCACATAATCTAGTCGGTAAAAAAACAAATTTGTTTGCTCAAGACATCTATTTGTGATTATCTAAAAGGCAAAATACACTTTTTGTTTAAGTATCACTTTATACTCTGAAACCCACAAGTGTCTGAGTGGGGACGCTATTGCTCCTTGGAAGCTAAGTTATAAATTACTAGGTGACGATCGAAATGAAGCTTTATGCAAGATCTGTAGACCTTAAGATGTCCGACTGTCCGAAACTCTCAACAAACTCACCTCTTCCTTTTCCATTTGTAAAGTTTGCTTGCTGTTCCAGCTTTGCACAACTTTGTGATCAAAGCGTCAGACCGAAGCGAAGACCCTGTCGGCCTCCACGGTTGATCAAGCGCTTGGCATTGAAGGTGGGGCAAGCGGGTGCGGGTGAGTTGGTGTAACCAGGTCAGACGCTGGAGTTTGTCAATCTATGTGCATCTCAGCACAAAGGCAGCTTCGTCTAGGGGTTGGAGGTCTATGTATCTCTCCCTCTCTCACCCACGCATGACGCGGTGGAGTCAGGATTAATTTATCCTCATCTCCCTGCTCACTCTCCTGGCCCGTCTATCTACTTGATACTCTCTGCTTGGCTGAATTTGGAAGAGGCTCTTGTTCTCATTGACACCCTACTGCCTGAGACAAAAGCAACAAGACAATCCTGTCTGCACGGCTGACACACAAACACACACAAGAAAACATCTCGTTTATAAACAATTTCACACACACACACACACGCGCGCGCCAGAATCAAACAAGCACACAAGTCAAAGCCTAAAAACACACACACACACACACACACACACACACACACACACACACACACACACACACACACAGTGTCTTCAAACACAAAGAAAAGGATTTAGTGGATGTCTTAAAGATTTATATTCCTTCCAGAGCTTCAATAGGCAACGCTTCACATAAAAGCTCACTGACAGTAGGTTATCATGCAAATGACCCAGCTGTTTTGACAGTGTCTTTTGAAGTAAACAAACTCACATTGGCAGCCAGCTGAGATGTAAGGGTTGCCACCTTCTCTTGAGAGGCGTCCAGCTCTCGACGCAGCTTCCTGATTTGCTGTTTTAGAAAGACAATACAGAGGTTAATGAATGTTCAGGTTTCTTGAAAAACAACAACAACACAACACTTAAATAAGCTAATAGTGATTTTAAATGCAAATAGGTGTTGAACTTGCAACTCCCACTTAGATGTAAAAACTGTTCTGGTACATAGAAACACTGTGGAAAAACACTGGGGTGAAGTGTGAACATCAAGTGTGGGGGATTACCGTAGAATTTAGGACTGTTTGGCCCTTGATTGAAAAGAGAAAAGTAAAAATTAACACTATGTTGCATGCCTCCATCAAACAGGATGAGGCTGGAGAGGCAGATGTTATCACAAGACACAGTAGCACTGGATTAGGTATGGTTAGAAGATGAGGAGCAAAAGCAAACTATAAGTGTCCCTGACCTGGATCAAATAGTATTTGCAAATACTAAATTATTTTATAAGAAGCAAAAAGCAAGATAGTATTTTTTTTCCACGTGAAGCTTGTAGCTACAAATGCTAAAATCTGACGAGTAGCGTTCCCCAAGGAGGTCATGTTTTAAGTGTTGTTTTTCCATTTGACTGGATTATACAAAAACAATAAGGCGGATTTTCCCCAAACTTTGTGGAGGGCTTCATCATGGGCCGAGGCAGAAGATATTCAATTCAGTTTTGTCACCTGATGGCCACAGGTAATTCCTGTACTCCTCAAAGTTGGTCATCCTGATCCATCTCAAATCTGGTTAGAAACACCTTTAGACCTTGGGGATGGATTATTGTGAAGACTTAGAGCTTTTTTTTTAAAAGCAGTGTTATTATGGTGATGCTGGTAATTTTTGTATTTTGCAGCAGAACACAAACTGCTGTAACTAAACTCCAAATGGTCAGTTCTTTGAGGAGAGTCCCAGCCTGCGGACATCTACAAACTGAAATTTAGGTCATAGTCAGAGCACAACCTAGTTGTTACAGGAAATAAAGAGTGGATTTTCTTAAGACTCCATCCTTACAAAATATTTGTATGAAGAGGAATTTTGAAGATATTTGCACAGTTGTTAAATGACAGGGACTAGTTTCCCTCTCTATACCAAAATGTCTTCTCAACTGGCAGCTTTGACATTCCTATCATTTTATTCCAACTCAGTTAAAAATGATACAAAGCATAAATCAGGTCTCTTGTTTTCCTTTCATCAGTTTGCTTCTCTCTCTTCTTATATACCAACTCTGCTCAGGCAATTTACAACAACATCAATATTATAAGAAATGTCTCATGTACTTGACATCAAAATCAAGTCATGCCTAGGTCGCCTGCCACACCATCTAAGGTTGTAACTCATATCAGCAATATTTCTGCATTCTTAATGTTACTCTTCACATCTTTCCTTGAAGTAAAACATCAGATGCGTGTGTCAGTAATGAGGTTCCGGACTGGGTCACTCGTTGTATTATACACTGACTTTAATCTGTGATTGTCAGAATGCACTGAGAGGAAATTTATGAAATACTTAACTCCACCAAGTTCACACGAGTTGAAATAATTGTTAATGTATTTGCCATTACTATTTGATCCAAACTTTCATAGTTTAGAGCTTTAAGCACAAATAAAACAAGGACGGACAGAAAAGGAGGCAGACTGCAACCTAAAACCGGAAAATCAAAGAATAATCAGTGATAAACTGAACAGGATTGCTGAATGGAGCCGAACTTCAGGCTGAGGCATGCATTACATCTGAATTGTGAGAAAATTATATAATCTGTGTAGCACAGTATGAATGTGTGTTTATTTATGATCAAGATGAAAGAGGTGGAAAAGGTATGCATAATAAAAGCATTGCAACATAGGGTTAACCTGCTTAATTATGGAGATTGATAACACTTCATCATCACATTTTGTGTTGCCTTTATGTAGCTATTTATTATCGTTTCAATGGATAATCAACAGAAGTCAAGTAAAGTTAAATTGAGATGAACAAATATCACTGTTTTGCTTTGACTTTAAATATGGTTGCAAATAGACAGAGACACATCAACACAGACCAACATTAACACAGACCAACATACAAAAAGAAACAGACGTGCATTTGACCTGAAGCTTATTGGATTTTATCCCACACACAGCAAACTTATGGTAAGAAATGATCTTGGAGATGCCCATGGGCAAGGCATTTAACCCATCCATGCGGAGTTGATCAGTGGCCAACAGAGCGGCACTGAGCAGCTTCTGGCTGTGAATGTCTTTAACTATGTAACTGTGATGCAAGGTGGCGTACAGAGACATACACATGCAGTCAAGCAGAGAGATATGATGCTATCCTCTTACCTCGGAGTGTGCTTTCTCCTCTGTCTGTAATGAAAATTTAAAAAAAAAGAAAAGATTATTTTCTGTGTAACTGAGAAGCACTGAAATGCCAAAGATAAAAAAGAAATGATGGAAGAGTGAACACAGACTGAACTTTAATTACGATTTGATAAAAGTGAGGGAAAATGTCACAGCACTGGCGTGGATCGAATCAGGCAGAGAGCTAAATGGAAAATAGTTTATGGAAACGAAAAACACACACACAAGATTTTGACTGCAGAGAAAACTTTGTCAACAAAACTGTCTCTGCTGCTCATCCATGCCTCTCCTCTTGCAAGTGCAATTGGAAACAGGCTGTGGTGGCCAGTAATCGATTCCTCTCCCTAAAAGTAATGTGCTGCCTCACTGAACATGATGACTGGAGTGTTGCCTGTTAGAAATCCAGATTCTTATTTGCCTCATTTTTTCAGAAGTATGAAACATTGGAACGTTATTTTTCTATCTCTATAAATGCAAAGGGGAAAAATTGTGAATAAGTGGGAAGTCAGGTAAGCTGAAACTGATGAACTATTTTCCAATTCAGAATAGTTTTGCCCTTCTGAACTGGAACAGTTTTGAATGTAAAAGAGCAACACCAGTGTCAAACAAGGCATTGCAGATGTAAGAATTAATCATACGTTTATATAGCCTTAGACAAGTGATTGGTACAGGAATGAGTCCAAAACCCTGAATTAGGTTAGCATTGTTGAATGTCTGGTTCACTTGTATGAAAGTCAATATTTAAAAAAAAAAAAAATAAAAAAAATCTGTTAGCATTTTTTTTGCGTTGCACTTCTTGCAATTGCATTCACATTTTCAAATTGACTCATCACCTTTTTTTCATCGCAGAGGTTATTTTCTGCATTGACTGAAAATCCAAAGGAACAATCCAACTGGCCTCTGGTTGAGGGAACCTATGCTGATGCAGTCGTCCAAATTGTACAACAAAATATTTCATCCCTGCGGCAGACTATAACTTCAACTCAGGGCTGGACAACAATCAAGTTTCTTATTCCTTCCAATGATTCCTACTTAAGTGCATGCTACTGTTTGCATAAACAATACCTGAGTTTATGAAGACAAGCTGTCCAACTACTTACCGCTGAGTACAGTGAAGACGTGCTGGAGACCAGAGACAATGAAGAGCCATGAACTATAAACATTGAGAGAGTCATGAGAGATTCAGAACTGGAGGTTTCAGATAACATTTAAAAGAAAATACCTTTTGTATTTGATTTATAACTCAACCTCTTGCATAGCACTTGTTAGAGATACAAACTCATTGAGATTATGTAGGTTGTGAACAGTTTTATGAGTGCAGTTTAAAAAACATGATTTGCCCCATTAAAAAGCTGACCTCTATGTGGATGTATTCCCAGTCTCTTAAACAAACCCACATAAAAGGCTCCCAAACAGAGAGTGCTCATTAAAACTGGTATTAGAGCGCTTGATGACTGATGGGACATACATTGCTTCTAATGGCTTTTTCATAGGAAAGCTGGGTGATATTTTTTTAAATAGCACAAGTTAGTGAGTGTGTCCTACCTTCATCAGTACTGTCCCTGAAGGAGCCTGAGCGGCTAATGGCCCGGGGTCGATCCTCCAGGGATGTTGCACTGCCCCCCAGTGGGTGACCTTCTCCATACAGGTCAAAAGAGTCCTGGGCAGGGATGCTGTTGGAGCGACTCATGCTGCTGCTCCCTGGTGGCAAGTTGTACTGGCTGATGTTGGTCGGGCTCACTGCACAGATAATGGAATGACAGACTATAACATCATTTTTAATATTAGATTATTTTTTGCTATGCTTCTGTAAAATGCACCAGTGATTGATTATCCTTTCATTAGTGCATCACAAGGACCAATAATTCAATAGAAATACTTTACAAAATGAAGGGCGTCACAATGATCAAAAATCCACAAGTATTACACGTATTTTTTATAAATGAATATATTCTGCATTTCAATTTTGGCCCTGACAAGCATTTACAATATTAAGATCCAAAGAGATTTTGGTAAATATGTGACTTGATGACTACATAAAATTTAGCAGTCAAATCTTTTTTATTTTCCATCATTCAGAACACTTGTCACTGATGAAAGACAATGATGGCTATAAAAATCCAATATATGAGTCAAAATAACAAACAGAGTAACAGAGTATCTCAGTATCTCAGGCCATAATTATACAGGAAGTAACAATGTCTGCCTCCATCTTTGTTTCAAAAAACCTATGATTGAGCTTGTTCAGCAATGCAAAATGTCTTCCTCCTTTAATTCCTGGAAGACTAGACACTGCAAGGGTATACCGTTGCCTTCCACTGGTTACTCAAAGCTCTCCATTTCATAAGATAAATCCATACGTGGAGTCAAAGGGCAGGGGTGTATTTAATCGTGTTAATTTTTTTCAAACTGTTCTTTTTACTACAGTCAATTAATCACATTTTTTTTCATTTCACAAACCCGATTTAAAACACAAAGGAGTAGTTGCTGGGTCAAATTGACATTCTAGTTAAGGAACCAAATATTGAAATTATTTTCACACATTTTATTTTGCATTTTTTATTTGTTTATTCATTTTATTTATTTATTCATTTCTATAGAAAGTGCATATATGGGACAGTTTGGCTTTAAATGCCTTCGTATTTGTATTCTTCTTTTGTCTGTCTGTGTTAGGGTACGTAATATTTGAATTGAGGCCCTTGTGTTTGTATGTAGCTTGAAACTTCGAATTTTTTGGAAATTTCCAATTGCATCATGCTGTTGTTTGAGCAGTGATCCCTCACTGAGCACAACAATTGAAACAGAGGATACTCACCTCACAGAAAATTATATTACTGCATCAATTTTTCAATATTATATACATCCAAAATGTAGCACATACTCCTGGCAAAAAAGTTTTATAGACGTACACAGGTTGGAGTAATGGTATTTTCCAGTGCTGGTGCAGGATGCTCCAGGAGGAGACAATGGAGACTGGCTCCCAGTGTCCTGAAGCCCCCCTGTTGAATGGGACCTCAACCACTCCTTTCCCTCTTCATGGGATGTCTGTCGGGAGGATGGAGGATACCTGAAATCCACAAAGATACTATAAACTCTAGGCTTAAGCAGTTTTCAGAAAACATACTACTTTAAGAGGCATGGGAAGGAGCACAGTTCTTTGGTGATGAAATGAGTATGGAGCTAAAGCAGAGGCATTGGAGTACATAGCAAAAAAGCACACAGCCACACCACACAAGAGTTGACATACATGCATCTTCAAATCATATACAGTATGCACATGCTGCTCTGGATTCATAGACGTCTGACACACTGCTGTTCATCTCTTCTCGTCCTGGCTCCACAGTGGCTTGGCAGCAGAAATCCCCCTTATCACACGCGTGACAATCGGCCATATTTAATCCCCCGAGGATGATAATTGAGTTTGCGCTCATCCCTTTTCAACGCCGTCTTCCTTCCAACACCCCCATTACTACGCTTGTCACATCTGACCTCGCTCCAGTCCCCTTCGCCTGGGCGTCATATGCTCTGACTCAGGATTGGTGGTCTAAAGAGAGTCTTGGATTTGTCCCTCACTGGAGTTCAAATGGAACAAGTGATATATCAAAGGGTCTGTGTTTGACTCATGAAACCAACAAGCTCATTCATATCACTAGAGTGGGTTGTTATTATTCTAAGTTACTCTTGTAGGAAATCTAAAGATGTAATGAGAAATATAATATCTTGTTTGCGGTATACACCAACAACAAGTGTTGTAAGGGATAAAACAGTTGTTGCTTTAAGACTGAAAAGAGGCTAACCCTCAAATGCATAGAAATACAATGTGAGACGAGCATCCGATCTCTCTGCTTCTCACCAGAAGCAAAGGGTATCTACATTCTTGTCTTATCTTGTCTGGGATGAAAATGAGTACATCTATTTCCCAAAAAGTTGGTGTGTTCTTTTAAAGAATCAAGGAGGAACATGTGCAGTT
This sequence comes from Aulostomus chinensis, assembly GCF_037954235.1. Lineage (NCBI taxonomy): Eukaryota > Metazoa > Chordata > Actinopteri > Syngnathiformes > Aulostomidae > Aulostomus > Aulostomus chinensis. The sequence continues at coordinate 1,599,779 of NC_141323.1, read as the reverse complement.
TGCTAAATTTCAGTGCGTGAGATGAACTTTTGAGTAAAACATACACACATACAGGCAGTCGTGCAAACACTATAAGGCTGCATTCCTATTGCATCTTATTTTTCAAGTCAAGTGAAAGACGATCAGAAAATCCAAAAGAATCAAATCGAGTTTGAGGACGTTGGGAAGGTAAATTCTAGGGGCAAATGAAGTGTCACAAATAGGTAAAAGAACATAAAAGTGAGATGATGAAATTGGAATACTGACAGTAAAAAATATTACTCTTCAGTGTGAATGCAGCGTTACTAGTAAACATGGAGCCATACCATGCCACATCAACCAAAATGGAAAACAAACATGGTAGACTCCAAATAATTAACTTCATGCAGATGTATAATTGTGATCTAAAGATAATTTAAATAATGTATAAAGAAAAACAAATGAGAAACAGATCTGGCTCCAGATGTTGTACCTCAGTCTCTTTTTGGGAAGCGTGTTTCTGTCAAGAGGCATGCTGTTAAGACACAAGGAGGATGAGTGAATTAGATGGACATTTGTTTTTGTGGTACACAAGAAAAGACTTCACATGTTACATAACTGACGTTTGACGCACACACACACACACACACACACACACACACACACACACACACACAAACGTACGCAGACAAACATACTCAATGAGGAAAACATTAAATGATGCATCACAGTACGAGAGAAAGTACATGTAAAACTCAGGAAATATTTTAATCAATTGTTTCATTTTTGAGACGTAGTGCAACACTAGTGAGGGCATGGTGCCATGTTTATTTCTATTCTCTTTAATATGTTACATGTACACTGTGCGGAGAAAACAATGGACACACTTTAATAAAGACTTCTCATGGGAACGAGCGTCGGAATTTATCTGAATTACCTTTTTTACTTTATTTTTACTCTTACAGTCAGTGTCTTTTAACCCTTTTCCTTTTGCCTGAGTTCATTCCTGTGTTTACTGCACTTCAAGCACCTTCTTTGGTGCGGCTAAGCAGTCTGTAAATGCACTATAGAAATAAAATTGACTTGACTTGACTTAAATTTGTGGAGATACTTGTCTGGCATGGTGGTGGATCCTTGCTAGTGGTAAAGGACTGTCATTAAACCCCATAAACACTGTTAGCAGGTTCAGTGTATAGCGGTGAAAGGAACTATTTCTCCTTAGCTAAATTTGGTGATATATTTTGAGGAAACTGCCTCTATGACTGCTTCACATCTACACTGTCTAAATTAAATTATATCATGTAAATGTATTCTTTTTTTTTAAAGGTTTTGATTTGATAATGCCATACCAATGCCAGGAAAAAAAAATTAAAGAAGACTGTGGGCTGGTAACTTTATAATAATGATAATTAGGGTTCAGTGACAATCATTAAAGTACTCATAAATAGATGGAGTGAAAAATGTGCATTAGAAAAGTTTGCATGCTTATCTCCCTGAGAATGCAAAATCTTTACATTTATGCTTATAAGTGACAAGGGCAAAGCAACTGATATAAATTGATCAAAAATTTCCAATTTATCAAGTTAATTCCCATATATTCCCATTAATTCCCATGAAAAGTTTCCAATTTAAAATATTCACACAACTTTACAAACTCTTTTGATAATCTTTATCATACTATTTTTAAGGGTTCTTCTGCATTATAATTTATGTATTTCAGCGTAGGGAGATGCATACTGTTTGTGGTCTCACATGAAACAATGAATACGATTCAGCCCAATCGTATTCCCTGTTACTCACCCCTCAGACAGGGTGGACTTGACACTGCCTGTTCGCGTAACCTTAGGCCCGTGGTGGCCCAACGGCAGATCAATGGACTCAGAGCTTGTGTGCAGACTGGTCATGCTTTGGCAGCTCAGTGTGTCCTTGCTGCCAGCTGATGAGCTACAGGCAGGCCAGGGGCGAGCGTTGGAAGGCAGGGAGAGGCCAGAGGCCGGGCTGGAGGCCAGGGAATCAGTGCACAGGTCTGGAGTTTTACCGTACAGTGGGCTGCTACCACCGCTCAGGCCACTGGCGCTGCCCAGACTCCCTGTGCCAGAGGAGGGTGAGTCCAAACTGGCCTGCCTCGCCAGCGTGCCGTGGGGGCTGCCCAGCACTGAAGGGCACTTGCCAGAGTCAGGCGTGCCCGGAGAGCTGGCCTTGCTGCTGGCTTTGGCACCAAACAATCTGGGGGTAGAGAGGTGGGTGCAAAGTACTGAGCATCTGCAGGATTGTTAATGGAAAACGAAGGACTTTTGGTTTTACTTTTTTTAAAACTTTTTTTACATTGTAGTTGTCTTATATTATCTTGTCGTATTGGTCATTGGTCACCAACATCCATATACACTCACTCCAACGAAGAAAGCTAACTAAAACATCCACGTCTTTACTGTGACACCAGTTTTGACTGCAGATGAGTGCACTTCCCAACACATTCACCATCCCTAGTAAAAGTCTACCTCATTTCAGCTGGGACCTCTCAGTAATTTGCAATGACACATCTGCTTTCACAGCTTTGCCGGTTTCAACCCTTTGACTTTAAATAACCCAATCTGTTAGGCCACTCAACCCTGTTTGCCTCCCACATATGCGCCGACAGCCTGTATCTCAGCTTGCGCCTGTCCCAGGCTGTCATCACAATCACACAAAATATAAAGGTGATGCTCTCTTGAGAGAGAGCGAGAGCGAGAGTGAGAGAGAGATCCAGACAGAGAGAGAGAGAGAGAGAGAGAAAGAGTGAGAGAGAGAGAGAGAGAAAGAGTGAGAGAGAGAGAGCGAGAGAGAGAGACAGACAGACAGACAGAGAGAGACAGAGAGGGGAAAAATGCTTAAAGACATGCAGATGAAACAAGTCGGCTTGACAGATTGGATGGGACGGATGTTTGGACACGCCTGCCGAATGCATGCTTCTCCCGAGCTGGAGATTGGCGTGCTGAGAAACTTCTGTCTCCTGTCTCTTCTGATCAAAACTGCTAAACTGGATTTGTCGGACCTGAATGAAGAGCCACCAGACCTTTCTCTTCAGGGTAAAGATACATTTTATCTGTGGGGGTTTATCATCTACACCATGTAACTGTCTGTTTAATGGCCTACCCTCAGCTGTGCAGTTGAGTAAACTAATTCAGTTCATTTTCCAAGAAGGCTTTGCAAAAAGGAATTAATTATCATGTATCTTATATGCACTCAGAGGTATCCAAATTGATAAAGGTATTGATAAAGATTCCATTATTTTTGTGATGGGAAAACATCGAGACATCTTTATTAAATCCCTCTATCTGTTACAGGAAGAGGACCTCATGTGGAAAACATTGCTGACTCCCACAGAAATCTGTTAATCAACATGAATATAAACACACTAAAATGAGGATTCTGACATCTACTGTATATGTCAAGGTCACCAGATTCACCTTTTAAAATATAAAGAAAACTAACCATCACATGGGCTAAAAATTAACATGGTGAAATGCTTGGTTCATGTGGAAGCATGCTTGTGACAGACAAAGACAGAATGAGATAAGTAAATGTGTTTGTGTGTCTGACCTGCGGAAGGTAGGAGACGCAATATCAGGGTACTTTGAGCCTGGCTGCCTTAGGCCTGACTGGCCTGTTGAAGTGGAGGTGGGGCTAGACTTGGGGGAAGTGGATAATCCTGCTACTGTGTCTTGGTCGGTCACTGTCACTTTCTCCTTGTCTGTCTGGTTGATGTTGATGGGACTCGAGCGGTCTGAGCCCACTTTCCCTGCGTCCCTGCGTTTGGCTCCAGCTGAAGACGCTGCCCCTCCACTTACGGACTTTCCACTAACGTTCGAGTCGATGCTGCTTGAGCTGGAGCGGTGCCCACTTCGCCCTGCCGCCACTCCACTGGAGGATTTAGCTGGTCTTGGTAGAGAGCGGTACTGCAGGGGCACCTTTGAGCCACCACAGCCCAGCAGGATGCCGTCATCCTGTGGCTGTGAGCCATCCAGGCTGGTTTTACGCACACCACTGATGCCTGTGCTTTTGCCAAGCGCAGCAGAAGATTTAGGTGCCTTGCCCAAAGTAGCTGAGCCACTGGCGAGTGTTGCACCACTTGAGGTGATTAAGGTACCAGTGGGACCAGGGATCTTCTTGTACCCAAAAGAGCCTGTGGTGGGTGGACGTCCAATGCCAGAGGGAGGTTTCTTGCCTTCGTCTCCACTGCTCTTCCCGGCATCTGAGGGTGAGCGCTGGATGCCGGCTGAGCTCTTTGAAGGTGCCTTGCCTTTCTCAGAAGCCTTGGCATCATCAGTTTTACCTAGCAGTTGCATAAAAACGAATTTGTATGAAGGTACTTATTTTTTTTCACTTGCAGTGGCAAAAAGGCAAAAAAAAAAAAGAAGCAAGATAAATGTAGTGCAAACTCTGGCTAACAGCCAGACAATTTTTTTCTGATAGCTCAGCTGCATTAAAAACCAATACTTATTAGCAACATAGTTGATAAACATGCTGAGTGGATAGAAAACTTGAGACGGACTGAAAAGTCTCCAAACAGATATCGTTCATCAAATTATATTAAAGCCGAAGCTATTTTCCATCTCAATTACATTCTTCCATGTTAACTCTTGTCTTGAATATGAAACTTATTAATAATAGGTCATGTTAATGGAATGTAATCAATTTTTCAAGTTATAAAAGAAGAATGCGATCAAAAAGCTTATGAAATACTTAAAAACCACACAGTCTAAAATATAATTACAACTTCAACTGTTGTTGTTAGCATGGACTTTTTGTTAAATTTGTTTCTAAGTTGTAGTTTACTCACCTTAAAACAAGGAAGCGATGTAAGGTAATAGTGGTTGTTTACAATTAGTCAAATAGAACACTTGGAATTGTTTTAATCAAACAAAAGCTTTACTGTATAAGGACATGATGAGTGCACATGTATCTGTTGAAATAATGAGCAAACTAACTTTAGGACAGACAAAACAGATCTGTACAATCTGACAAGATATGACTCATACATCAGCATGTTCAAATTCAAACATTAGCAACAAAATATAAGTTCTATAGTGGCAACAGCGTTATCTGTTGTTTCAAGTGTTCAATACAGGATACTGGGGCATAACATTTGTTGATGTCTGACATAGCTTTGGTTGAAGGTAAAAACAATGTTAAATGTCCTACCAGGTGTTTTGAGGGAGACGGAAGAACCCTTGGTCCTGGGTGGCGTGATGCCCACCTGCGCTGTCATGCCTCTTCTCAGAGAACCAGTCTGGGACATCTGGGCCAGCGAGGTGGCCTTCTGACCAGCATCCTCATACTGGCCTTGGGATTGGGAGGAAGACGAGGAAGGTTTCCAGCGAGAAGAGCTGCTGCTGGGGTCCATGCTTGAATCTAGCTCCTCCTCAACCTTCTTCAGGTCCTCAGCTCCAGCCCAGCTGCTGCTCACATCTTGCTCAGCATGCTTGGACTTGCTTCCTCTCTGGGACTAGATGTGGAGGAAATGGATGACCAAAGAAGCAGACAGAGATTCATCAAGAGCACAGTAAAATAATTATGAAATCTTGGTAGGAATTTTTCCAGCAAATCATCTCTATTTTTGCCTCAAAGCTCCAATTTTGTGCCACTGCAGGACCATGTAACTAAATTACATCACATACAAATATCCAACATGCATGCATTATAAATATGGTATGTCATTTGAATTATTCACATCACACTGAAAATAACTGAATCCTGCCTTGAAATTCAAGAACTATTTGATCAGGTTCAGTCAGACGAAAGACATATAAGTCTATGTGCAAACAGAGCAGCAGGGTGTGTGCCTATCTATGAAGTCGTAGGTATGTTTGGATGGATTGGATCTTCTCTTTTGGGCCGCGCCCACATAAACACATTTGCCCAGAACAGTGCTAACTACCCTTCCTTAACAGATGGCCAGTCTCCCTAGCAACATCAGAGTCTCTTAAGATCTCAGTCTGTTGAGTATTTCATGCAGGGCCAAAGATACTTGGCAGAATACATTAAAAGTCTCTGAGGGGGGCCGAGCAGTGGCCTTGAGTCCATAGCTAATTCCCTTAGCTGTGATGTCAGAGCTTGCACACAGATGGGCCAACATGCTTGTTACTCAGCATCTGAAGAGGGAATCTTGTCAGATCTGATTTTAAGAGAACAATGAAGCAACTTTCAATACTAATTTTATGCTTTAGGAAAGTTGATGCTTAACATTTTTATAAAATCAACTCTAACAACACCAACACCAACATTATTTTGAACAGGACAGCACAAATTAATTTTTTTTACGCAATAATCACAGTTTTTCATCAAAAAAATAGCATAACTCCAATGTATTTGTGCATCCTTCTAGCTTCATATTTAGCAGTTCTGACATGAAGATGACAAGCTGCAGCCTGGCCGGATAACCAGCTTAACTACATCCTGTCATCGTGTGGAAGCCTCCTGGTATTGCGTGTAGCATGAAATCATACTGTGGCTGCAAAGCATGGAGAAAAAGATGTCTCCCTTCTTTGTAAAACTGCTGAATTAGCTGCTCAACAAGCGTTAGCTGTTGTATATTAAAGCATTAACCACAAGTAATCAAGGAGGAAATCAGCCAAGACTGGCATTATATACCTGATAGCTTTAAAGTAAATGCTAGAAAATATGTGTCCAATTTAAAGGGAAGGAGGAATCTGTCAAGACTTAACCAGTTCCTGTGTCCTCACCTGTACTCCTTTGCTTTTTCGAGATGAACTGACAGCGGAGTAGGTAGGTGTGTTCAGATCATCAGTGCTGATGTTGTCCAGGGTGTCGCTCAGGCCACTGCTCACCGAGCTGCTGTCGTCCCAGCTGAAGGAGAGGACGAGATGAGGAAGAATTGGGTGAGTGAGCCTGAGAATGACAGTGAAGAAACATTACTATTCAAACGAACAAATAAACATAAAAAACCCACGAACAAAACACACTCTAGTATTGATTGCCCAACTGTCCACAAGACCAGCTGACTTGAAGCTGCTCGATTAGCTTCATCCATGCTCCTTGGCTTTTATCTTTTTTGACAAGAAATGACTATCACATGCCACAAGCAAAGGAATTAAAGCTTTTCATTTGTATAGCAATTCCTATTGACAGCTGACAGGCACCGGAAGTAATGAGGGTTTATGATCAGACAACCATCATTTCTAAGCACACACACACAGTTTAATTACTGCATAATTACAACTCCTGCAATATATTTCTGTAATCAGCTAACTAATTTCTGCCATCAGCCACAATAAATCAATTTTAATAATAATAATAGATGAGCCTCTTGGCCTCCATTGTCTTCTCTCTCTCTCTCTCTCTCTCTCTCTTGCTCCCTCTCTCTAATACACACTGTGTGTAACACACACACACCACACGCACACACACACACACGCACACACACACACACACACACACACACACACACACACACACACACACACACACACACACACACACACACACAAACATACATCCAGAATGACAGTTAGTTAGCACCCCAACTGTAACGACACAAAGCATCTGTCTTCTTACAAATTCTTACAATGTTTGTTTGGCCTTGTTTAAATTTTTAAATTTTCAGACAGAAAATAATAATCCTGGACATGCTTTGTGTGACTAAAATTCTGAGCCCCCTGAAATGTAAATGGCTGTCTGTCGATGTGGGTTAAAGTCGGCAGTTGTGGGCAAGGTAACATTAATGTTTGTGTGTGTTTGAGTGTGTGTGAGACCCCAGACTTAATTCCATATGATTTTGCAGCTATTTGTTTGCTTGTCTGCCGATGAGGGAAGGACACAAAACCTACAGTTTCAGATTTGGCGCAGGGGTGCGACATGGTCTGAGAAGCAAAAAAACTATTAAATCTTAAAGAATATCGAAATCACAAGGAAGGTCCAGAATTCTGTTTCACTCTTTTTTTAAACATTAACAGATGTTTTTTCCTTGTGATTTCTCAGGAAATAACAGATGCATACAGAAGGAATTCCCATTAATAGTTCATCTTGATAAGATTTAAAGTTTGATTATTGGCTTTGCCAGAGATCCAACAAAAAATAACCTGTGGTGGGTTTATACAAAAATACAAACAATAGTACTGATCACAAAACCAGACGCTGATGGCCACAGTAGCAAATATTTGTAATTGTAAATGCAATTTTATGGTATGACCCACAAAATTTAGCAACAGACCCAGGGCGTCTTTGCTCTGATGTAAACTTTCAGTCACACTGATACTGAGCACCCCCTGCCTTTAATATGATGAAGAAAGAAAGAAACTGAGACAACTTCCAGAAGCTAATTACACTTTCTCAACAAGTCAATTCAGACTTGCCATCTATAATTCAACAGAGACTAAGATGAAACCCGAAGGCAGGCTGAAAATGAGAGGATAATGGTTCATTTATAAAAGGCTGACAAAGAAGAAAAGAAAGGAATTGCAGATGTGGAGCTGTCCGGGGAAGATAATGGTGGTATTGATTTTCTAATGTTTGTTCAAAAAATCATTCAAAATCAAAGTTAAACGCATGCACAACATGCTGTTCAAAACCTTCAGTTCATCATTTTACTGTAACCACATTGTTAATAGTTGTAAAACCTTTATCTGCAGTTGTCTATACACAATATATTCACCTGTAAGAGATAAGTAATGGGTGTGATGCAGAGCAGACACCATGCAGCCCACTTGGCCACTGATGCAGAATGAAACTCATTTACTCTCATGACAGATTAAGAATTGGCAACATTTATTTTCACAGGCAAAATCTGAGCAGCTCCTTGATTTATGGCAGCACGAACGTACAGGTCAGGATGGATCATTATAGATGTATGAATCATGTGCTGGAGGTGGATGGGGCTCTTTGTATCTTCTTCAGTCAGTTTCTGTAACCATCCTTAAACAATTAAAGCAAGCGGCATACCAGTAGTTGGTAAATACCCAATACATTGTCCTGAAAGAATACATAAAAAGTAAGACAATATAAATTTTAATTAAGACATTATTACAATTTTTTTTGAAAGTACTGCAAATGGGAATCAAATCAGCAGTTCAAAGCTTCAATATACTGAGCTGATTCTTTACCAAGGCAGCTATTAGCCAACGGAACACATGGATGATTTGATGATTTTAGCTATTTTGTTGTTGTTTTGTTGTATCATTCTGATGTCAGATTGATCTGCGTCAAGCTCCTTGAAATGAGCATCTTCCACCAGTGTTCAGTCAAACTTTGGAGATCTTAGTCAGTTTGTGGGTGACTAAAAGCAAAAACAAACAAACAACAACAACAAAACCCCCCGAAGCGACTGTTATTAAAAACACCATTGCCTGTTTCTAACCTTACCATAATGAGTCAATCTGAGATTTTACTTGGCTTCACATCAAAACCATCATTTACGAGTCTTAGTGATGGATTTTTACACTACAGAGTAGTGTTGTTAAAAAAAAAACCCAGTTCAGAAACATGTATTTTATCTTGCCCTCTGATCTTCACTTAAGCTCGTCTTCACTGATACTGAGTCAGCTACAATGTGACCCACACAGACGGCAATCCAGAGATATGCGTCCTGGTAAGGGCAGTTGGTGCTGGGTGTGGTTTTTCAATTCAGGTGGTGATGCGGTGTGACAAGGTCACCTTAGCAGGCTGATGTAAAGTTACTCCTCTGCTCAGTTCTGCTTGTCAAAGCCTCAGAAATCATAGCAGAGGTGACGTGCACTCTGGCACTTCCTCTGAGACCAGCTGTCAGTGTCTGATTGACAACAGGGGCTGATAAAGGCAAATTTAGCACTAAAAAAAATAATCCTGCCAAACTGACTTGGTTTCTCCAAACCATCAAATTCTCAGAGAAATATGGACAGTGATCTAACTCAGATGGCCAATATGACTGCCGAGTGCTCATCATGCTGAGTTGTACACCTGAAATATCATTCAAACTACATAAAGTAAGAAAATATGCTTTTATTCATTTCAATAAAATGAATTGCTACACATTTACTTGGGTAGATTCGACAAAGGGGAAATGTAAAAAGGGCCATGAAAAACTCTTAACACTAATGTACAAAACCGAGGCAGGTGGCTGTGGAGGAGCTCAGTGACTTCCCATTCTTATCTAAACATGAGAATAGTTTCACACTGTTTCCCCTGACTGCAAAATATCAGTCTTGCCTCCAAGGGTGGTCTCCTTAACACAATGCTGAAAATCTTCTTTGTGGAGAATTTGTCTTAATACGATTAATTAAAGTCTACAATTTCTTGTGTAATTTTAGCTTCATGAGCATAATAAATTGTGAAGTGAATGGTTCTTCGAGGCTAATCTCAGTAAAGATGTCCTTTGGCTTGTGCGCTTTCTCCTGTCAATGTAATTCCATAAGCTAATTTATGTTAATCAGCAAACCCAGCTACTGTCATGGAAGACAGAGAAAAGCCAAACTTATTTGCTCAAGGAACTGCAAACAATGGACAGATATTCCAAAAAGCTCACATTGACACATATCATACGACATCAAACCGAAGCTCTGGAGCAAGGCCAGTGAAGTATTATTAAGTATTCTTTATTTGGTTTTGGTTTAATAACATTCTAATAAAATTTAGAGACATCTTCAGATTTTGTCAAGGATATAAAGAACATATCTGGGACTTGGGTTTATATGAATCAATACAAATGCTTCAACACACAGAACATTTAAACTCATATGAATAAATTATGAAATGGGGTATTAATGAGTCCTAAAATCAGAAAGTTCTCAATTTCAAAATCACCGTAAATTTGAATGGAATTTAAGGTAAGGGAAGTGGATAACACAAACTTAAGTTATTCTTATGTTTTGTCCTACAGAATAATATAGATCCTTTTATACAACATTTTAGTGTATTCATGGCATGATGTTAGCTTGTAGGCATGGCATTTATGCTTCACAATCATAAAAGTGGTATTAGTTTGTGGAGATCATCTTGTTGTAAAAACACGCAATTCTCCAACTTGTTCTCCACAGAGCCTTTTTTGGCAGTGATCAAAAAAAATCTGATAGGCTTTTGGAAGAAATTAACAAACTGCAAAGAAAAAGAAGTGACATTTTAAAAGAGATTATCTGTAGAACATCTTCAAGGTGCGCAAATAATGATGTTGGAAGGATATCAAAAGAACACAACTGTTTTACGCCAGGGCTTTAAAGGCAAAAGAGTTGGGCTCAATGAAATGAGTTCCTCATTCTGTTCTGATGCACCAAGAGGGATATCTGTATGAAACTAGAGAAAGTGAGGTGATAGTTTGAGTCACGAGTATTGATCAAAATCCCTTGCAGTTAGGGAAGAGAAAATCCTCAATACAGCATCTGTACTCCAGCTGCTCCTTTGGAGCTGCTCGGGAAACACTAATAGATGGAAGTCTTTTGTCTGTGTGAATGGGAAGCTGCACTGCTGCCTACTTGCTTTGTAGTGTCACTTGACATAAAGGGTTGACAAAACAAAAATAAATTGCACTTGTCCTCCTGAGAGCCTACCCCACTGCACTGGGCTGAATATTTCATATTTCGACTCCCTGGATCAGTCATGATTGCTCTGACAGAACCGTGGCTAACCAAGCTCCTCCCATCAGACCGGCACGCTTTCAAATGCGCGTCACCACATCTGAGATGGAATGGACGAGCACAGGCAAACTCAATAACCCTACAGCGAGGGTGGGTGAGCAGAAACCTGTCATAACTTCTTTAATTAACAATGTAGCAACAATGTACAGAGCAGGTTGCTGGAGAGGCCGTTGGCTTCTCTCCTATGTTTCATACACAAGGCAGTGAAACGGGTAGATGGAGTCTACTACACTAAATTAATCTAAAATCACTATGATTATAATACATACTCTCCCTTTAGCAAGGCACCTAAGCCCAAAAGCTTGAGTAGAGCTACTCACAAGCTCATAGACATTGTACAGGGCTGCTCTCAGGTAGAAAAATTAAAGTAAACCTCAAAGTCTAAAAGCAAATGAGGATGGAAATTGTTATTTCATTCCAGATATAATTACTAATCCTTGATGCCTGCCTGCTGGGTTTTACCTTCACACTATGAATGCATTGGGTGAGTCCTCTCAACCATGCAAACATGATCTCATGCAATATTCAGTACACTAGTTATTTCAGCAACCAAAGAGAAGAAATGCATTAGCAGCACAAACAAAGGTGATTACAACTCATCAAGATGATGAATTAGATTATTGTGGTGGCGGTGGGTGGGGGTTGATAAACATTTGGGAGGAAAAACTGTTGCAAAGGTGGAATGTCTTCGGATGGGAGAACATACTTCCTCAGAAGCCCTCTTATATAACAACGCAGAGAACTATCTTATATATTTGTGCCATTCGCAGATGTGTTTGAATGCGAAGGAAACAAAAAAAGAAAAAAATAAGAATGAACATGAAGACAAATTTTTCTTTTTTTGTAAATGTCATACATTTGCTTCATGTCAGAAAATCAGCCTCTATTAAACACATGCAAACTTCCATGGCTTAATTGAAATTACATTACACACAAATAAGATAACAATCTTTTCCTAATTTCTAAAAACATTTGGAAAGGACATGTGATATGGTTTCTATTAACAGTACAGTTACTATTTCTGAACCTACATTTTTATTGGTATTTCTTTAGGAATTAACAACTCTTTTTTAAAACTTGAAGCCTATTTGAGGTTCTGCTGCTGTTGCTGTTCCGTTTACAGAAAAAGGAAGGATTCAAACTCATTGAGTGATACACAGCTGTCAACAAAAGCCCCCCCCCCCCATTTTAGGTATACAGTTGTACCTTTATTTTTGAGTGAGTATGAGAAACAAAATCAACATATAAATAAATATCTCTGTCACAATCCTGTTAAAACTTAAAATTAGACAGGCTAGACTTATTAACCAGCGCTATCGCACAATTTTCGATGGCATAGGTTTGTTTTTCAGGTTTAATATTTTTCATTGCTTATGGGTAATTTTCAAATTATGTTGTGTAACCTGTCAACTATAACAGCAATGGCTGTGTGGACTTTTAAATCATACATTTAAAATTATCGCCATGGTTATGGAAGGCCCTTAGGACCAAAGCAATAATTATCCAGGGTTATGAAAAATTAACTGAAAATGAAAGGCTGTCTGTCTAATTGAATTGAGAATCGCTGAAAAAACAGAAACAAATTCATTTTGATTCAAATATATGTTCCCAGGGTCTCATGAAACATTTCTGTAGAATTACATCTATTATCTATTGTCCCTCCCATTATTTGTAGCAACTAAAGTCCAATGAACTACACTTATTCTCAATAGACCATCATCGCTATACATTCTAGGGACCTCACTAATCCTTTTTACTAACCACTTTATATGCGGTGCAGTAAAATGGAGTATTTCCAGCAATCATTGTCAGTTCTATTATAAGTATGCTTGTTTCAAGTACAATATGAAGATGCCACTGACTGTACTCATAGCCAGCTGTTTAAAGGCACAACAAAGACGTCTTGTTTCAAACTGCCATGACGACGATCTGTCGCAAACAAAACTTTAAATGCACGGATGTTTCTGAACACCCAAGCACACACAAACATGCACAAATGCACGCACACACACACACACACACACACACCCCCCCACACACACACACTCACAAACCAGACCTCTGTAATGTAAATGGAAAGTATCATCCTCATTTGCCTGGAGCCTAATCCGAGTTAATGCCACTGAGCCCTTGCAATTACACTTTAGAAAAACCCAACAGATCCTCACAAATGACTTGACACGTCTTCTCGTGCCTTTTTATTAGCTGCCAAAGCTGGGTGATAGGCTCCAGTTTCTCCCTGGCTTTGAGGGAGTGCATAAAGAGCAAAACTATAATCTGTCCTTTCTGAACAAACCAGAGAGTCTGAATCAACACAAACACAAAGGAACATCAGTCAGCTTCCCAAAAGAAGTTGTGTGTGTGTGTCTGTGTGTGTGTGTGTGTCTGTGTGTGTGTGAGTGTGTGTCCGTGTGTGTGTGAGTGTGTGTCCGTGTGTGTGATGTAGCTTTTCTGTCAACTCACCTCTGATGGGATAAACGTTTCCTGTCTCCTGGTCACAGAAGTCTTACACTTTAGACTGTTGGTCTCACGACTCTGTCCTACACTAAGAAGGGCAAAAGCTCACCTTGCAGAGAAGCTAGAAGCTGTGAGTCAACTGGGAGTCCAGAGATGAAATGAGTAGATGGAGAAAGGAAGAAAGGACTACCTCACACTTTCACTGTCACCCCCCACTGCTGATACTGACTACCCCTCCCCTTTCCCCTCCTTTCCCAACCAAGATGGGCCTGTCAGCCCTTGGAGAGGCAATCAGACATGCCGTCAGCAGCGGGTTACCAAGGGTTAATTAAAGGAGGATGACAATGCAGAACTGAGCCAAATCAAGGAGGAAGCTGGGTGGGAGCAGCGCACTGACTCTGTCTCATCGCTGCCAAATGCCTCTGACTGGAAGTGATCTGATGCATAATATGTGAGGCTTGGAGATGTATGCCCGTCCAGCCGCGTGTTGGGACATTATTCATGACTCTCCTCTCTTAGTCACTCAGAGAGCCTAATGTCATGGAGTGCAGCCAGAAGAAAAGGATGGTGAGCTAACTTTAGCTTCCACCCTCTCAGCAGCCATCTTTTGTTGAATTGTGATGACACAGGACAGTCAGACTCCCCCAGATAACACCTCAAATTGCACAAAAATCACATATTCCGTTCACCACAAATCAAGCCATCCAAAGTTTATATTCAGTGTAAATGAGGCAGTCACTTGTTTACAAGTTGTTCAATCACAGGAAAAGGAAAGTTTTTTGCATGTTGAAAAAAAAATCCAATCTGACCTGTCACTAATCCAATCTAACTCAGGAAACTCAATTTGAAGAGAAGAACACAGTGACCTTGGAGAGACGTGCTGGATGCATCAGTTGCCAAGCAGAGACAGACAGCAGTACGTCAGGGCACTGGTAAAGACGTCCTGGGTTCTACTGCAATGCAGTCAAAGCTGACAACGAACTGTTATCCATTTAGCGGCGAGTTATTTTTTTTAGCAGGCTAATACAACCCAGTAGGAGGTTGTTCAAATCTATGGAAAAAGTGTTGGCAAAGATGAAAACAAACAGCCCATATTAAAAGCTTACAACCGCCTGTTGACTGAACTGCCAACCTCCTCTGGCCTAGAAGATGACTAATCCATATTTTTAGCTGCAAACCAAATACCATTTTGACACAGTGATCGTTCTGAATTTTTGTATCTTCTTCAATGATAGATGGGCATAGACTGCATAAAATATCTGAGCTACCTTTCCAGGGTTAAAAAGTGAAGATGTGGATTTGCTTTAAAACTGCATTCTTTCCCATGGCTAGCAAAGGGCAACTCTACTGATTGTTAAAGGAAGTTAATCAGCTTATTCTTTATTTATCACTTTATCAATTTATCTTAAATACAGCAAGTCAGTTGTGAAAATGATTGGAGTTGGAGTAAAATAGATGATTAAATCACAGTATGCTTTATGACCTGGCAACCTTTCGACTGGAAAGTCGCTACCATGTCTATGTCTCAGGTGCAAATAATGAGAAGGTGGCGGCCAAAAACTCCAGGATTTGAACAGGAGCCAACAATTCAGTTAAAGCACTAACAATGGTTGCGGAAAAACATAAACTGATTTTTAAAAATTGTTGAATTGACACGTATAATAAACTACAACAAACATGCGTGTCTTCAAGGATTATTCACCTAGACAATGAACTAAATGTGTGAATAATATCACAAGGACAGGTTTTTGTCGAAACAGGCTAATGATAAAACACACTCTGCATGGTGCTAGGACTTCCAAATGGATAGATGGGGTGGCAGACATTAGACAGTTGGCCAACCCTCTGCCTCGTCTTTCTGTAACAGATGACTTGGCAAACTGTTCCCCACCAAATCTTACATCATGGTGGAGAGATTTGGCACAGTGGTAGATGTTCCAAACCAGTCAGGCAAATCCAAACAAAATGATCAAATGATCATGGCGTGTGTCCAAAGATGAGGGACCACTTAACAGGATATCCTGTTATAAATATAATATGGATAATGCAAATACATGTAATAACAATGTTGTTTGAATCATCTCTGAACAAGCACAGGAACATCAACAATAATCAATTTCATATAGCTTCACAAATGTTGTTATTATACAACAACACTCATCGTTTAACAAGATTACATTTTCCTAATCCACAACAGAGTCAGGCTCCATGGCAGTAAAGTGAATTAGCAGTGATAGGAGCTTTGTCGATTCTTATCTTCACAAACTCATTAGGCCTGCCAAATGATGAATGGATTAATAGCCTGAGAAATCTTCAACCAAATGAATTGATAGAAGCCTTTGGTCCATTTATCCCAAAAATCTATCCTGCATCACCACTATGTCAGTCAGTGGCTAATGAATGAATGAATCCAGGCCATGGAGCAGTACAGAGAAATCCCTTTAGATTTCTGTCTTGTGCAGCTGAATTACTGTGTGTTCTGTAATTCAAAATGGTCCCAAACTTTAATAATTCTTTAGATTCTTTAAGTATCGCCCAAAAAGTGCAATTTGCCTCTTAAATCCTCACAGTCAAGTGTCTTGAACTAATTTACGGACTGTCTTGATTTGAGAAACCCCCAAAAAACGTAACCCCATATTTTTGCGAGAGGCTAATGAAAACTGACTGCTAACAACAGCAAAACTAAGGCAAGGGCCTGTACCAGAAGTTGTGTGGCTTGTTGTGTCAGGAAGGGTCTGATCCTCCTGAGGTTTTAGAGGGCATATCGACAGCACCGAGCACTTGAGGCCACATGTACCTTAAAGGTCAGCTGATCATCAATCATGACACTCAGATTTCTGGCAGAGTTTGTGGGCACGGGTTGATTTGAATCGAGCAGAGCACTGATCTGTGGTGGAACGGAGGAACAGGCTGGAAAGACAGTGAGCTCAGTTTTGGACAGATTTCTGTCGTCCATCTTTATCCAGTCACATGCTCCCCCACAAACACTTTGATTTGAGCTAAAAACATACTAAATACATCACTTTTGGTTATCTCACGCTGGTTTGGAATTGTTCAAATTCGTTTGTTTTTATTACTTTTTTGCGAGTTGATGATGGTCTTGAAAGGTTAAAAATGACTGCTTTTGTATAGTTTCGCTGTTTGTTGTCATTTACCAAGCTTCAAACTAAAACTTTGTGGTTGGCTTTTTCAGAGAAGGAGGAAAAATGACAATTTCGTCAGTTTAAGATTTCTGCTGTTGAGTTCTTAAAAGGCTAATTACACATATTGGGTAAAGTACCACTTGAAGTGTATAAGATATCCTTAAAATCATTGCAAGAACTTTAAGTGGCAATCTGATACAAGGTGAGGTTTTTTGAATCACCATCTACCGTGAATGGAATAACAAAGACAGCTTGTAATTTTAGTAATAATGAACTTAAAATACATTTTTTTTTATCAAGTTTGTCAATGAATTCTTTCCAAAGTAAACTCTTAGAAACACAAGCTCTTTATATCAGTCAGTGAAAGCCCATCTTTCTTCTCTGTAAATACTTGACATTTTAACTCAACAAACTTATATGATTAAAAGTTTTAAATTAGCAGAATTTTGGAACATAGTTCTAATACAGCACTACATCACAGCACAGTTAGGACCCATAGATCACCTTCCTACTCTGCTAAATAGCTTTTGCTCTATATTCTTTTCACTTGTGGAGAGCAGTTTCTCTTGAGTGCCTTTACAACTTTGGATACCATGGAAACCCACACCCCAGTGTGAGTCATCAATATGCCATCAGTTTTCCCGAGGAAACAAATGAAAGAGTAAATCTGACCTGGACCACATAAACACACAAGGTGACATACATTCTTCATGTATGACCTCTTTAGCACATGCAGTACCAGGTTGAGATATAAATGTCTTATAATAATCTTATGTCACTGTGTGTCACTTGTGTGAATCATAACTAGAATATCACTGTGTTTCCCATATATTCCTTCCATTCAGGAAGGCCTTTTATTGGCTCAGGGCTCAGTAGCACTGAGCTGGTGGCGATGATATATAAATAAATATATATATATATATATATATATATATATATATATATATATATATATATATATATATGTGTGTGTGTGTGTGTGTGTGTGTGTGTGTGTGTGTATGTGTGTGTGTATACAAAAATGTATATATATATATATATATATATATATATATATATATATATATTTGTTTTTGTTTTTGTTTTTGTTGAATGCATGTTTAAAAATACAGGCACCCCACAGCCACCAACTACATACATACAACTGCCAAAAACCATCAGTACTGGTATAACCATGCCTTTTTTCCATTCACATACATACTCATATACTCATACTCATTAATGCACAAATAATAATCATAATCTTTTTGGTTTGTCATTCATTCACGGTAGAACAGAGCAGAAGTAGCCAATGCATTCAGTTCACCAACTGGGTCACACTTGTCCATGCTTGTTCACAAGGGTAATGAATTTAAAGTATCACTTAAGCTAACATGTAAAAACCCATATGTAATAAATATAATGAAATTATGAAAGCCATAGGAGTACAAGCTAGAAAGAAAAAAATAGAAACATATAATAACATTTTGGCAGGTTAAATTTGATTAAAGACATCCACAGTGCCAAAATGTTCCTTCTCTAGATAGTGAAGACTGATAAATGCACTGATGACTATAGACACACAGCCCAGAAATGCCCTCAGTAACACATGATATCTACCCGCCTGGACTCCTCAGATTGGACAGATGGGGGTGAAGACAAGGCTGATCAGGTCACTTGTCATCTCAGAGTCCATACCTGCCATCTTCTCTTGCTTCTTTTTAAACCTTCTATTCTGTTCATTGGACTAATTTCCATGCAATCCCCAGCACAAACTGGTAATTTTCTGGGCATCATACTGGAATGTTGTTGTTCAAGGACCAGTGAGGGAAATGTAATATATTTTCTGAGTCAGACCTGGTGTTAGGTGACATTTATCTAACCAACAACATAAGTCATAGAACATGTTAAAATCTGAATGCCTCTGGTTTGCTGAGGTCAATGGAGTGCACTTCCATACATGTCTGAGTTATATAATGGTAAAATTAAGTAAAGTTGGTCACTTTGTTTACAGTATTTCCCTCATGTCTTAAACTGAATGTAGTAATAGGACAGTGGCGGATATGCTGCCTTTCTCTTTACCTGCCCCTGACTGATAAAACTGGAGTCATAGATTGTGTTGATTTTGGGCAAATCAAATTTCTTAAGGTGACTATTAGGTTTTGAAACAATACATGTGGACGTGTCAGGTCTGAAGGAATGATGGAAGGTTATCCATTTGAGGGTGGACCTCTTCTCTGGCAGGGTGATCTGGTTTGCTGGACTAACTCTAACAGTCTGAATAATTAAATGAATGAAAAATGAAGAGGATGTCTTATTATTTCATCACTGCCCATTCTTTAATAACTTGACTTCACTTAATGTAGTGGCTGCAGCAATTAATGAGGATATCAAGCTTCCCCAGGAGGAAATTATGGGAAATGTTCATATGAATGATAGACATAAACAGCATCTCTTAGAAATGAAGACAGCTGAATCAGTTGCAGAGAATAAGAACTGGGATGAAAACCAACTGAGGAAACTTTCCCTTGAGCTTCTCTGAATGAATGGATGGTTAATTACTATGTGCTTATGAGGGCTGCATTTTTTCTGTTTTTGAGAGGAAGGATGCACCTGCACAAAGGAGGACTCATGTTTGCCTAAACACACACACACACACACACACACACACACACACACACACACAAACACACATGCACACACGTACAAATGCAGACACGCACGCAAGAAAGCACCCACCAACACACACACACACAAACCAGACACAACTGGGCACTCAAATCGGTGATAAAACTTCTTGCAATTACCATCACAGTTTGCAGAGTACAGTGTGTGAGGCTCTGTGCTGTCTGTGGAGGTGGAAAGACTGGAAAAAGATAAATGTCTGGGAGACAGAAAGAGACTAGTGTCTGAAAAAAGGGGAAAGTGAAATGTGCAATTTCAGGTGAAATGTGATATCCCCTCTAAATATTGCCCCTGGCTGAAATGAACTATTCATGAACTTATTAACAACTCGTGTTGTCATTGGTGGGAAAAATTAATCTCCTGCCTGCTTACAGCAGCACTGATGAGCCATGCTGCCTTGCCATGATTGTCACTGCTCTGCAGAGTGACGGCCATGATACTGCTCCCTAACACACACATGCACACACATGCATAAAATGTAGCTAGAATACAAGCTCTGTTTTGTCAAGCGTGGACAGTGCAACATATATTCACGCACACCAACTTGTCTCCAATCCCCCAAAGCTTCAAGTAGCCCAAAAATGCAGAGCCAGCTGCTGCAGTCCAGCTCTCAAACACAAGGGTGAGAGAGGGGAGACGGCACCACACACCCTGGATGCTAAAAGCAAGGCCCTTTTACTTATTCATGTCTCGACTGAGAACAGGGAGGCTGTCGGTGTCAAAACGTTCTCCTCGGGCATCTTTTCTTGACAGTAGAGCAACGAGCATGCGCTCATCTATGTTGCATGACAGGAGGTTATTTTTAGAGAGAGGCTTTTAACCAAGACTGAATTCACTATTGGTTTCAAAGTGAACTGATAAAACTATTGATCCAAGCTTTTGCTCCTCAGCTCCTTGGGGGAGATAATCAGTTAGCAGCACCTCAAAATTCCTCTATTCTTCTTCGATTCAGTCTTTGTTCAGTTGTTTTACGATCATTTAATACAAATTGATTTTTAATAGCTGTATGTGCTGGTCAAACGATGACAAAGACACAATGTAAAACCTGACTTGTCTTGCCTTTGTCCAGCAAGCTGATTCCAGATTGTACATCACTTCCTGTAACAATATTAAATCTTTATAACCATATTTCACTTTTCATGACAATGTTAAAAGGGCTTCACAAGAAACAAAACAAAGAGTGACATGGCAGATAAAACTGAGGCAACAAGGAATACAGAGCCCAGAGGAGAAGAGATATAAATATAAATAAGATGTTACTACATACATATGTATGAAAGGGTATTTACCATCAATTACTTCATTCTGAACTCCCAAATAATGTTTCAGAGATTGAGGCCAAAAAGTCTGTTTTTCTTATTTTTTTTAAACCATAATAACATCTCACCTGCTGCATTATCTCTCCCTCCATTACCACTTATACGACACAGTGGTTTGGTTCTAAACTGGTGAGAACACTCGCTGGTTTGGTTAACACAAACAAGGTTCAGAAAATCTGAACAGCACAAGTTCAAGAACCAAATCAATTTTGGTAGAAAAGGGGGTTCTGTGTGTCTGCCTTCAGTAGGCAAGGAATTTCAGTGTTGGGGGGGCTCTGAAAGCAATACATCTATCCCCTTGGTGACAAATCTTACCTGGGAGAGAACAACAGGGCTCCATTTGGAGATATTAGTGATTAAAGGGGCATATACTAGGCCAATGAAGATGATTAATAACTAGGAGAAGGCATTTCATGCCCTAAATGTGAGTAATAAAATGTTAAAATCAATGTGAGAGCTAACTGGGAGACAGTGTGTGGAGGCAAACACAAACACAGAGGTAATGTACTCAGAGCTTTTTGTCCCAGTAATGAGACAAGTAATAAGAATTTGTTATAGATCAGAGAACATTTTTCCAAGAAACAGGGCCAGAAACAGGGCAATCAGTTCAGTGTGACTTCAGCATCAACTTGCCAAATATAGGCCCACAATGTTCTGGCCACAAATGCTCTCAGTCACCTGCTGGCCATGAGTCTGCATCTGATGAGTCATTTAGAATAATGTCCTTGGAGGCTCTGTTGGTTTTGGTTAAAGCTGTGATGGGTTGCAGGCAGGGGAGTTGTTATGGACGTAAAAAGACTGTGAAGCATAATGAGCCTCATGGGAGCTAAGTTGACGTACATACACTTCTTCCTTCTACTACTGCCAATGTGGCAGGAGAGCTGGAGAGAGAGGGATGTGTATTTGTGTATGTGGATATGTGATAAAGTTTGTTTATGTTAGTGTGTACGAGTCTTGTTTTTGTGTGTGTGAGTGTGTGTGTGTGTGTGTATTGCTCATAAACCCAAGAGGAAACCCAAGGATGGTAGAAGGGCGACAACTCTGAAAATTTCGTAATGCTTGCTAATTTGTCCCTTTACTGATAAAACAATTATGCTTTGTTAAGAAATATATATTTCCAAACTACACTTCAAATAATGTTGTGATTTGTGATTTGGAAACAGCTAGGTTATTCAATATTTTGCCTATAATCTATTTCCTGTAACAGTAATTTTCAGTGCTACCTGACAGTTGGGGCGGAAAATGCACCACCCTCCAATTCCAGATAGCTTACACTTAATATAAAGGCTCAATCCAATAATTCCTTGCTTGTATGTATGCTTCCTGGACTGCTAGTATGTGCAATTGGGGATTTGAGAAGTTCTTCAAAGTCAGGGAACAGATTGTATGAACTTGGGTCTTATCCGCTTCTCATTTCCTTTAAAGCCAGCAGGGCTATGAGGAAAAGAGGATGACTTCATTTGGGACAGAAGAAATAACCTATCATGGAAGATATATCCTGTCCTATGGAGGGAGCTAAAGCTGGTTGAAGGTATGAAGCCTGGTGGGCAGTGGCTTAGGAAATGAATTCACCCAGAGCTTTGTCATGTGCCAATTGGAAATGTCAGCTCAGCTTCTGGCAGTCACACATGTCAGAGTGAGGCTGTGGGAAGCAATAAAGCTATGTGCATCTAGGTTGGTGTGTTCAGTCATTTTCGTAGTTTTGAACAGGAAAATGCAGGAAGGAAGTAAAACAGTATTCCAGAGTTCTAAATCTGATCATATGTACCTGTAGGCATCTTAAAAAGGAAGCAGGCATCAATATTCCTTCATCACCCTTGAGGCTCAGAACATGAACACAGACTTAAGCTGTGAAAAACTGGTATTTTCTGGATTTATGTCAAGGCCAGGTAAGAGATACTCTGGGCAAAATATTCAATCCTGAGATAAAAGACATGCAGGGTGAAGCTGAGACTTGGCAAATGGAAGAGACAGTTCACAGGGTTCATATTTATTCTTATCCGATCTGTCTCTCTGCTTGAGTGTCAGCTCTGACAGGCAGATCAGTTTGAGACTGACAGGGGGCAGGTTAATCAGCTATTCTGAAACGGCGGTCAGGTCTTGCATGCTTTGACGCTTGGTCGATCACAGAAGACTGACTGGCCTCACTGGCTGTTGTGAGGATTGAGCTTCGGAGAAGGAGCACATAACTCAGAAGCAGCAAGATGGACTAGACTGTGAAACAACTGGATGATCTGGACGTGTAGCTGGCACCAGTCCATAGACACAGCAGGAAGAGAATATCCTCAGCATGTCTACAAGCTACGCTTCACTTTTAAAATGTGTCTGACGCACGTTTGCTTTTACTTCAATTGACGCCTTAAACTTACTTAAGTCTTCATGATAATCAAAACATCTTATCAAATAATGTTAATATACATTGTTTAAGACAGCTCTGTTTTTGTGACTGAGTAAACTTGGATTGCTTTCCGAGCTTCCTATTCCTCTAGTCACTGCCACTCATTAAATCTTGGCAGAAGTTGAAGTTGTTACACTGAAATGTCACTGCATCATTCGATTCCCAGCAGTCGTTGTGAGGACCTGTCACTGCAATCTCATAGCTTGGCAATTTTAAATCGATAAAGTGTCTCCTTTTCACCTCATTATGTTCCATATGTCCCTGTAGAACAGGGGTGCCCTGACTCACCTCCTAAGTGCCTGGACAAAGTTTCCATGGTCATGAGCAGACAATGTATTTACAAGATGAAATTAGGCTTTAATGAGGCTAAGATAAACTTACTGTCAACAAAATCAATTGATCAATTACCTTCCCCAATGCCAAAAATAAATTCTCCAAATCACAGACCAAGAACATGATCTATAACATGTCCAGGAGCTTCATACATTTCATATCCCTCAATGGACTCGCAAAATTTCATCAAACATTTCACAGATATATTGGCCTTTACATCAAATATAGGGATTAGAGATTGACAAAACGATCAAGTTGATTTCCGAAAGCTGAAAATTTTGTCTTTCCACCATTTCATATGGGCACTAGTTATTTCTTCATAACAGGCTCAGAAAAATAAAGCTTATAGCTTTATCCAGCCAATGGCCTTGAATAATCTTCAGGTTGCAGGAGCTACAGTTTGACCCAGAATGCCTCCAAAAGTCTGCCGTTGTTTGCATGTTAAGTTTCCTGAGGTAGCGTAAGATGAATGTCTCAGCAGGCAGTGATATCTTCTCAACTGGCTCTGAGAGGATGTACTGACAGTTTCCGCTTGGGTAAGTTAATATAGTTTCAGTCTTCCTGTCATTTTAATCATAACATTCCACTTTTTCTCATGCAGATGCATCACTGGCCATTAAGGATTTAACCTTGCAAGCATCCATCTGAATGCAGGTGAGAAAGAAGCCACTGAAGCTTATGCTGTTGAAATTGTGAGGTGGTCTGATGGGGAACATGAGCTAAATGCCTGTGGTCATAGGTGAAGTGTAAAATATAGACAATGTGTCCATGCACTCTCAAACATCTGACAAAAGTGTCATTAAACTATAAGTTGAAAAACGTCACTAAACCCAGGACCTGTACGATAACATTCTCCATCAACTGACCATTCAAGAGTCAGGAACAAATAAAAAAAATATAATAATAATTTTTTTACATATCTCCTAAAACACTGCTGTTTTAGGTTTCTCTGCCAACAATATAAAATGCTGTTAAGAATAATAAAATACTCTCAATAGCTATTGTGAAGTAAAAAATACAGAATGCTCAATGAAGAAAAAAACGCTAAATACTTCTGATACTAATGAACCGAGTGGTGTAGGATTGAGTTTTAAAACCTGGACATAAGTTATTGTAGTCAGTTAAGTTCCCTTGTCAATGGGTTTTTTATTCAATACCTGAAATAAGGTCTGTGGTTAACACGTGGCTTAACAAGACGACAGAGGTTGTCGCAGATATTAAAAGATGTTATACTTAAAATAGAAGAGACGTGAAATTTAGTTTTGGACTTCTGAGGATTGCATTTGTGTTTCAAAAAACATAAAGTGGTGTTTATTAATGAACATAATCTTGCCGAACAAAATGTGGAAGTGTGATAAATTTTGGTTTGCCACACAGCTTTTTTTTAAAATCCAAAATCCAAGTAAAAGTCCCTTAGGCTTTCGGTTGAGGGAACCCATGTAGCTCTTAACTTGTAAGTTAGCCTAGAAAAAATCATCCCGGTGGCAATCTATCTGCCAATACAAATATGAAATGAATTGTGACGTCGCTTGAAATGAACGGATACACCTTTTTCATGTGAGCTGTGCAGGAAAAGCAGGCGATAACGAAGCTAATGCTATGATAGTCACCAATCAGTGTAGAAACCAGAGATGCTTTGTGATGCAGACACCTGCTGGCCGTCCAACGAGAAATCAAACATGCAAACAGCAAAACAAGCAGCACAATATGACTGAAAGACAGCATCTTTACCTGTCTATGTCACCCTGTATCTCTTTGCTTCCTCTCTGAGAGATTTCTCGGGAAGAAGCCACGTCTGATGCTCGACCTGTATTCCTTGCATACAGATGGAGTCCGCCATCTGTAAGATATCTGGGAGATGAGAAATAATTTTATATTAGCTGAAATTTAATCAAAACACTGATTAATGAGCACTGTTTACACTAGCACTAGAGAAGAGTTCTCACTTTAATGTGAGCATGCAAATTTAAAGGTTAAGGAGCATGTTTAAGTAAACATGTTGACAAATTGTGCATCCGAGGATGTGTGCTGTATGTAGCATTGAGTAAGTGGTTGGATTTGAGGCCTGATAGCTATCAGACACAGCTGTTAGGACATAGGGATCATTAATGTTGAGCTAATTAAGCTAATAACTCAGCTAATCACCTTTCCTTCCTGATTAGTTGTTACATTTTCTCTCCTCTCTCTAAATTGTTAATCCTACAAACTCTTTACTCCATCAATCCTTGTTTAGCTTCCATCTCAGTTCATCCTGCTCTCTCTGCCTCTTTTGGGGAAATTCTAAGTGCATGGAGTGTGTTTATGTGCGTGTTGTATGTGAATTGCTTTTCTAACACACCGCCCAGTTGCCAAAGGCATTATTGCATGAGTTGGAGGACATTCCTTGGCATTCCTATTAATTTCTCAAGAAATATTACATTGACCTTCATGAAAATAAATCTGTTATGCTACTGTATGTTGCAATGAATGTGTCAATTGATCACTCTCGAAATAAATGGCCTTGAGAGTAGTGCTGTTTTAATGATGAAGAGGGAAATCTACTGCATCCTTAAGCTGGTGTCTGTGACAGCAAAGCATGCTTGCATGACAAAATAAGCTTTCATTCATTTATTATCGCAAACAGAGGTTCCCATGGTGATTTCCAGAGGTTAAAAAAGGGTTGATGAGAATAGTGCCATACCATTTGTATGCTTCAGCCATGCTTCAGACATTAGTGGTCATAAGTCTTAATATGTTTATTTTCGGAGCCTAGTTTAGATTCTAAATTGTGTATCCTGTACAATGTTGTGGCAACCCATCAAAGCTGACATTGGGTGTATTTTCTAAAATATTCATTGCATTGAAATAATGGGTGGATGCATGAAAACGCAAAGAAGCACACAGTATGCAGAGCACAGTGCAAAGGAAGACTGAGACCAGATGGTAGATGGGTAACATGAGCAAATACACAGCAAGTACCTCAGACTTCATCCAAACCTTGCACAAAAGTGTCAGGAATCTTTAGATAACCAAAAGTAACTACTGAACAACATAGGCAGTTCACATAAATCTTAGACATAGCCCATATGACACATGAAACTGATATGCACATTAGCTAATGATTTTTAGCAAAAAGGACATTTTTTTACATTAGCAAAGAAACACACAAAGTACTCAAACATAAGGTTATAGATGTTAACATATCCAAAATTGATATGGTCAAAAAACATGATCCATGGGCCTTTAAAGCAGGCAAGTAAAATTAGTCAGTAAGTCTGAGGAAGCTAGCATGCTCATCCTACCCGCTGGTGATCTCATCCATCCGGCCGTTCTTCCCTAGGATGTCCCCATCACTCATGTACCCTGCCACCTCCATCTGCTTCCCTCCTTCCAGCCCTCCTCCTCCACCCTTCTCCCCCTGCTCCGCCCCCCTTGCTCCTGCTCCTCGCCTCAGGGGGGCGCTGTACACAAACCTTGAGGGGTCAGAGTGGCCACTGTAGCGCCCTGTGGTGCCAGCGCTCGCTGTGGTTGCCCTGGGTGC
Source organism: Aulostomus chinensis (assembly GCF_037954235.1). NCBI lineage: Eukaryota > Metazoa > Chordata > Actinopteri > Syngnathiformes > Aulostomidae > Aulostomus > Aulostomus chinensis. The sequence continues at coordinate 1,572,387 of NC_141323.1, read as the reverse complement.
AGCATAGCTGGTGGGCATTGAGGGGGCATCTCCTGCCTGGAGACGTGGGGTTTGTGTTTGACCCAATCGCCAGGCCATGGGGGAGGAGCGTGTGGCGAGGGCTGGGAGACTTCGTCCATTGACCTCTGTGGTTACTGTGGTGTCAAAGGTTGTCTCAAGTGTACTGTGAAGACAGAGAAAGAGAAATGTATGGAAATGTATTCTGACTTTCAACTTGACGCAGCAAAAACTCAAGTACTTCTGAAAAAACAAAACAAAACAAAAAAGACAGTTGCCCGGACTAATCTTAACTCAGCAAGGAAGAGTTTTGGAAAAGTGCCTCAAATGGACTAAAATCACAGGTTACACTGAGACACCATCATATCAAGTGCATCCCCGTGTGAAGGGCAAATCATTCAGGTAAAAAGATCGGTCATGAATTTTAGCTGAGAGCTGTCTACAGCCACTGAGTGCCACTCCCTTCAAATTGTGAGTATGTGTGTGTGTGTGTGTATATGTGTGTGTGTAAGAGACAGAGAGACCTTACTAAAGTGCTTTTCTTCCCGCATGTTAACTTGAAGGGGGAGGAGAGAAAAAATGTAATCTCCCATGACAACATATGTCACTCCATCACAGTAAATAGACAGACTGGGAGTGAGAGCCAGCTCGGTTTGGTTTACAGCTACTATCAAGTGACTTTGAAGAAAACTAAGAAAAATCTAAGGAAAATAAGCAGGTGTTTACATCAGCAGAGCTAAATTCACTGGTAATACTCTACTTAAATTCAATCAGAAAACAGGGAAATTATACTGGAACCTACATCATGACTGGTCTGATACCAAAAATCAATTTTGTGGCCTCTGTTAAAAGAGAGAAGAGAGAAAAAAGACGGTCACAGTCAGAGCCATCAAGCTTGAGTTATCAAGTAACCTTATATTTTATTCTGCTGAACATACTACTGAATCTTCCCTGATTTTACTAGATGTTATTGATAACATTTTGCAGGATTTATAAGCTTGATTTACTTGATTTCAATTGTCATAGTTGCTCGCATTGACTTTAATTTTACGGACAATACCTCCCTGCTTTTATTTATGATTCTCTCTATGATCATGTTGTTTACGATTTCTTTGTTAGGGAGTTGCTTTGTGTGTAGCACTTCATAACTTGTGTTTAGGAAGTGCTCTGTAAATAACAACTTTTAATTATTATTATTATTATTGTTGTTAGAGAGGGATGGAAGAGTAAGTTGAATATTAGAAAACAGAATCAGCCAAGTCACTGAACCCTTGCAGAGGGCACTACCTTCATTTTTTTCCCCTCCAGTCTTGAATTTGCTTTTGTGAAGCCCTGAAACTTGGTATGTCTGGACACTGGCAATAAATCATCCTGTGCCTTGTGTGAGCTCTCTCTGCTGGGAAAATAGTGCACTGCATGTTGAGGGAAAGAACAAACTTGACCAAATGGCTGCTTTGATCTGTGTGTGGAAAGTTTAGCTGCTACTAAAAATTTAACTGGAACAGAAACAGGACTTATGCATGCCCCAAACAGGATTAAGAATCACATAAGGCTTTGGTAAAGTTGATCTGGGTAATATGATGATATGATGTCTGCATGAATCTTCTTTTCATGAGAATACACTCTTGTTAACTAGTATCCGCCTACACAAAAGCTGAAGTATTCTTTAATCTTAGGAGACTTTTTCTCAGGTTAAAACAGTTTTATGGAGAAAGAACAGCTGGAGATGATGCATTTGAAGTGCAGGACAGCTGCTGGGTGGGTGAGATGAGGATACTTATTTGTATGTCTGCTTCTCTACGCAAACCTTCATTAGGGGACAAAAAACAAAAACAACTTAAAGTGGCATCTCAAATGTAGCAGTGAGTTTCAGGTGAAAACAATGTGTGTGTTCGTGTGTGTGTTTATGTTTTATCAGAGAGTGCAGGAAAGATGACTAGAACATCTCTGTGATGCCAATTGCCTACAGAAGGGCAGAAATGCCAGCCATGCTCACAGCACATCTCTATCAACACCTTGTGATGTACGCACACACAAACATGTACACACACACACACACACCGCACACACAAACACAGCCCTGTTAGAGTGCCAAGAGGCCGAAGGAAAAAAAGACAAGTGCTTATCTGACAATATATTACAACTAAATATGGAAATCAATTTGACATGGTATAGGAACCAAAATCTTTTATCTGTTTATATTTAATGTAGCCTGCGAAATCAGCTTATCTTTATCTCCGGGCAGAAGCAGAGAAGAAAAGAGAAAGACTGAGGCACAATGTGTGTGAGTGTGTGGGTGTTGAGATAAAGGAATGTGGAAATGAATGATGTGACTGAAAAGCAAGTAAAGGAAAGATGCTGAGATGTTTTACACAGTTAACTTACTAGATTGCCAGCACACTGTTCATTGTCTGATTTGTGTTTTTCATGCATTTCTCAGAGACAGGTGGACAAAGGGAGGGGGTGGCACTGAGCCAGAGGTGATGATGATGAACAACCAAAATGTTGTCAATTCATTCTTGAGTCCTCATTGACATTTATGCCAAATTCAAAGAATTTCACCAAAGATGTTCCCAATGAACGTGTGTGTGTGTGTGTGTGTGTGTGTGTGTGTGTGTGTGTGTGTGTGTGTGTGTGTGTGTGTGGGTGTGGGTGGATGTGTGAGGAAGAGTGAAGCAAAAGAGAGAGACATAGACAGACAGAAAGATAGATTGAGGAAGAGAGAGAGAGAAACACTTTTTCCATGTCGTTATAGACTGAACTGTATCTGGTCTTGTATTAAGTCCTCACACTAAAACAAGTTAGTCTCCACTTAAGATGTTTTTCAGGGATTGACTATTTTCCTGGCTTTGACCCATCATTACATAAGCAGTTTTGGTAGTTGGGGAGTTCACTAGTCTGCAATCAGAGCCCGAAGCATTCGATAAATGTTAGGAACAGATCATATTAAAAAGAAAGAAGTGTTGCATCAGAATCACGCGCAAGCACTCAAACGGAGCAAGTAGCTATCGCCTCAATTTTAAATCAGTAAATAATTTAGCAAGTCCTGTTCTCCTTTTACGTCAAGTGTAAACATAAAATAAGCAAAACCCTGTAGTGCCATTTTGCTCAAAATGGCAGGTGGCTATCATTGACTCCCTTAGGGACTAGATCAGGACCCACCAGGCATGAGCAGGAGAGAAAACACAAGCAGGGGTGAACAAAGTACAATTATGAGGTAGAGGGACAAAAGTTCATAATGGCAAAAAAATGAGAAACGCACCATAGACTAGTACTACAGCAAGTTATCTATTATGGACAATGAGAACTGGATATTAATTACTTAGGTGCTTCAAAGCTTCATGGTGATTACAGATATTTCTTGTCCAGGGGAAAGATGAGGTGATCTGGCCAGGCTTTTGTCATGGACAGAATTGACATGCACATACTAAGCCAGTTATCTCAATCAGAATATTCAAAGGTAACTGCAACATTTACCATTTAATTTAATGGTTATAAACTAGGAAGATGCCAAACATTATTTCCCAGGGAGCCTTGCTGTTCCCCTGCTCCAACTCACAGACACGCACACAAACACATACAAAAACCAACACTTACATGTACGCACTGTATTAGATGCTAATGTGGAGGTGTGATTATGCATTTTCCACAGATTTCATGTTGACTGTGTGTCTATGACGTATGTGGATGAAGCTTCATTTCCAGACTAATCTAATACCTACCACCCCAATCCCACCGGATTAATATGCTGGTAAAACAATGATGCTTTATTGATCAAGCTTGGCTGAGACTCCTCTGAGGAAAAAAGGAGAAAGCAAACAAAACCATGTACACACAAACACACACACACACACACAAACACACACACGCACAACCATCTGTCATGCTGTCGGCATCCTGGCTACCGTCTTCTTTGGTAAATGGGGCAAAACACACAGAATAATAGACTATCGGAGATGGACGGAGAGGAGTGGAGAGCACCTGCCCGTGGATGTGACAAACACCAGCGGTTATCATTTTGTCTTTTCTAGCTGGAGTCTCTACATTGTTCTGTCAATGTTGCCAATGGCTTACAGATGGGACAGTCTTTTAAAGTGCTGGTTGTCCATCAACTTCTGAATGTCTTTCCATATTTGCCAGCTGGTGAGGATGGGGGCGCAGATTTTTAATTAAATCCAGGAAATGTGGAGAAGATGGCATTAAAATATCATTAATAATTGGTGACATATCTTCCTGTTGGATCAGTATGATTAACTGCGTAGGGTGAGTCGGAGAGGGACTGAGACTGCTCATGTTTGCCAAGGACACTGGGTGCACAAGCAAATGGACGAGTGGTGCTGAGAAATAAATCTGGGTTTGCTTCCCCTATCTGATTATGTTCAGTGGTTTTGTCGTGAAAAATGTGGGCTTCCTTCAAAGCGTGTGTCTTTTGTTGTAGCTATGACACATTTTGCAGAGGCTGACTATGTCACACCTCCAAACTCACCACACATATTCATTTGTGAGACAAGACCCACTTGTTGGGTTTCGATGTAGTTATTATCAAACAGAAAAATTTCAGCAAACTGTGTATGAATAAGGCGGCATGGTGGGGCAGTGGTTAGCAATGTCACCTCATAGCAAGAAGGTTCCGGGTGCAAGCTCAGGCATGGGATCTTTCTGTGTGGAGTCTGCATGTTCTCCCTATGCCTGCGAGGGTTCTCTCCTGGTACTCCGGCTTCCTCCCACAGTCCAAAGACATGCAAGAGGGGACTAGGCTGATTGATACTCTAAATTGACCGTAGGTATGAATGTGAGTGTGAATGGTTGTCTGTATATATGTGTTGACCTTGCAATGGACTAGCGACCTGTCCAGGGTGTACCCCGCCTCTCGCCCGAAGGCTGCTGGGATAGGCTCCAGCCCCCCCACGACCCTTAACAGGATAAGTGATAGAAAATGGATGGATGGATGTCTATGTATGCATTAGGTGTGTTTCTATCGGCTGGTTAGGAGCAAATAAATTACTTATGTAATACTGCCAGAGGAGGGTGTTCAGTTTAGGTTACACATGAATAGAGAACAGGAGTTGTCCACCTGTTCTTGGATTATATTTGGTTGGACAAATTGTAATTGTTCTTTGGTAGAAGCTAGTAATGGATATGTTGCTGCTTTCCCGAAACAAAGACAAATCTGAGAATTTCCATGAAGACAATGGCAGCAGAAATGCCAGTCAGTCAGTTAAATGTTTATAACATCAGAAGTTATTCAAATAAGGGATTTGCATTTCCTGTTTGGCACATTTGCTCTTGACAATAATAATAAATTTGCAAAGGGAATTTTATCAGATTTGCCATTTAACTTTTTTATATTATACTTCTAAAGACTTTGATGGCAAGCCATTAAAAATACCTGCAATCAAGCCTCCATTCAGGACAGACCACCATACTGTCATCAAACCCTCTTCTGCAATTGTGTTTTATAATTTTTTTTTTCTTGCTGCTATAACAAGTAAATTTCTAATTTTTTAAGACTACATCAATCTGAAAGCTATCAATCCTGGTGCCAAAGTCATAGAGAATTAACAGCTCTGCAATTTTCCAAAGCTCTGTGGAGCAGTTTAGCATCTTTAACCATTCCAACCCCACACAGTTCTGACCAGCAGAGAAGAAGTCAGAGTTGCTGGTTATTATATGTGTGACATAGCTGGTGTGATGCAACAAGTCCCTGAAAAGCAATTCATGCAGCTTATTTGGCTACAACGTTTTGAAATTTTTATTTTTTTTTTCTGTACCTGACTCATGTTCAAGTTGGACTAGATATCAGCTTTGTTAGGCACGTAGTGTCCTGGGAAGAGCAAGGTCCGATCAGTTGTCCCGCCTGGCTGTCAAATGTTCGGATGAATTTAGACAGTTTTGGTCAGCTATCTTCAGAATTGCACAGTTCACAAGCAAAGTGTTTTTTTTCTCTCACTATGTGAAGTGGCAAAAAGAGAAATATGGAGGCCCCCCTTTGTCAAGCTGTTGTAAGAACATAATGTACATGCCTCTTTGGCACTTCCTCCTCTTTCTATCATGACCTCAAGTCTTTATATCCTGGTGACTTTTGCATGAACAAGATGACACACATCGCTTTGGTAGCATTATTGATAGCAAACAAATAATCTTTAAAATGACTGATTGACAATTGTTCATAGCCAGAAAAACACTCAAAACAGCTTGTGATAATTTTTTGAACCTATCACTTGTTTGTAACTGAACATTGTCAATTTAAACCAGCCAGATACTATAATCTGACTTTCTAAGTTTATTCAGACAAAAACCGTGACTGTATTTTTTCAAAACTGGTTGACAATAGATTGGAAAATAGAATAGCTGAAGGTTTTGGTGTCTTTAAATAACCACTGGCAGCTAAAGCCGTTTTCTCTGCATTTGATTAATTTCTAAAACAGAGTCTGATGGATGTTGGATGATGCCTGCAGAAAGCCAGGTGGGAGGTCGGAATTTTGAGGCTTTGAAATGAAGCAAATATAGCAATAGTGGTCTGGTGGAGCACTGGAAAACTATTATAATTCCAGCTTGAGTACAGATAATTAAACAACCTCGGGAACAGATGGCATTTTTACCTTAGAGTTAGAATATAAAAGATCTCAGTTGAGAACCTAATTTTGGTCTCAACTTTTAAGTTAAGTTGCACTGAAGTCTGTAAATACTGATGAAAAAATGTCATTTTTCACTCCTCAGTCTAAACTGGATTATTAAAATTTTCATTGGATGAACTCATTTCAGAACTCTAGCTCCAGTGAGTGTCACTATAGAAGCAAAGTAACCATACTGTAATAGTTTTGGACACAAGTATTGGACTTGTTTATATTTAATGTCTTCATATAAGGATGTTTTTTTACATAAAATTCAAAACAGGTCGGAATAAACTCTAATTAGTGTGTTTTTCTTAGAATAATTGACAGCCTAATGAACTCTAAGCTTTTTCCCTTTTTTTCCCCTCTCACACCCCCCCCGCCAAAAAAAATAAACAAAGACAAGCCAAGACAAACAATGACTCAACCTCATCATTGCCTGTTAGTAATGGTAAATATCATTTGCCTACCTGTGGCTGATCTGTGTCCCCCGTAAACTGGACATGGTTTCTTCCAGGTTTTGCCGAAGGTCAGCAATGTTCTTAACCGTCCTCATGCGTCTTGTCTCAGGGTCCTCTCCTAGAGACACACATTTTTCAAGGTTTACTCAGAGTTGTTTGGACCTGAACACACACACACACACACACACACACACACACACACACACACACACACACACACACACACACACACACACACACACACACACACACACACACACACAGCAGTCCCCCAGGAGAGGAGAACATCTGACACACACATTTTCATCAGATGACACTGTGTGTCTCAGCAGGGAAACAGAATGATTAACAGTCACGATGACGGCCAACATGGGTGCATGTCCCTAAATTCTCTCCTGACAATTTGGCTGTACAATAAATCATCCTGTTGTGCGAACTGGCTACACTGCATGCAATATTTTCCTTTGGAAAGTGGATATATTACTTTACGCAATATTGACAATTTTCCTTCAGGCCAACACAGAACTGCCATGCCATGACACCACATGCTCTGTCAGTTAGTTCCAAACAGAGTCGTGGCTATAAAAGCAAACTCTGTCAGGGATCTTCTACTTCTCTGTCAGTAAAACACTGCTGCTTCCAACTACTGTCTTCCTACCCAGCCCTCTGACATCTTGAGGGACACAGCTATGAATGAACCTCATATGTTTTATGTTCTTCCCAGCATCGCCTTTACATATGGCATACTTGTTTCCCTAACACATCAGGCCTACACTGAAGGCGTGCTGCTAATAAGCAAGGGGTGGGCAACATTTCAGAACTGGGAGCCGGAGGCACACACTGAAGTATCTACTTGTCTGCTCCAATTAGGCTTCCCCGTTAACTTGTCAAGCTAGCCCATATCCACAGGCTCAGCATGGAATGGGTAATTAACAAGTGGCATGAGACATAGAATAGATGCTGGTCATTTCAAGATGCTTTCAGAAAAACATGAAGAAGGAGCTGATGAATAATATGGTGGAGCCACAGATCTCATACAATGAGGGGGCATTATAGGAAGATGAGTAAGAGAAGCTGTGTCCTGTCAGTACACTAAGCGGACATACTTACAGCATGCTACTGTGATTACAGTGAGGGGGCAGATGGCAGAAGTAGTTGTGCCAGCTCGGCATCAGGTGGGAAAAAAATGGTTCTGATGTTTGTATGCAGGAGTATGAATTGAGTCAACATCGACAATAAGAAGAAATACTAACCCCGTTTTTTTTGTTTCAACAACAACAAAAAAAAAAATCCATTTTAGAGTTCACCTAAGGGCACTTGAAGAAAAGTTCTTGCAAAAATACACAGAGTGATCACATAGCAAACAGGAATCCACAGTTTGCAGGAAGGGCTCTTCATTCTCTCTTTGTCTTCGCTAAAATGGATTGGCTTTTCTGCAAACTGCAAAATGATTTGATTTAAACAGACTGCCACAACATTGCCAGAATTTAGCTGATTTTGTCTTACCAACCTCCTGTTTTTATGTATACGCTTGTTTGGTCCACCAGGTATGATAAGTGCACAATTGCTTTGGTAATACTACCACTGGATTGAGCTAAGTGTCTTCAATAGCAAAAAATAAATCACTTTTAGATAACATAGACAATAATGTCATATGAGATGATAATTCATTGCAGTTGCATCTACAGTATCTGGTCATGAAAAGAATGTTCTATGTCGGGTGATTGTCATCAAGAAGATGACACAACTGTGTCAGACACTACATCCTTAGATCCCCTTAGACAATAGATTTCAACTTGGAACTGCACTTCCCTGAGGCACCGGTAATGCAATTCAAGCAATTTTGAGGTGGATTGGATAAACAGTTATTGAAATAATCGAGTCATACACAGACATACCAAATTTCCTGCATTTATAGTTTGATGAGTCACAAGGGTACATAGCGCAGAGCAACTGAAACAAATTTTTATTCCTCCAAAAGCCTCAATGAAGTCATTGCAAGACCCTAAGACTGGAGTACCTTTAACATCTAATGACTGAACTGAAAAATTAATGGGGGTGACATCAACAGCCAAAAGATGCCGCAGGTTTACTTGGCACCAATGATAGGATTCAGCACTCCTGAGCATTATTAGATTTGTCTAAAGATAAATTCCAGAATTCTTTTCAAATTAAGTCAACACTTGGCCTCAATTATGCTCCACCACACTGTGCAATGACCTCACGGGCTAAAGAGTAGTCTGGTATAATTGAGGTCGCATTTTGTCTGGTCAGGACAGACAAACTGAAATTCGGGTGAGGGTGAGTTTGTTGTTAAGCTTCATGTCCCTGATCTCTGACCCCATATCAGATGTGGGTACAAATTAGATATCCATAAGGTACATATAATCTTGCAGGAAAATTCACAAAAAAAATGGAAGACATGCCATCATGAAAGTGCCATGTTCATGGTTGATGCTCAGAGGTTTCTGTGCCCTAAAAGTATTCCTGTCAGGAAGAAACAGCACTGAGACGATCATCTCACAGGCACAGAGAATCTTCTTTGAAGACCAGAATGGTATGCATTTGTAATTTTTCAGTCAGGGGAAGATCAATATGGAAGGGAGATGTAGCTCAAAAATGCAATGGGCAGGAGGATATCTGGTACCACAAGCACCAACAATGTGATTCTTCCTTTCCTCTTGTCTTGCTCTTGTCCTCTCCTCCTCCTACCAGGGCCACTTGGACAAAGATCCAATTACAATATCTCATTACAAAGTGACATGAGGAGATCTGGCCCTTAAGTCTCCATCATAAATGGACACTTCATGCAACATTGAGAAGCTGCCCAAGGCATGAGTGTACATTTGTTAGTTTGTGTGTGTGTGTGTGTGTGTGTGTGTGTGTGTGTGTGTGTGTGTGTGTGTGTGTGTGTGTGTGTGTGAGCAATTCACTGTGTTGTAGGAGCAGAGGCTCACTTGCACACTACGGAGCCAAGCTGAACCTCATCCCACAGGCAAAGCAACATATTACACACTCATACACATGTATTAGGTCTGTCTGAGTCAGGAAGCTAAAATGCATTCCACAACACAACACCTAAAAGCACTTTCTCAGCTCAACAGCATCCATTTATGGATCAAAAATGGGTAGCAGATATTCATGCAGTTAAATCCCTTGAACCTCATATCCTAATGTTGCTGCTTATGAAAATGAATAGCTGGTGAGAGGACGGTGGGAAAAAAAACACAACATTGATTTGAATTTAAGATGTTGTCCGGCTCTTGGCCTAGAGAGGCTGTGAAGCAACTACCAGGGAAGTGGCGAGGTGCTGAAAAGGATGTGGAGGAAGATATACACACTTCCTTAAACCACTTACGGTATAAAACAATGCTGCTCCAGATCGGGTGGGCATAACATAATGTAAATGATTGCTATTTGGCACAGACACACTTGAGCACAGACACACATCCTCCCTTTTTAAATAATGCATATAAGCTGGTAATGATGTCACTTTTTCAAGCTGAATACTATTAAGGAGCCATTCCTGGGATTTAATTATAATACACTCATGGATGTCAGACCACATTCACAGAGAAACACACAACAAAGCATGACTGTATGCACACTCTAGCCTTACTGCAGCCCGTGGACAGCCTTGGCTCTCAAAGATGTGTTAAATGTGCTGTTTTAGCGAATTGTGAGATTGTTAGTACATATCGACTACAATTGCTCCTGAAAGCAAACAGCAAAAACTGCCACGGCAGCAGCTAGATACTTTGAAACTTCGACAGCAGAGTTCTTAATAGATGTAAATGGCTGATCTCTCACACACCACATGGGGATAAACTCTCTCTCTCTTTTTCTCTCTCTCTCTCTCACACACACACACACACACACACACACACACAAATCAAAATATTCAGGTGCACGAAAAGAAACACACTTGTACACCCACACAAAGTGAAGATAAGCACACATGCACAGTGATAATAATAGGCTATTGATTAGGCTAGGTGTAGGATTCACAGAGAGAGAAAGAGGGAGAAATTACAAACGCCCTGCAGTTTCATTTTCTGTATTTCAAGGTCTTTTTGCTTTGTGCTGTGTCATGCCTCACCCTACTCAAAGGAACTCATTGAGACTGGACCATAATCTGGCTATTGCTAAAATGCACCCTGCTATGCTGTGGATTTCATTTTGTGTTATCTGTAGAGTCACATTCATAATCTTTTCTATTGAAACAGTGTAAAAATGCCAGGTCTCATCAGCTGAACAGTCCTCTCCTATGTTTCTTTCATGTGACATTAAAGGCAGGTTTGTACATGGGTGCCCATTAAGAGTATAAGCCCCATCATACTGCAAGTACATTGTTCATCACCCATGTTGACTTCTATCTAGCTGTAAATAAGACTCTGGGGTTCTGAAACTACTGGTTACAATGCTGCACTAGCTGCACATCACATATATTGATACATTTAATCACAACTGAGTGGCCATAAAAACACCAAAATAAGTTTGTACTGTTGAATGTCTGGTTCCCTTGTCTCCAAGTCAAATCCCTGAAGTGAGACATGTGATTCACACAAGCTTAAAATATAAAAAAATATTTAAGTTACTGTTCAATAGCAGATAAGACCTCACTATACTTGAGTTGAGAATTTTGAAGTATTTACATGACTTGAAAATGGCATTTGCCAGACATTGCTAAGGACATCAAATTACAATGTTAAGGTTTACTTGTAATGACTGCACATATGCTGCAAAAATCCTGAATGTGATGTTTGTGAAGATTTTTTAAGTAGTCTAAGTCTCATAAATTTGTTGATGCTGTTTTTTTTTTTCCCCTTGCAGTAATCCAAAATCCAATGTAAAAATCTCATAGGCGTTTAATCAAAGGAGCCCAAAGTAATGCTAACTTGTGGGCTGGCCTACAAAAATACATCATCCCTGCAGCACTATTTTGTGGAACATGTTTTTTATCTATCTTTGTCCATGACGGCTGAAGATGCGGGCAAAAAAATGTGGATATGAGTGTGAATTGCATGAGGAAAGGTGTGTGGTGCTCATACAATCTGGCCTCAAAATGTCTTTTTAGTGATGTATTTATGTTTAATGATTAACAATGTCTTGTTTATCCTATTATGAGGACTGAGAAAAGTATTCAAGTTGTTTTCTGTGGAAAAATCTCTGATTTGTTTCACCAAAACGTACGTCATATGACATAAAACATGTTATTTCCTGTATAGTTTCCATTTTGCGCTATCGTGATAATATAAAGGAATATAATGTTCAAATGATTTTTGGCAAAGCCCATGCTCATTTTCCTCAAAATTTCTGAGACTGTGCTGACTTACGTAGGCGAGGTTTTGTATGTAGCACCTGTTCCAGGTCACCCAGCATTGTGAGGATCACGTCCTTGTCCAGTTGAGCTGTTCCCTCACGAGGCCCTCCCCCTGAAACCTCCTCCTCTGCCCAATACCCACTGTCTTTTTCCCTGTCTCCGGGTTTCCTGCTGGCCGTGCCTGCCGAGTCCTCATCTGAACGCCCACTGCTGCCCTCTTCATCTGTTCCCACCTCCTCCCTGGATGTCCGCAATGGCTCAGCCCGTGGGTGGCCACTGTAAGATGCCCGCTGTGGCCGCCCGCCTGCAGCTGTGCATCGCCAAGGAACAGGGATAAGGGAGTGCTCTGACTGAGAAAGCACCTTGGTGAGAGAGAGAGACAAGGATCTAGCTCGGGTGCCCCGTACTCCTCCACCCCTTGTGACCACCTCTTTTCTGGGGCTCGCCTGCAGACTACCTCCTGCTCGCTGTGTGGAAGATGTGTTCAAAGAAGAGTTTTGAGGGTGAGAAAGGCGGGGTTGTGGCTCGTCAAGCTCAAAGGAGTAAACTCGCTGTTCACCATCGCTGAGTAGTGTCAGGTTTGTGAGAGAACGTTGCTTGATCCGCAGGTTGAGGTTGTCAGGGAGAGGCTGAGGAGGCCGTCGAGCTGGGCTACCTCCTTGATACACCGAGAACTCTGCACCCCTCTTCATGTCTATTCCCCGTTCCCCTCCCTTTTTTCCTGGCTTACCTCTTTGCCTGTGGTGGCTTAGTGACTGGCTCTACCTGTGTGCTGCTTTCTGTTTCTCATCTTGGCTGCACTGTCACTGATGGAGCAGATGGATAAAAGGAGCCAGAGGACGGAGGAAGCAGGTAGTTGAGTCCCCATGTCCCACACCTCCCAACTGAGGTCCCAGCTTGAGACGGTAGCAAGCACCGGGTGAAGGGTGGAGAGAAAACCTTCCTCTCAGGCATATAGGTAGAGTCCGGATCCATCCTCGAGCCAGCCCATACCCTTGGTCAAATGATGAGCAACATACAAGCAATTCTTTCCTTCACTCCCTCTCCTGTCCTCATGCTTTCTCTGTCTTCTTGGCTCCTGTCTCTTCCTCACTACTGTCAGGGGCGTGGAAGAACGACTCGCTACATCTCCCTTTTCTCACCAACACATTCTCTCTTGCTCACCCTCGTTCTCACACTCTTTCTCTTTTACCCTATTAAATGACCATCTCTTTTCATTTACTCTTATCTCTCTTCCTCAACCGTCTGTCTTTCCTTTAATTACCACCTCACTGCCACACTTCTCCTGCCTCCCCTCTGACTCTGACAGTCCCTCTCTCCTCACACTGGAGAATGAGCGGGCGGTGAAGCCGGCGAACAGGCTCACATAGCTCTGCCAGTTCATTCCAGCATGCAGCCTGCAGTGCCTCTCTCTCTCTCTCTCTCTCTCTCTCTCTCTCTCTCTCTCTCTCTCTCTCTCTCGCTCTCTCTCTCTCAGCACTGATTCTCACTGTTTATCATGCTCTCTTCCTCTTAATCCCTCTCATTCTCTCACTTTCTCTTGCCAGCCCTTATCTTCTTTCCCTGCAACTATCTTTCACCCATCCCTGTCGCTCCATCTCTCCCTCGCTAGTGTGACAGTGAGTTGTTTGGACAGTGCACCTGTAAGCCTGCAGCTCCTGCTGCACCGCTGGCTGCCTGACTTAATTAAATGCTATCTCGAGGAGCTAAACAGCGAGCCCGCAGCTTATCACGGATCAACAATGAGACCACAGAACCAACATATTCCCATCAGTCAGTGCAAGCTTTAGTGGCCCAGCTGTTATTGGTCACAGCTGCATTAGACACATTGTCTAATCCTAATTTCCAATAGCTAGAAGACACTGGAAGCAGTTGCCCCAGAAACCATGATCATGGTGATCCTTGTCATGTTTGCACTGCAAAAAAACTGGACAATAGATTGCTGAGTGAAAGTGGCTTTGATTTAGTCTGTAGACTTTTCTGTTGTGACACAGTTGAGAACAGAAGAATCACATGTTTCTGTTCTAAAAACGAAATCCATTGGAACATCCAGGAATTGGTTGAAGATTGATCATTTTTCAGCATGTAAAAATTGTAAATGATGAATGTCACCACTTTGAAATGAACAAACGCACTGACACAAAAATCAGATGTGTCATCAAAGTTGACAGCTGCCACCGCAGGTGTAAAATGAGAAGGACTTGTCTGTGGTGTTTGTGGTACGTACCCCCTTCAACAACATATTTCTATCCTATGTGAAGACCAACTCAAAAAAATGAATGATGGAGCACGGACATGAAACGTGACAACAAAAAACAAGTGTTTTAGATGGACACCAAACAAAGGGAATGGTCAGTCCTGCAGTCTAAGTTTACCCGACAAATGACAGCTTTTCATAAAACCGCGACCAAAGCAAAACGTCTGGAATGTCATTGCCGACCGGACATCCCGAAACCTGTAATCAAAAGCAGTTGTTTGTGCATGCTGGTCTTTGCATTAAGGCAGACTCAAAGCAAAGTTGAGAGGAGACAAGCTAAAGCAAGTGCCATATGCATGTTTTGAAACCTGTGGCAATTAGACAAGACAGAGTATCGTTTATCACTGTGACTTCACAGGCTATGCTGCAGGTGGCTTCAGCTGAGATGAGCTACTGCTGCGACTTTCTTTGCAACTGTTTTGTTTCACCGTGGAGCTTGGCTGTAATGGGGGGGGGGGAGAATAGGAAGAGGAACCTTTACTTGACATTAAATCAAAATATAAATCACAAGTGGAATTTTCTCAAAGCCTGTTGCATGAAATTTGAAGAGGAATTAAGTATTGCACATGAAAATGCATGATAGATTTTGAAAGGGTACATGAAGTAATGAAACTGAAATTTTCATTTAGAAGGGCACATTGCAACTGACACCATGGGAATTCTCTGTACCAGCTGAGTGTGTTTTGATGTTGGTTTAACCTCTCATGTTTCTTCTTGTCCAGAATTTAAGATTGTGGTCAGAAACTCCCTCAAAATTTCTGTCTGTCCTGAACTCCAGGGCACAACAGCACAAGGACTGTAATTACAAATCAAAAGAGTAGTTTGCGGTCTGTCCTTGTTTTGATTTGATACAGATGTGTCAACCTGTTTTCACTCTAAAGTTGGTAAATACTGACTCTTGTCAGTGGCTCTTTGTGTCAAACTACGATGCTGTCGGAACCCCTCAAGCACCATTTTTCAGGTGACGTCATGAGGGTGTTTATAAATCACTTGTGATAAGATGTTGGATGGGGACATGAATGGGTTAAACACTACACTTTGCTACCATGGTCCCATATTTGAGATGTGTTTTTAAAGAAAAGACCAGACTTTACAATGTGATAGCAGTTTCCAACCATGAGTATTACGTTTCCTATTTTATTTGAATTAGTATTTTATTAAGTGTTGTAATCTAAATAAAACAAAACAAAACAAAAAAAAAGCAATCAAAAAGTGCACGCCTCTGTCATGGCAAAATTTTGGCATGGCATGGAGTCTGGGTGCACCAAATTTGAGGAACAATCTCCAGTTTGTCAGGGACACTAGCCCTTTTTTATTCTTATTTTTTTAAGGTACAAAACCAGTCCCTGCCCCTGTATGTTTCAAAGTGTGAAGTCTGGCACTCATGCTGTAGTGCTGCCACCTAAATGTGGTTCAAACAGATCAAATAATCGCACTGTTATGGTGCATGATAAAAATCTACAAGAACAGTCACATAAAATAGTGCAAAAACCATTCCTCTAAGGTGACTCAAAATAATCAATGATATGTATGCTTATGTGAAGCATGACTGGCTCTGATAGAGCACTGTGATTGTAACACATGATGGCACTCTGCAGGGATGTGAACAAAGAGCCCCAGATGCTCCCTGCAGCCCGTTGTCATTGCTGACCTTTTCCCTTGACTACATAAAACCGGTGCTGGGCTGTGCTGGGCAGGAACCCCCCATAATCAAATATGGACACCTCATCACCCACAGCCATTGCAAATAGACTGTCATACTTACTGCACAATGGTAGCCATATGCCATCTGCTATGCTAGCCACTGCAGTAGGGATTCTGCAGCTACTCTTCAATTATTATTTTAAAGGAACACAATCACAAACAAACAACACAAGCTTTGTGGGGAAAAAGGCCTCTCCAGAACCAGACAAGAATTTAGATGCCATTCCCCCCTCTGTGTGTGCATTAGGGAGCTGAGGCCTTCAGAAATGCACCAATTGTTAGTAAGCTTAGCACCATAAATGCACAGGCCAGTCTTTTCTAGCTTCCAGAACCTGTAGTTCCTCTTTTGCGTATTCTTGTTCAAATAGATCAAATTCAGGATCTTGGTTTTTTCAAAAATACTCTACAAAGTTGGCCATAATTAGGTATACGTAGCAGTCACTCTAGTCTTCAACAAACATTTTGTTGAGTAGTGTTTTGAGGTGCTTTGTCAAATCACTGCACCCAGTCAGGAAGCAGTTCCAGAAATTGTTATGCTTCTAAAATTATGAGTACAATATCTTGCAATTTTAAATGGTGATTCCATAGCACATGTTAGACACAACTCTAGTTCTGTAATTATAAAGAACATCAACGCAACAGCAGCAAGTTCAGCATTATAGAAACACAGATGCAGACAAGCAGTTAACCTGTAACGGTGATAATACAATGAAACGTTCATCAAGGAGATAAACAGTGATTAGATATCATATATACAGCTTTAGCTGCACTACCTGATATCTCCTCCAGGCACTGTTTGGCTGTCTTGCTGTAGACCAGCTCTCCCTTGGTTGGACTGAGGCAGGGGTCAGCTGGGGCCACCATGGTGCAGTCATTCTCTGAGAATGTCCTGAAGTCACAAAGAACACATAATAATACCATGCAGTTAAAACAGCAAAGAGAAATGGAGAGTTTCTACCTGAATGTGTGAAAATAAAAAGTGTTGTAAAATGCAACAAAGGGTGAGAATACCATCATTTGATTTTGTTTGCTTTGGCATTAAAAACTATCACACTATTTAGCTGTTATCAATAAACATACTGCTGTATGTCTGTGCATTGTCTTGCATGTCATAGTTCAGACAGGGAATCATAAAGGGCTGATGCACTGAAGCACTAACAGAAAGAGTACTGGGATATCCCTCCATGAATTCAGTGTCTTGACTTTTTATGTGATGTTAAACTAAAAACAGTTAAATGTCAGACTCAGTTTATGTTTTGGTCTCTGCCTCAGTCAACAGTCTGACAACTCAAAAGAAGGAGGGGATGCCTTGCATAGAACACTTTCTTTGAGCGTCTCTCTAAGTGCGCAGGTGTGCGCATGAAATGTGTCTCTCCTCAATTCTGCTGCATCACCCGCCACGCACTGTTTGTTTACTGATCTGAAGAAACAGGTGTAGAGTCCAATACACACACACACACACACACACACACACACACACACACACACACACACACACACACACACACACACACACACACACACACACAGAGTCATACCAGGGACAACCACCACCTGCAAAGCTGCAGATAAAAGTGTTCCTCCAATTGTAGCAGAAGCATGTGACTTCAGCTCATGTGAAAAAGCTGGTTTTCTTGCTGAAAGCTCCTCTTACTTCTGTGGATTCACAGAGAGAGCAATACAGCATTCTCTACCACTGCTGCACCTAATAATTAGGACCCAAAATCAAATAAAAAAACAGGTGACTACTGAAACAAATGATTAATGCTGAAATACCAGTATCTATTTTGCCATCTATCCTGCCTAAACTATTTCAAAAATTCGTCTTTGAATTACCCACATATGGGTGATTCGTACTCACAAAGACCTCATCCCCATCCCCAATGTCTTGTCCTCTTGGTGAGTCCAGAACAGCCAGCAACACATTCTTAAATTGAAGTTAATGGACACATCATTCAAGTTGCACAGTGGTGCAGTGGTTACCACTGTCGCCTCACAGCAAGAAGGTACCGGGTTCGAGTCCCGGCTCGGGCATGGGATCTTTCTGTGTGGAGTCTGCATGTTCTCCCTGTGCCTGTGTGGGTTCTCTCCGGGTACTCCGGCTTCTTCCCACCATCCAAAGACATGCAATTGGGGACTAGGCTGTTTGGACACTCTAAATTGACTGTGAATGGTTGTTTGTCCTATGTTGCCCTGCGATGGACTGGCAACCTATCAAGAGTGTACCCCGCCTCTCACCTGTTGACACTGATAGGCTCCAGCCCCCCCCCCCCCCCCCCCCCCGCAACCCTTAATGTAAGAATAAGTGGAAGACAATGGATGGACACATTATTCCTCCATCCATCCATTTTCTACAGCTTATCCTTTTAAAGGTCATGGGGGGCTGGAGCCATTCGCTCTTACTGCCACACCTACAGTCAATTTAGAGTATCCTTTAATCTACACCACTGTGCAACCTGACATCATTTCGGATTAATATATTTTCTTGGTTCAGATTATTTCAGAGGAGGAGGGAAAGTAGGAGAACTGTCAAAAAACTGCAAATCTGCCCCCTGTCTCTTTTTGAGAGGGGCATGAATACAGGTTGACTGCAGCAAAGTCCCTTGAAACGTTGTTTAACTTGGTGGAGAAAATCTTGGGTAGAAAAAGATGAACTGGAGTAGATTAAGAGGCCTTACTTGGCCTAAAATGATGGTGCATTGCAGCACAGCTAGAGGCCCTTACAGCTAATTCAACCAGCTGAGACAAGTGGGTGAGGCCTGCAAGTCAGAGGGAAGAGGGAAAAAACAAAGATGGTGGTGGAGAAGTGACAGTTATGACTCAAAGCTTATGAAAAATCTTGGTATCGGAGCATGATGCAAAATTTCAGTCTGTACTGTGCCTCCAAACACCTTTTCATACCACTTTTGTTTCAGCAAGCCACCGCAGCTGAGGATTCATATCAGTGTATCATCATTTAATGTGTGGAACAAAATACCAGGGGGTAGCTATAACTCTTGCTGTAGAGGGTTTGTGGCTTGACTGCATGCCCCCCATATTATTTCACCATTTATCTATATGAACAATTTCTACCTAGCTTCTTATTTCACAAATGTGCATTCACAGCGGGAGCAGCAAGAGCATCAATCTGACCCAAAGTCATTAATTTCCCAAGGAAGCGACCATCTGTGTGAGGTGAGCAGTGGAATTACCATTGGAGGCAAGGTTTTGATGATGTCAGTGTCAAAATTAAGTCTAAGTTTGGACAACTTCAAGATAACAAAATTTCTGAACGCTGTTCAGCCATAAGAGGTGTGAAGGATCACTGTTCTATGTGAAGGTATCTGACATATCAAGCGTGCTTCTGAATCAATTGTGTCACGTCATTTTCTGCTGTTTCGTATGAGTAACCTATGCACTAAAAAACGGAAGTACGAAAAGAGAACAATTCTGCACTTACAGGAGCGCTTTTCCCCAAAAGGTACAACTGTTACTTTGAAAGTAAAAGTATTGGTCTTTAAAAACTGATTGACAATTGTCATTCAAAGCATATGCCCAAATGACAACCATTGTTTTGAGGCACACTGGTAGCTCTGTTTAATGTTGTCATGAGAAATACTGTTGCAAGAAAAAATCCAGAATGCCTTGTTATGTCCTTTGAGAAATGTAATACACTTTCCATTTCTCTTTCCATATGCAGTTGGTAAATTGATTAGAAGTAATGATTATGTTTTGTTGCTGAGTATATCGTGAAGTAATTAAAGAGAAATGTGTTTGGGGCAGATTTTTGCTTTCACCACATCAACCTCTCTCTCTCAGCCCAAAATCAGAATATAGCAAACATAATTTGAGTGGTAAACTCAAGTCCAGCCTTCCATCAGTAACCTGTGGGGGATGTCCCAGTTGGTCCATGCACTTTTTGTCAAAACTACAAGGTTTTCCATTTTCTTTTTGCTCATTGAGTAGACTGTCTACAATTTGAATTTTGGGGCCCTGTCTCATAAATGGCTATCACTTCCAATCTGCCAAGGAATGATTACTGTAGCAGTTGAAATTTACAAGACGTGTGGGATTCAGGGTATGCTAATGCTTGCAAGCTGTAACACTGAATGTAGCAGAGCTGACTGTACGACGGTGGAGGTAGATGTGAGAGGGGGAGAAAGGGTGAGGGATTAAGACTTGCTCAATTGGATTCCAAACTCTCATTCTCTCTGAGCACAAAGGCATCTTGGAGACTTTGGCGCACTTCCATTTTTTTCCTCCCTGGATTACTTCTCCTGTTGTAAGAGAAAATCAGCCCAGTCGGCCAGATTTATCAACTTCCTGCACCTCTGATGATTGTAAGATCAGGGACCTATGCACCAGCTGCTTGCATCAAAATAGCACAAGTTGAATAAAGAAAAAGGGTTCCTGATTGCTGTCAATGTCTGAATTCTCTCATCAAAGATGGAACCCAGACAGTTGAAGAATAGGCTTTGGCAAGCAGCCGGCAGTGAATGGTAATTTGTTCTGTAATGACTGTGAGGAGATGTGGAGGCGAGAGCAAGATGCACAGTGGGGACGTCCAGCTGATTACTGGCAGTGGTCCAAGGTTTCATAGCATGTGTTTGTGAGTGAGTATAAGTGCGTGTGTCTTTGAACATGTACTAGCCTCACCTGTACATGAAGGGAGCCACAGTGGCAGTATTGGGGTGGTTGTGCTGCTGCTGCTGAGGAAGTTGTACTACTCCATTCCCTCCAAGCGCTCCTCCTCCTCCCCCTCCTCCAACCAGCACCCCACTGGTCCCTGACAGGGCTGAGGTGCTGGTAGAGGAGGTCATGCTGGTCCGTTTGCCCTCTGGGCCCCCCATAGAGCGCTGTATGTAGAAACTCCCACCTTGTCCACTTTTTGTCATCTTGGCTCTTTCTCCCTCTCCTCCCCGCAGATTACCGCTGCTGTTTAAGGTGGCCTGGTTCTGAGTCTGGGACTGACTCTGAGGCTTGGCTGTAGTGGTGGAGAGACCTTTAAGTCCTGGCTTAGGAATGCCACTGGAACCTGAGGAGGCACCACTGTCTTTCTTTCCAGATGAAGGCTTCCCCCCCTTAGGGATGAGGCTGCCAATTTTGGAGGTCTTCTTTGTGGAGTCTGCAAAAGACTCACGCTCCTCTTTGGGTGGAGTACTGTCCTTTGAGGATTTACCAGATTTGTTTTTCTCCTCCTTGTCTTTGGACGATGTTACAGACCTGCTACCATTAGCAGAACCCTTTGAAAATGAAGAGGAAGGGGAGGAAGAGGAGGACTTGCTTGGTGTTGTGAGGGAGGATGCAGTGGTCTTGGTGGGCATATTTTTTGCTGTAGCACTGCTACTGCCACTGCTGCACACTGACCCTGTGGGTGTCAGTCCATCTTCACCATACTCTGACAGATCATCCTCCTCCTGTAGAGCCATATCAGCCACAGACGGAGATGTTCGTGAAGCTGATCGTGGATTAATCAAACGAAACTTCTCTAGCATGGACCTCTGGGGTCCACCACCATGAGCTGACCCTACTTTTGACCCATCATTTGCATGTGGCTGGAGACCTTCTGGTGTCTGTGATGAAGGGGATGAGGGCTGTGTGGGACTGGCCAGCATGGACGAAGTAGCACTGTGCTTGAGGTTCATAGATTTGCTGCGCCATGACTTGCCGACGGTGGGTGAGGGGATGGCAGAGGCCAGCTGCTGCCCACTGAGGCTGGTAGGAACAGTCCCACTGATACCACTCCCATTCATCCCACCAGGTACTGGGATACCCCTCACGGCCTCTGAACCATGTGGAAAAAGAAGAACAGAAAAATATAAAATATTAACCATATTAAACAATGATTTGTTATGATAATGATATAAATTGAAACAATGCCTTTCTAGTCTTCATTTATTGCATATCCACTCTGGAAAAATAATTCAACAAAGACCATTACAATATAAGGAAGACAGACTGATAGGGGTTGTCTCTTTTGAGCATTTCATTTTCGACTGCAGTAGTATTCATCGTTGTGCCTCTGACACACTGAATTCCCCCAGAAAACCTGACAGGAACCAACACTGAAGTTTTTACTATGGCAAACTTTGACAGTCTTTGTGGATTTATCCGTCTTTTCAGAAGTCACGGGTGGATGCTGTTCTCTCTCCTTTGTGGTTTTACACAAGTTCAGCTCAAAAGCAAAACAAAAATGGAAAGCTTTCATAGTATTTCAATGTAGTGTGATGTAAAAAAAAATTCAGAGCTTATTCCCAATTGAGGGAACATCACTGGCACTTTTGATTGAAAGAAAAGGCTTGTTTTTATTGCGGCGATGTCTCTAAAGAGTTGGAGCTCAAGTCGTCTGTACCCTAACCGCTCAGGCGTCCACCCAGTAATTTGCACTTCTATGGGGGCCTGTCACAGCACGTTTGCAGGTGGAAAGCTGGGTGGTGAGGGACAGGCAACCATGTAGAATCCATGACAACAAAAAAGATCACACTGCCCATGTTAACACGGATGGAGAATTCCCTTCAGAAAAGAAGCCACCCACCCCCACATTCAATTTTAATCCTTGTTAGTGTGCAATAATCAATATGTTCTAGGAGTTAAGGAGTTAACTTATGATTTGGTGGAGGCAGACTTTCCAGAGTCTTTCCTTGAATTCTTCTCCACAATCCTCAAAGAGCTGAGATTGTAATGCATTCACCTGTGTGAAACATGTAGATAAGGACTGCAGTGGCAAGAAGAGAGCACCTTTTCCAGTTGAGAAAGTGTGTGCATAGCAGCCTGAACTACAAAAAACTCTGACGGCAAATAAATCCAGTAGGTGCTGCGAGTAGAAATTGGTGTCTGTGACTCTGATGCAGGGAATCATCAGGGATGCATGGCTGTGCAGCTCTAGAGGAAGAGCTTCATGTTGTCTGCACTGTGTTACTTAGACTCTGTAAATCTGTAAGGTACATTATGGTTGGTGGATTGTGCTCGAGGTTAAATTTAGTTTATATGATGTTTATGCTTTGTACGTTCTGAAAAATACATATAACCAAGGTAAATTTGAATAAAAATGATTTTCCATATTTCTAATTGAATTCCACTTAGATTCTGTATTAAGCCACAGTGGATATAAATATATGGATATAAATGAGGAGGCAGCTAAACCTACTGTTAACATCATTCTATTTCTTAGGGGAAAAAAACAAAAAACATATTCACACTGGCAATAGCTCTAACCAACTTTATGGTCAGTGGTGTATAACATTACAAGTAAAAGCTGTCCAAGTATGAATTAAGTAATAATGTCTTCCAACTGATCCTGTAAAAAGCCTATCATGTCTGTATACAAAGACTTACTACTTGTTATATTTTCACACAATCTGTACAGACATTCTAGTAACTTTGACCCCTTCTGACATTCATATTTATACATTGTCAGTATAATGTGTCAGCCAAATAAAGCATGCCAAGTCAAAGCACACACACTTACAAAGCACACATAAACATCTATCATGTGTGTAAAATGAATGTTTTAGACAAACCGCTGTGCATTGACCTTTACACACTCTCCATATTTCCTGCTGGTCAGTTCTTAGAGCACGAGCATCTCTCAACTTCCTGGCAATGTAGCTGTCTCTCTCAAAACATGCAAAAAAAATACTACAGATATAAAAGCATTTGATTTAGAGGGTAAAACAGATGGGACAGGACATACAGCCCTCCAGATATGTGTTGGAGGCGACTTCAGTAAGAAAGAGAGGAGGACAACTAGATGAAAAGGCAGAATTAGAGATAGGAAGGGGAGAGGTGGAGAAGGCAATATGACGACAGCATGAAGTTATGGGCGATGAGACTGTGTCTAGCTGTCAGTCAGCACAGAGAGCAGGGTTCACATTGAGTTAGTCACCTCAAATCCGCATTTTAGGTCCCTGTCAGGCATGCAGGAAGAGGGTTTAAGCTCCAGGATCTGACAACACCCTAGAAAACAAAACCTCTGCCTCTAGTGCAAACTGGTTTCTGCATCAAACACCCACACATAAAACATTTAAACTCTATACATCAGTTATTATGGCTATAGTCTGAATTTGTGACTACTATTGATGGTCAGCATTTGTTGGGAGGAAAATGCTGCTGCTAATGCTGCTAATTATCCTAAATGGACATCAGTTTTTGCAAACAAAGCAGAAACAGATAGGTATAGACATGTGAGGCATACTTTTTTTTATAGACACATAAAACTGAGTTATTATTTTTTGTTTTGAGGATTTTATCCCTGGCTGCACGGTGGTGCAGTGGTCAGCACTGTCACCTCACAGCAAGAAGGTTCTGGGTTCGAGTCCTAGCTCAGGCACAGGATGTTTCTGTGTCGAGTCTGCATGTTCTCCCCATGCCTGCATGGGTTCTCTCCGGGTACTCTGGCTTCTTCCCACCATCCAGAGACATGCAATTGGGGATTAGGCTGATTGATACTCTAAACTGACCGTAGGTATGAATGTGAGTGCGAATGGTTGTTTGTCAATATGTGTTGGCCCTGTGATGGACTGGCAACCTGTCCAGGGTGAAACCCGCCTCTCGCCTGTAGACACTGGGATAGGCTCCAGCCTATTTTATCCCTGTAATATATCTCTTTGTCAAAAGGGAGATTTCCTGGCATGTATCTATTCTTTTTCAACAAATAAAGTTTCTGTTCCAGAAGTCTATGGCCAGCAGTTCCATGATTTGATTGCTCTCTGCGAACATGTCAAGTCAGTGTATGTATTTTGCGCTCCAGCATACCTACATCTGGCCCTCAGACTTTTCTTTGTATTACAGTCTCATTTTATCCATGCACATCTAAAGAGTTTTGAAGTAGTTGTAGCATTCATGATATTTAGGCTATATACTTTGAATACATTTGTAAAGAAATGTTTTTGATCCCAGATTAACGCACATTCCATTTTTAGGTAAAAAAGGCAGCTCATATGGATGAGAAAACGTTGGCTATTCATAGATCTAGTTCCTCGACAAAATTTGGTTTTGAATCAATAAAATATTCCATTAAGCAAACATTCTTTCCACCTATATGTTGACATGAGAATGACACGTTACATCCCAAATATTCCAATTACATTTTGAATAGATTAAAAAACCTGGCAATTCATTTGCAATTCATCATGATTAACAGTAAACTATCAGGATTGACTTGTTTTAAGTATATAAGCATGCACTTGTCAAACACCGACGTGAATGTAATGACTTTGTGTAGTTGAATATCTGCACCTACGTTTTTTGTATACTTTGCTTGTTCCAATTAAGTAAAAGGGCAAGCGACTGGTTACCTGTCTTGCGTTTTCCTGTAATGAGTTGGCAAATTAGAAAGAACAGATGTGTGCGCCTAATAATATGTGTGTGAGAAAACGCAATACATTTTCCTCCAAGGGTGTGTGTGTGTGTGTGTGTGTGTGTGTGTGTGTGTAACCCCTCATCTTTCGAGACAAAGACAGTGGCTCTGAAGTCATTTTATGAATGTGAATAAAAGAGGTTGCAAGCATTGTGTGTTTTCATGTCCAGTCAATTAACCCTATCTTTAGAGATCCTCATTCTCCTCTCAAGGCAGTTTCGCAGCGCCACCGTGCTTTTCACTGTGCAGTGACTTTGTTGTTGCCATGGCAACAGACTCATCTTTTTTTTGCACAGCAGCCAGGGAATGAAATGGCACTTCGTCTGGGTGGCGGAGGACCCATAATTATAAACATACATGCTCTTTGCTACAACAGAATATAACATGATGCGCTGACACTCATTAGCTGGAAGTGAGGAGCAGTACACATGTTTCAACTGTACTCATTGTACACACTTGGACATAAATGTAAGCTCTTATTTTCAGTTAAAACCCGCTGTTACTTCATCGGTAGTCTCCTGATTTGTGTCCCTTCTCAGTTGTGTTTTTTTTCACACTCAAAATATAATGTTTTTGTAACTTTAGCTGCTCTCCACATCACTGAGATGTAAAATATTGGCTTGCTAGATGCAGTGACAACTCAGGTTTCACTGCATCACCCATGTCACAGTCGCCTCCTCATCCTCATTTTTGACGCAGAGCAATCACCAGCTCACATTAGTCCAATTTTACTCTCAACAGACAAACATGCCCTTTGATGTTTCAGTTAAGTTGGCGGAAGCTAATTAGGTAGTTGCATGGCAACACAGATGATGCAATGCTCCTTGTGCCCTTTGAGCTGCTGTTCTCTCTGGTCAGGACTTTTCTTTACAAAATAGCGCATCCACTCCAGCCCCACAAGAACTATACTATTCTTTAACGATTACATGCCTATATAAGAAAGTTAAACAAAACTAATCAACCAATGAGCTGTCCTTTTCTCCATGGACTATTTAAGGAACTAGTTAACTCCATCGCCATGGGACAAATGTTGAATAGCTTCGGAAGCATGCACTCATCATGTTTTGCAGATGCTCGATTGGTGCTGCATGTGTCTGACACATGTGGAATTTTACAATAAGACAATACAAAATTCATGTCAACTTCTCACTGTTACAGGCCAACTATGCAGAAGTGAGACAGGACTAAGGAAGCCGTCTGAACAACTCAGTTCAACAACACAAGCTTACTGATAGATCCTTTGCAACATCAGAGTGCAGCATTGTATGCCATTTGTGACTAAAACAACAAACCTGTCAAAGGGACAGATATGCAGCAAGCATATTGTCAAGGAATTTAGTGATGCAGCATTTTACTTGTGGATATTATTCTGTCCTATTCTATATACATTTAACATATTCAGTCCATAATAACAGCAGAGCTTTAGTCAAAAAAAGCACTGCAGGTTCCCCTCTCAGGCTTTCCTGTTTCAACACACACACAGAATCCGAGGCTGTTTGTTTCTCAGTGTAACCTTGCCTTAGCATCAGTTCTCAAAGGTTATTTTAATGTTCACGGTGTGACCTTATCCTAGATGAAATTTTATATATTATATATATATTTATACACATTAGTGATGAAAGCAAAATGAGATAAAAATAGATGCAAAGCCTGTACAGCCAAAATACACAAGGGTGTTTTTCGATATAGAGGTTATGTGACATGGAAGAAGTAAGAGAAACTTGCTAAAAGAGAAGTGAATCAAGTCAGGAAGATGTTGTGTAAAAGACAATATATAAAAGGCTTTTGGCAGAGACTTCCTGAATCTGCTTTTCCGCTACCTACATTTGCCCTGAATGTACTGACTACCTGCAGTGCTGGCATTTTCCAACAATTGATTTTTTTTTTTTTTTTTTATTTGAGACCAAAATACTGTTTCATCTTCCCTGCAGTGAAACTCCGACATGTGGTTTCTTATCTCTGCAAACGAAGGCTGGTCTCCTGGAAAGGCTATAGGAAATAGTGTGAATGGTCCATGGAAAAGGATATAGCCACCCTTATAAACAATTTCATAGAATAATCAACAGATTATTCATTTATTAAGCTGACATAGGTCATTCATGGGTAAGGGTTCTTGCAATGCTCCTCCTATTTCTGGTTGCACAAAGGAGCAAATACTGGTCCTGCTGCAGGGTCGTACCTTTGTCTAGCCCCTATCCAGCTTTCCTCATGTAACAACCGACCCGCTGAGGTCTCCTCCATTCTCTTGAGACTGTGCTGGGTAACCTCGTAACAACACATATTGATGTGCCATACTAAAGGAGCTGGACTCCCTGAGCAACCTGAATGGGCTACAGGTACTGCCTGATTCCGCCAACCGCAACAAGAGCACTGGCAAAATGCAAAATGCTAAACTAGAGAATAAAAGTCAGGCAGGGTGAATGAGAAAGAAATAGTCTGTGGCCATAACCTGCAAAATCACTCCATTTTGGGGGTTGTCTTGCTGTTGCCTCTCCTGTTCACGTGTTATCTCTTTCAGCAGCACCAGAGCAGGTGAAACTGATTTGCAATCACTCCCATCTCCTAACTGGATGGATTGATATTCCAGAAGCTTGACTGACTTTGTGTTATACTATAATGAGTATGGTTAACTTATTCTTTTGAGCAGTGAACAAATCTGGTATGTTGATTTCTCTGTAATGTCTTCTTTCCTCTCTTTTGAGCATGTATTTCATTGTGTAATCCCTACCATCCTCTCATCTTCACTCTTCTTCTCCCTTCAGAAGTCTTGACGGTAAGTGCACAGATTGAAAGCAGAGAATGAAGAGAGTTTTGCTTTGGATTCTTTTCAGTTTACTGCCATAAGAAAGGGTTCTGAACATTATAATGTTGTCAGGAATGCTTTCAGTTATTGAAAAGACTGTAACCCATAGGCTTTCATTATCATCACCATGTGAGCCAGTAAGTCAAGATAAATCTCCCAAAAGAGCCAGAGGGAAGTCTCAGTGCAAGAATAAATGCAGCAGGGGAGCCAATAGCAAATATTTTCAGTAATGAAAATATTTTGAGTTGATATATTTACTCACCACAACTGAAACAGGCCATTAACAATTAGTAATTTGTGTGTAATCAATTTTGTGTTAAACAAAATGCGACACACTTGACTCTCAGCTACTGTGAGACCCCACTCCCCAAAGCGTAATCACCCCCATTAGCTTCCTCATGCTTGACAGAGTGGCTGCCTGAATTTTCCCCTTCTGTCATCTCTCAAATGACTTTTGCCTTGCTGTGAAAATTTGTCCCCGCCTTCACTTAATGGCATCCATAATGAGTCACGTGGTATAAGGAGCTGGGATGATTCAGCAGACTGGTGAAGACTGGAGATGTGGGCAGCTGAGCTACTCCACAGCTCCCAGCTCATCTGTCTGAGTCAGTGGTGCCATCAAGTGGCTGGGATGGGGAATTTCAAATACCTGCCCCTGCTGTAACCACCATTAGCCTGTCCACCAGAGAGAGAACAGCAGTTTAGGCATAACTTTCTTACCTCTGTCATTTCCACTGACATACTGGAGAGGTTTGCTCTTGTCAATGCTGTTGAAACTCTGGCTGCGACGATTAAGATTGGATGAACCTGGGCTCCTGGAGGCCCCGCTGCCTGCAGCAGGTACTCTGGAGGGTCCTGGTAACCTGCAGGGGCCAAACCAGAGAGAGGAGGATTTTAACACTTGTACATGAATTGTTTCGAGGCAGAACCTAGGCCTTACATAATGTAATGATGCTTCGACTGTGGCTCTTTGTCCCCACCCGCATGCCAAATTAACATACTGATGCCATTGGAGGATATTTGAACACGAGACATACTGTTTTTTGAAATACTTTTTCATGCTGATTTAGCTCCTGCTTTAAAATTAAATCTATATTATAGAGTGCACATCTGTTAAGCATATGTCAACGTGGAATAAAAAAAGAACAGAAAGAAAGGCCTCAGTCTGGACTGTATAGATACTTTAGGATTTGACTTGCTATATGTTTAAAGAGTCTTGACATGGAATCATAAATTCTGACCCTGGATGGTGATGAGCAAAAGATCAATCAAGACAAGGCAAAAAATGTGTGTTCAGGTGCGTGTGGAAGTAGGGTGAGGCTGAGTTGAGTTTTGGTGTGTCAGAGACAATTCAGGTTTGACCCTTCTCTCTCTCTCTCTCTCTCTCTCTCTCTCTCTCTCTCTCCTTCACACGCACGCACGCACGCACGCACGCACGCACGCACACACACACACACACACAGACAAAATCGTACTTTCTTGAACCAGTCGACACTGCCAGTGTCAGATGTTGATTTGTCATGCAGCAGCTGGAGGATTTCACAACCCTCAGGAGGAAGCAAAACAATTATCTCATCAAAAACCTGTTGTTATTGTAAAATAACCATACAGTGAATCTTTTCTGCACTCTACCAGATGCTTTTCCCTATATAACAGATAGTAGATTATTTCAGAACAGACCTGGCAACAGACTCACTAAACTTTATAAATTATTTTGAGATTTAAAGACAGACAGAAATACCATGAACAGATTCTTTATGTGTCTCTATGTGCCCGCCCGAAAGCTTCTGTGATGTCCTCATACAAAAAAAAATCGATTTGCTACAGTGAATATGTCAGTTGGGTCTGAATCGCAGACGGAGCCAAGATGTTACAGGGAGGGGGGAAGTCTTCTTTATGAGGGGAATCCCAAAGTGGGAAAAAATTCAACTGAAAACCCCCCAAAAAGAAAACAAATGTTCCATTTTGTCTTCCAAGCCTTGACTTAACAAAAGACGTAAGTAAAGTGAAGGATGTTTAGGAGGCATAAAAAGCATCTTGATCTTTGATTGTCATCTTCACAGTTTTTGTTTGTTTTTTTTTAAATGGGAGCAGCATTGATGAACTTCAGCTAAAAAAAATCCACCGCTCTCATTCAGTACTCTCAACAACAGCAGGAATGGTATGTTGAGATAAACCTTTTTGTCCCATAGATTGGGACATTTTCATTTACAGCAATGAAGATATAGCAAAAAAAGCATCGAAATGAAAAAAACAAATAATTTCGGGTAAGGTACCATATGAATGACACCACAACACTAGAGTAACAAAAAAGTATCAGTATTTTGACAAGGTGCCTTCGTGAAACATTGTTGTGGGTGATACAACTGAAAGAATACTGAGGGGGTCTAGAAATCACCTTCTGTAAGGTACTGAATCCTAAACTGCTCCTGATCAGGCCTGGAAAAGCCCATAAACTGGGCTAAATAGGGCTCCTTTCTAAAGGAGAACACTGCACATGTGGAAACTGCAGGAAAGTGACATAGCCTGCCATGAAAACTATTTAATTTATTCCTGTAATGAATTGACTATTACAAATAAAAGACCTCAACTTATAGTTAATGTGATTATTACAATCATTATCATGATGAATCTGCTGTGCTGACAATGCATCGAAGTATACAATTTGTGCACTTTCTCAAATAGAAAATGAAAAACTACATTGCAATGTCTACATGTATTGTTCAATTTGTAAATATCATAAAAATGTGTTTTTTATCCAGATAATATCCAAGCTATCTGGGCGAGAGGCGGGGTTCACCCTGGACAGATCGCCAGTCCGCCACAGTGCCATCAGGAGCAATTAGGGGTTCAGCATCTTGCTCAAGGACACTTCGACATGGTCACTGGGGAAGTGAGGATCGAACTAGCAACTCTTTGGTTGCTAGACAGCCACTATACCTCCAAGTCATGCCGCCCCTAAAGAAAATACTGATATCATAAATATTGGCTACTGGCCAAACAGTTGTGAAAATATAAGTATATTGGATATTGGCACAAAAAATATCTGTTTTATCTAAAATGATCTCTGCCTGCATTAATAGCATTAGGTTTGTGTTTATCATTCTCTGTAAAAAAAAAAAAAAATATGCGAAGTTATATCATCAGATACAAAATGGAACTACTTATATGGCCTCAACCTCCTGTCGAAGCTTGCTCTCTTAGCTTCCAAAGCCTGCAGTTCTTCCTATGTCTACATTGCTGGTTAAACACATCAGGTTCAGGGTCTGGATTTATAACTAATCCCCCTTATCCGCTCTTACAAAGTCAGCCATGATTAGCAGTAACAGTTGCTCTTCTGGTCATTAACAAACATTTTATTTTGTTGACTGAAGTTACAATAGGGATTTTGAAGTGTTGCATATAATCATCGCACACACAGACGCACACACAGACGCACACACAGGAGAGGTGATCTGGGGATGTATGTAACTCTAAAATAACCGAGAAATTTTCAATAGTTTGTTCACAGCAAATATGATGTACAACCTGAGCTCTATAAAGGCAACGACCGTAATGATGACTTTTGAGATGGTTTCCTCCACTGCCTTAGTCACTGCAGCTAAACTAAAAATCAGTGAGTTGTCTGGAGAAGCACAGTGTGCAAAGAGAGGACAGAGAAGGGTATCTAGCGTCTTTTCTGGCACAAAAAAATATGGATAATAAGCGTATTTACCAAAAAGTTGTTGAGTTTATTTAACTTTATCCATTTGCAGAAATTTAGGTTTATTTTGAGTGCATCCCTTGAAAAATAGAACAAGGTTTAGGGATTATGCAATCTGCACTGCATGTATTCAGAGCAAAACTGCCTGATAAGTGCTGAGAAACACAAACATTGTCTTATATAGACAGTTATGGAAAAATAAAATGTGCTTGCATGCAAAAAACAAAAAACATGAAGGAGCATCAAATTTGCCAGTCTGTACACGCAGTGGTGACACACACACAGACTTGAGATGCTGAGGCAGGCCTGAGAGCACCCTGACTGATCATCTTGGGCTCCAGCAGGAGCTGTTTCTCCTCATCATATAGCTGAGGCAGTACATCACTGGGCCAAATCAGATGAACAGAATCAGGAGGACAAAAACAGTCCCATAACACAGAATCAGACAGAGAAAGAGACACCACAGGGAGGATACAGAGACACTTCAATGACCCCAGAACCATACCATGCATTGATAAGAGGAACTGCAGTGCCTGGAGCTCTCATAGGTACTATCAACAATGGGAGCAAGTGATTTTTTTTTAAGGAATGAAAAAATAAGAAAAGACAGAAGTTGGGGAGTGAAAGTGAAAAAAAATACAGAAAGAGAGAAAAAATACACTGTAACTGCAGACAGGAGCAAATGAGAGGTAAACAGTAAGCGAATAAGAATAGGCAAAAGATTGAGGCAATTTACATGGAAATCAGAAGTGATCCCTTTTATCATGAGATTCTTTAATCTTCCAAAATACAACTTTGAGAATGCCTCAGCATAATGAGGCTTGAGACGGGATGACACACTGCATATGAGGGAAGAAAAACATGAAACTTAAGATGCTTTTATGCCTCTTTTGTATTTTTTTGTTTTTTTCTTTTCTGGGGGCGGGGTCATCAGTCCAATTATCCTGTCCTCACATAGGTGTCATGCAAAAGAGCATCCTACAAATGGTTTATGTCCACAAATTACATCTCCTTTCTTTAGTCTCTAGTCTAGTGGTAGTTGGATGACCCTCTTGTTGGCAATGTTAAGGTGTGATCTTCTCAACAATTCAGGCTGAAACACACGGCTGGCAAACAGTGTGTGCCAAAACAGCAGTGCCTATTAATTTCTACATACAACCTCTATACTGGCAGGGGCGTGTCAATGCAACGCTTTACCCTGCTGTTTTATTTTGCAGCCTTGCCATGCCCCAGAGAAAAAAATTGTTTAGGATATCCCAGCTCCTGTAGCAGCCAACCCCCCCCCCCCCCCCCCCGTTGCATCTTGACTCCTCTGTTATCATTGTCTTGTTTGACATTATTATGACAAGGGAGGAGAAGACTCTTGTGGTTAAGATCTAGAAACATTCCGAGGATTAAAACCATGGCACTTGATGTGTGTTGTTAAAGAGGGTGATTCCTTTATAACCAACCAATGGGAGGAATGTATCATAAAGAGCAGCAAGAAAACTAAAACCTGCCACCTTTAGAGAAAGTACCCCGGAGAGACATTAGTTTTTTTGCCATGTTAAAGGTTGTTTTGCTTCACTGCAGAGATGAAGTGTAAAAAAAATAATCCTCTCAGACAGCAAGAGATCATTAAATGTGGTAATCATACTTGTATAAAAGAGAATCAGCTCGCTAACTTCTGACATAGGCTTTTGTTTGTGCTGTGTGACAAGTGTTTTCATGTGTGTTTGAGCAGGAATTAGTGGGCTATTTCTGCAGAAGAACAGCAGCCGTGAGGTTTGTTGTCAGTGATGTGAGAGGCTAGATTACCACCCGTAGGGCTGGAGCTGCTGGCTGCAGCATTTTTGCCATTACTCAGTGGCGGCTGGAGAGGAATTATTTGCCTACACGCTGGTTCCTACTACCTCTGAGCTTGAACAAATGCTGCAAGCATCAGACAACTGGACTCCAGGGTGTGTACATGTAGTACGTGTGTGCAGATTTGTCGGTGCAGGCCCCTCACGTATGTTGATGCATGGCAAGTCTTTGTATCGCTGTGTGTATTTCCCTGAATGCTAGCTACAGTCTGACTATATGGAGGATTACTGGAAAGTCTGCTACATTATTTAGCAGCAGCTTTGCCAAGATGTGTAAAAAGGCTTCTCCCAAATGACAAATCACATTGAAAGGCACATTTTACAAATAGTAAAAGCAATGGACTGAAGACAGAGGTTACAGACTTTGACTATAAAGAAACAATCCGTGTAAAAACTTTCCATCAACACTACAGTACTCTGTTAGTGTGCTGACCCCCCCAGGTTAGCAGTCCGTCAACTGTGTGTGTATTTTTCTCTGACATTTCTGTCAGTGAATGTTTTTTGCTCTATTATTACATTCTACACACAGTGAACATTTGATCTTAGTTTTTGTTCATCTTAGTTTTGATGCAATTAATTTCCAGTAAGTCAGCTTACAAGATGCATTACAGTTAAACACGTGCCTATTATGGAGCCCTGAAGGTTACATGGAGGGGAAAAAAATGGTTGAATTCATTTTTTTGTGAGATCCTACAAAAGTTTTACAAGATCCTGCAAATTGTTTTGTGAGATCTCACAAAAATTTCGATGTTGTGTAAGTATAAGTGGTTGCTTTTGTGAATCTCACCCTCTTTTCATATATATATTTTTTTCCCCTCTCCATTTCTCCTATGGAATAATTGACTGCACTAGCTCAGATGCTCATGATTAGAAGTGCAACAATCCAAACCGAGCATTTTCCTGAGGAAATCACAGAACAGGTGTTTTGACCTCAACAACACGTTTCTTTTGGCTGAACTGTGGTAATGGGAAACACTATATTGAACATTTGAGTACATTGAGATGGTCCTGTCACTGTGCAGTACTGGTGATGCCAGGAGGTAACTCGAAACAGTGTCGGGTATCCTTGAGCTACTAGCTGCTCTCTGACTGACCCCAACTGATCTCTGACCTGTGACACTACCATGCATGAAAACCCTTTCTTAGCTACAGGGGCAATCAAAGAACCACTTCAAACTATAAATTCTATTAGCCCTATTTACCTTGTGTTCTTCTTCTGTGGCGACCCTAGTCCACTGTGGCCTGGAGGACTTGCATATCGTGCTGTGAGACTGTGAAGAAAGCAGAGCAGATAGCGGACAACATAGTTAAATGAGGAATGAGTGCAATTTCTTGATGGAATTTTCTTAATTTAAGACTTAATGCAATAATGTGTAAAAGAAGAGGCATTCAGAGTGAGGCAAAGAAATAAGGAAAGAGTAACTGAATCCAAGGAGAGAAAAGAAGAAGCACATGGCACATAATGTAGTATACCAGGGCACATTTCTTTGGTTTTTCACATGACGGCGCATTCATGTGTCTTACCACATACCTATGACTAAGTCAGTACCATCATAATCCATTTGTAGGGTTAAAAAGAATTTCACAATTAATTTTATGGCAGCATCATTTCAAGAAAACCTCAAAACACACTAATCAGAGGCAAAGGAAATACCCAGAGCAGCAGTCAGTTTGTGAGTCACAGAGACGGGAATCAACACTGGCAGTTACAGGCGTGCCTCTCCATTCATTTTTGACAGGAAGTAGTTAAGCTACTTATAGAGTGCTGTATGAACAAAGAGAAAATCATCCTACATGCACTGTATAAACAAGAAAAAGAGCAGGTGGGGAGGTGGATGTTCATAAATGTACTGTATGACTTGCAAAACACACGAGTGCATTCAAATGGGTAAAATATTTCCTCTTCAGGGTGTCTAGCATAACAGAGAGGCATCAAGGTCCACTTAAAACAGTTTAATCATCTATTTTCTGTCTACTAAGGTGCCCTCAAACTGTCCATAGAATGATTGATTTAGAAGGCATTATCAATGTATCCAAGCACCCAAAAAATTGTAGACTAACAAGATATCTGAATCATTACAGTTATATTTAAAGATAATTTAAAGTACGTTATCACCCCTTCACTGCATCCAGCAGTGCCATAAGAGCAAATGTATAACTACATGAATTTGCAGGACTGCACTGACAGCTACACCAAGAGCCAAGCAGAACATTTAGTTGAATTTGAAAAAAATATTGGCAGTCAGCTAAATGCTAAATGCCTGGAAAAAAGTCTTAACTTAAGAAAAAGACAGCCTCGTCACAGACCTTCAAGCTAACTGCTAGTTAGCTGTGAAGTACCACACAAATGCCCCCTCTGCTTTTCTGTCAAACAGAAAATTGGCTTTTTTTTAAATGGGCAAATATGGACAGACAACAAACACAAACACTAAACAAGGTAATAAAAGATGCTACTGTACATCTACATGCTCAGCTAATCTATGCTAAATGGAGCATAATCCTCAAAAACAGGAATTTAGCTGTTTGACCACTTCTGTTTCTCTGTCTCTGAAAATGTGCTTTTTTATCTACTTATATGGAAAGAAAGCATTCAAAAATGCAACAACAGATTCTTCTGTACGCTTACAAGCTCAGCTAATCTATGCTATTGCTACTGGCTAAGAGGAGTTTCAGCTTCAAAAATAGTTAGTTACATAAAAATCAGTTATCTACAGAAATGTGAGCCATGCAATCATGTTAAATAAGGCAATGTAAGTGAATATTGACTTGTGGTTACCAAGAAATATATGTACTCACCAGTGGTAGGAATTAGCTTACAATTTTCAATTTACCCCACTTAGCATCACATTATGAGAGTAACAAAAGCAAGGTCCTAAAAATTCAAGTAGAATGCTATAAAAAATTCTTTTCCACTCAACACAAATAGGCTGTTCACAAAAGCTAAAGGCAAACGCAGGTGTAAATGATAATATTAATTATGGCTCCATTCCATTTCGGTGATTCAGAGTTTTAGAACTGAGCATGCTGGCTCATGGAATGTCTGTGATGCTAAATGGAACAAGACTGTATTAATTGCTCACTTATGTTTATCCTGTTATGAAATGTACAACGACGACTGTGAAATAGACCAACTGGCTAATTAAGCAAAAAACAACAACAACAAAAAAACAATCATAGACAATTTTTACTACAGGCCTGCCTCCCATGACCTGAACAAAGATGAGAGTTCTTCTGTTCTGCTGCTCTGTTGGTCCCTCAGCAAGAGCAGCAGAGTAGAAACAGTCAACTGTTAAAGTGACCACAGGCTTCTAGCTAAGACTGAGCTGGTTTTTTTTGGACGTACTTCTCTTCTGACAACAGGGAACAACTTGTTCTCTGTTTTGCATTTGTGGGCTCCTGGTTCAGTGAGTGAAAGTGGACAGAGACAATAAAGTTTAATATAATGGGTAACTGAAAGACGCACTGCACTCATCCCATGTTATTTAATGCCCTTTCTGCTTTCAGTGTGTCATTCTCAACTTTGAATGGAGCTGGATATAACGACACCAACCATGTTATGAGGTTGTTTTTTTTTTTGCATTTTAACATTGCAGCGTTGGCACCATAACCTGAACTTTATAAACACGGGTAACTGAGATCATGCTGTAAATTGATCATGTAAAGCAAAGGTTATTAAAGGTCCCACATACACCATCAAAAACTGGTATTACAAGGAATAGCGCTCTGCACAAGCTCATAACTTTTAGCATTTGTTCCTTATTAATAATTCAGCAGCCTCTTATTCATGCATCATTTGTTCTTATACTGAAGTACAATAAAAGGGGTGCTAGTGGACACTTTTCATGCTTCACTATGGGGATTTTTTAATGTCCTGCATGAATTTCATCATGATATAGAATTAAACCTTTTGTCCCCAAGTGACAATGTGATATTGAATTCTTTGTTTGGTGAGGTTGAGGTGTAAATGACAAGAATCTTTTAAGATGGTGTGAAAAATGTAAATAAGCTGCCTAACTCTAAAAGTGTGTCCCTCGCGCTTTATTGCTCACACACACACACACACACACACACACACACACACACGCACACACAAACACACACATTCTGCCCCTCAATCACATTCTCTATTTACATCTTTCCCTCTGGACAATTAACCTCAATTTTAAACAACCTGTGATGAAGTGCTGTGCAACATTTCTAATTGACCTTGCAGGTTTTCCACAATGCAGTGCTACACTAATGAGCTCTGGAGCCGACAGAAAAACACGGGGGGAATTCAAGGTGGTTGTCCCATTATAACGGTGAGAATCTTTCTGTCATCCTGATGATGACGGCTTACAAATCAATATGATCCTCACACTAGAGTTAGTCTCTAAGTCTCATGCCTAATGCTCTGTCTAGATGACACATGGCACACACAAAGGAAGACAAACAAATTCAACTTATATTTGTAAAGCTTTTGTCTTTGCTTAATGTATTTTTGAGAGTGCAGCACAAGGCTCTTAGCATTTATGAAGTCTTTACTGAAGGTATTCTAAGTGCAGTTCATGCAACATTCCAGGCCATTCTCTTTCACTATAGTTATGCCCATGAAAAGAAATGCACTATAATACAAACAACCGATGTAATCATGGGCCTAATGGAGCCAGGAAAGAGACATTAGGAACAGTGTTTCTGGTGACAAAACTGGTGTTTTAATGTGTTATATAGGGACTATTACTGGTTGTTTTTAGCAAAATATATGGACCTATTTTTTTTTTTAGCTGCTATAGTGGTCAAAATTGAGTGTTCTCTTTGGCTCGAGTCGGGTGGGGTCGGGTCGGTACGGATGCGTTTCCACTAACACTGGATACCACGTCAGCGTGGATAGACTCACCGGCGGAGAGTTCCCCGGCATAATTTGTGTGTGACACAACAACAACAATGGACAACACGAAGGCAGTGTTATGCCTGTTGTCAGAGGTTTTGCTTAAACTAAATTTATAGGATGACAGACAGGCAAGGCTTCCAGCGGTGAAACAGAACACCCAAGAAAAGTATAAAAGACTTTACCAAGTGATCGACGAGTATTCCATCGAGGCCAAGATGATACAAAGTAGATGATGTAAGCGGGTAAGTTACCCAATCAGGGCCCTGTGTTTACGTCACATTTTAGTCCCTGCTCAGCTCGTAGCTAGTACCGTGTTGAAAACGGGGCCAAACTGACCCAAGTGAGCCAGTGGAAATAAGTCATTAGTGAGTTTTTGGGACATTTTCAACGTTCTTATTTATCTATTTCTATTCAAACATAAAACTAAACTTAACCAAAACTTAACCATGACATTGTCAAATTTATCATTAATAATTGCATTTTCTACTGAAAGACAAAGGTATATCAGGCATCAAACCAGAGGTCCGAGATAGAGGTCTACTTGTTTTGACAATCTCACAGTGAGCTTGAAGTCAGAACTACAGCATGAGAAGGGAACACACTAGTCTGGAGGTCAAAACCCCAGTTGTTGGTAAATGAGGGATATGCTGGCTATAAGGTTGCACTCCAATCCTGATTCCACATGTTGTTGGAAATCCAAAAGATTATGCAGGAATATTTTTGCAAAACTTTTCATAAAATATCAACAAATGTTTCATGAGATTACATTTAGTATAGTGACAGCCCAAAGGTGAATGGGTTAACAATATCAAGTATGCTGAAGGGCATGTTTTCCACCTAATCCCTGCTCCCTCACCTCCAAATTTATATAATACAAGAAAACTTGATGAGTGGAATAAAAATAGCTGAGTTTACCCAACCTACAAAATTTAGGCTCTTCCTTACATGGAAAAAGAGACCAGGGTTTGGGTTACAGAAATGTAGAAAGATGATGAGCTGAGTTGAAGAGAAAAAGTGTAGAGGTATAGTCTGCCACTCTTGATCAAACACAACATACATCAGTGAGCAATACTGGATGGAAGACAAGGGTGTCCAACACAAACTGGTTAGATCAAAATAGTGGGCCTTCAAAAACTCAAGTCAGGGTGATGACAGCAGATAATGAGATGTCACTCGACCTTCATGCCCAGGGACATACCCTCCAATGAGGTCCTTTCATAGCCTAGTCAACTTGAGTTGTGACCATTCCTAAAACGCTTGGATGCAGAAACACAAAGTCAATTTATCATTGTTAAAAGTAAATACCCCAACAACTACTCATCAGTCAGTAGGTTGCAGGAGATCCTGGGGTGATATTCATTGGAGGTGTGTGTCTAAATTTCCTTTGACAAATCTTCATTCACAAACAGGAAGGCATTCGCATTCGCGCTCTACCCCCTCACTGAATTTGGTCTCAATGTTTTTGTAGTCCTGTTTAAAGACAAATAAGCAAATGGCAGTGGTTACATAGTTTCCTTGGCAGAGGGGGAAATCTAAATGAACATTTCCCTTGACCTATATAGTGTATGTAACATACTGATTTACAATGCTACGTATGGTTCTCGGCATTTTACGCTCATTAAGTCATGCCTGTTCTGAACAGTTGACTATGTGAACCCTTTGATGAAATTATGACTCACTCATATCATTAATTTATTAATTTATTAATTTTTTATTAATTAAAGTGGCATTGCTCTGAAAGATGTCAAATCCTCAAATTGAAGGCAGTCAAACTGGGCTTTAACTTATACAACTTGCACACCTCTGCGTGGCCTTCCCAACTATACGATAAAACAGTTTTATTGATGATAAAATATATGAACACAATTCTGAAAAACAGCTGACTTAATAGAAAAAACATGATGCTGATAAACTGCACAATCAGATGGAAAAAACGAATTCATAATTTCTGATTTATAATCTCATCAGAGAGACAAGGACAATGTCAATATCCATATCTCCCAACATCAAGACTACCAGCTACCTTCCTCTTCATACCTTGTGATTATCAGAATGATTCAAACTCTTAGCCAGAACAACAAACACTTCAACTGTACCTAGAAGATGAATCAGGCTTGGCTATGCTGCTGGCTCTCCCATATGGCAAACGGCTCTTCCTGTCGCGAGAAACGGCTGTAGGCAGGCGAGAAGAGCGCCAGACCAGGGGGTCAACTTGTTCGCCCTGGGACATGGTGAGTTAACGAGGGAGGGTTTGCTGTGCCCTTACCAGACACGGGCCCCCCTGCCTTGTAGAGCACACAAAACCTCCTGTGGCTCCAGGCTGTCGCACTTTGTCCAATGGGGAGTTCTACTTTGACACACATATGCACACACATACACATACACCCACATCCCATCCTCTGCCCCAGAGACACAAGTCAGGCCAGCAGGTGCTGTCTATAGAAAGCAGTCCACTACAACTGTAAATGTGCAGCAAGCCAAATTTGTGAGGGTGAGAGAGTGTGTCAGTGTGTGTAAATCTGCCAGACAATTTGATCATTAAAACAGCTTAGAATTTTTCTACTTAAATTAGCCCCTCCTCTTATTTTATTATACAATTACTCAGCCAGGAATTCATCTTTGTGAAAAATTTTGATAAGAAAAGGATTTGATGATCTAATTTAAAAATATTTCAGTTCTTAAAATTTGGAGAGAAGCTTGGAGCTGGAACACCAGCCAGACATGAAGCCCACAACATCGACAACTCCAGCACAGATAAAATATGCCCACCAAGTTTTTTGGTTGGACAGTCATACAGACTAAATTACACAAAAACTACACAGATGATGGACCCATTTGTTATTTTGGATTAGATCTGTACACACACATATATATATATATATATATATATATATATATATATATATATATATATATATATATATATATATATATGTGAGGACAGGAACATAAAGTGAAATATTAGCTTTCTGCTGAGGAACTTTTCTTACACTACGGGTGGATCCCACTGTCTATTGGTTTGCCATGTGGAAAATTAGGTGAGGAGAAAGCTTACATATAGTATCTTTAATGGGATGCCACAAAAACTACTTCACCAATTCAAATGATATTTTGCAACTTTGACAAATTTAGTGTAGATTCAGTTATTTGGGCTTGGTGGAGATCACTTCAAGTTAATGTTATTCAAGCAAAGATCCAAAATGAAAGGGCTTAAGAAAGCAAATATCAGTATATCATACATGCACTCTGGTTTGAACTACACAGTGACTTCTTCAAGAATGCAGTCAACGATGCATGGTGAAAAATTGACATTTTTTTGGTATTCCCCTCCTGCATTACAATATTTTTAGCCAATCATCATCATCATCATCACCATCATTATTATTATTATTATCATCACACATTACCCGAGGATGGCCAGTGTCCTTAAAGTGGCATTGCTCTATATATGAAAAAAAAAGGTAAAAATGACTCAAAGCTTGTTGAAGCATAGCAGAGCACAAAATGTGACAGTTTTAGTTCAACAGCAACATATGACAGTAAATCATGAGAGTCTGAAGTTGGACTCGTGATCATCAAGCTGACTCACACACACACACACACACACACACACACACACACACACACACACCATGTGCATGCACTTCACTCCACCACACACTTAGCACAACTCAGCTCTCATCAGTAAACTCTGTATTATTCAAGTAGTTAATCCAGTATGAGAACTTTTTCATCCTTTTTCTGATTCCTTCCCGCTTGGAAATGATCCAATTAATTCTCCACACCCTCCCAGACCTTCTTGCGCTATTAGAGTGAGGTTGAATTGTTCACACACATGCACATGCACACGCACACACACACGCACACGCACACGCACACACACACCCCAAAACCTCACAGATTAATGGCTTTCTTTATCAGTGACAGACACGGACTGATTCTCTGACCTTTGCTGTGGCCTTCAGCATTCAGACATGATTAAATGATCAGCCTGAGGGAGTGAGGCATTACTGGGACTGCGAAGGGCTGTTTGGCAATTAACAGAGGGAGTCTTTAAAGAAGTCTTCCTTTTAAATATTGAAGCTGTATATTCAAATCCTTGAT
The DNA here is from genome assembly GCF_037954235.1 of Aulostomus chinensis. NCBI lineage: Eukaryota > Metazoa > Chordata > Actinopteri > Syngnathiformes > Aulostomidae > Aulostomus > Aulostomus chinensis. Next base: position 1,529,370 of record NC_141323.1, on the reverse strand, counting down.
GAATGCTCAGTTTATTTATGCATATGACCTGGGAATGCCAGCACTCATACAGCGATGGGCTTCAAATTTTCCAGTTTGGACTATGAGTTTGTGAGAGCATTCTCCACCTGTTGGCAGTAGGGTGGGAATGGGAGGCAGCTGTGCTTGCACTAACTCCCCCACACATACACACACTTGATACACTGACCCCGACCATTACTGCTTCCTAACTCAGCCAAATCCAGTGAGGCTAAAGCTCTTGAAAATATCACCTTACTCACATTCAGGCTAACTGCTCTTTTTGCACTGATTTTACACACATTTGCTGTGATGGACTAAGAAACACGAGCAGTGAGGCGATTCAGTAACTTGATCCCCTGCAGTGGAATGCCACTCATGTGCGGCATGACAGGCGTGCCTTTAGATACCCCACTAAAGTCCATCTATTTACATCACACAGGTCAAACTTCCTTTGCTTTGGCTGCTAAGCTGGGCAACAAATCTACTGTACAAGCCTGTCTTCATATCATATTGCACCTCCAAATAAACACAAGCATCGTCATATCAGAAGGTACAGTAAATTCAAACTTTGATATCCAGCACCATATATCCAATTATAACACAACTTGTTTGTGCTCTTCTTTGCAACAGCGTTGAAATATTACGTTTAATAAAAAATAAAGTAAAATAAGTAAGTTACCAATGTAGTAGTAATAACAATAATAACAGTATTACAATATAATTATTATTATTATTATCTGGGGGAACAAGTTATATCTTATGTCCCCAAAATATAAAAATTCAAGGAACAAGTTATAGCTAGTGCAATTTTTTCTTTTTTCTCCACACACAAAACACAAAAAAACCCTTTCAGTTTTCTTACTGTCAGATCCTCTCATCTAATTCGTCACCAGAAAGCAAATACGTGTATCTCACAGTCATGTATTCTTTTAATGTATGCTAATAATACAGTCTGACTATAAGACTGCATTAGACATTCAACTCCTCTTTAGCTCAACTTGTATCCCTCCCTGTTTACAGATGCTCTAATTAGACCTCATTAAGTACTAAAAATGTTAAACGGTCACTTTTTTGCTGCTTGCATCCTTAAAAAATAATTGGCCCACTTATTCAAAATTAGCTTACTCCTCTAGGCAACCTACACCACCAATGAAAACCAACCATTTCCTGCAGTGAAATGTACCTGGACTGCATCTCCTGTGTCTTGAGGCTGCTGGTGGACGGTGCAGCGCTGCTGGTCTGCTGGCTGAGCTCCACCAGGGACTGGTAGTACTGCTGCTGTTGCTGCTGCTGTTGCTTGTAGCGTGACAGGATGAAGAAGAGGCCAAGGATGCTTTTTAGGTTGCCATTCCTGATCTCTGAAGGGACAAGAATAAAAGGTGGTGATGTTACAGTCCAGGACAGGAATTTACGACAACGTTTTTCACCTAAAACTGATTTTGTCGCAGATACGAAAAACATAAAAAAAGAAAAGAATTTGAACAAGTTGTGTTTTTCTTCATTTACAAAATATTTGGAACAGCCCATCAATCATCTGAGTATTGTAGGAACGTAGGATAATATTGGCAAGTTGTATATATTGACAGTTATTGGTAATTATTTAAGAATATAATCAAATTTTTTAATTGCCCAGTGATGCTCAAGTCTCTTCCTTTTTTGTTTGTAAATAATCAAAAATGTTACTTTTCAATGTTTATAATTGTTTTTCAGTATGTACAAATTAGGAATATTATATAAACAGAAAGATAGACATTGGTGAATATTGATTTTCAGTCATTGGTTTCAAATCAGTTGTAAAAAAAATACAATGTTACATTCCTGATATATTCTTGTTTCCTCATCATTGATGGTGGGCAAAGAGACTTTAATAAACTTGAGTGATGCAAATATCAGCCTTTGACCTCATACCAATATACTGCTGATATCTACTAATACTGTTCACAAGTCAATATTATCCATCCATCCATCCATCCATCCATCCATCCATCCATCCATCCATCCATCCTTCCATTTTCTACCTTCTACCCAATCCTGTTAAGGGTTGCAGGGGGACTGGACTATTCCATCAGCCTTCAGGCAAGAGGTAGGGTTCACCCTGGATGCATCACCAGTCCATCATAGGGCCAATACATATAGACAGACAACCATTCACACTCACAGCCACGCCTACGGTCGATTTAGAGTTTCAATCAGCCTCGTCCTCTCTTGATGTCTTTGGACTGTGGGAGGAAGCCGAAGTACCCAGAGAGAACCCACGCAGGCACAGGGAGAACATGGAGACACACACAGAAACATCCCATGCCCGAGCCGGGGGTCGAACCCGGAACCTTCTTACTGTGAGGCGACAGTGCTAACGGTGCCACCGCCAATATTAGCATGTATTGTTAGTGCAAAAATATGTGTCATACATCAGTCATACTAGTGCATGTATGAAGCTTTATCCTGAATTTGCCTCTAGTAAAACCAATGCAATTTTGTGGAACACAGTTATTTCTACAACCAAAGCATTGTGCAGTGATATAAGTTGATTATTTCCCAGACTGTTTATTGCATCTTTGAAACAGTGTAAAGGAAACTTAAACTGTCTTAAAAAAGACACACTTGGGGATTGGGCTCAAGCGCAGCTGTTGAGGGTTTTGGTAGAAGAATTATCTGCTTTCACAGGGGAAAATATTGGTATGCCTTATACAGTGTTTCTATAGAGTTACCGCAGTTACAATTCTGAGTCATAAAATGGTATTTAGAAGGAATTAACACTTATTTTGTGCAGGAATAGCTTAAACTGTAGCTCACAAGAATATCCTTGCATTGACTCAAATATGATCTAGTACACAGCTATGACTGAAGCTCAGCATAGGAATGTCTGGACTAACTGGTCTTGTGTTATACTGTAGGGAAAGTCCACAAATGTGCAACGGGGACTTCATCAAGAGGTTTTGCATTAAAATGAGGAACTGTGCATAATCAGGTCATGTTGTGTTTAGGATACTGACAGAAGTAGTGTATTTCTTCTCTGTAGTAAAATATAGTGAAATTATGCAAAGGCAAGAGATAATAAAAATGGAAACAGCTGAGTTGGATTTCACTATCTAAATGACAACAGAAACAAAATAAGCCAGAAAGGAGCAGCACTGATAAGAGTAGAAATATAAAACCCAATCATCCAAAATAAACTAATATTAAAAATAAACTCAATGAGGAATGAAATATATTATATTGATGTTTGCCATGGAATGTACTGCTCTGCAAACAAAGTTAACACTTGATAAATATTCAGAGGAGTGAGTCTAACAGGGTTCATCTCAGACAAAACAGCCAGGATAAGATCCAACAGTCACAGGAGAGGACGAATCGATCACTAAAGCTAACGCACCCATTTGTGAAATAGACTTTTCATATCAACCTCCCAGAGACATGGGAGGGATAACAGCACCTGACACAAGGAGTCAGACTTGATTTTTCACTCAAAATGCTCCACAGCCATCCAGAGTTTTCATTGGGAGACCAAACATTAATCTCTCAGGGTTGTTTTCCATCTTCTAACACCCAAAGGTGGTCATTTAAAACTGGAATGGAGAGATAGTCTTATAATTTAGGAAGTGGCAGTGTTGCTGATTCATCCACAATGTAAACGGAAACTTACACTCGGTTGGTTTTGCTGGCCTTACTTTTGAAGTCAGGGTCAAATACAGAGCAGGGCACAGGTTCCTGGTCACAGTTTGCAGTTGAAACCAAGGGTGAGGCAGATAAATTTTGGTATAAATAAAATTAAACATTATGTGGATACTCTAGTTATCTATCAATAGAAAGCAGCAGAGATGACATGAATGCAATTCCTAGAAATAATAAGCTAATGTTATGCTATGAATGAACGACACTATAGACGCATGACTTCATTGTCCCCTAAACTGGCTATGTGCTTCCCCTGTCATATACATGTTTTTGGTAAGATGATAATTTAACATTTAATATTTAGCCACTTATCAGCAAACCCCTTTACAAACTTCAAAATAGGCTCATATATCTTGAATGTTGATTTTACATCGTGGAACATTTAAATATCTTAAATTAGCGCTAACCAGGCCTTATTTCAGACTTTTAACCGAAAACCCACTCAAAGTCGAATTGTCTTGGAAACAAAGGAACCCCAATTAGGACTCGTTCTGCATCACTCATCTGTACAATCCACTCAACAATCAAATCATTATTATCATGCTATGATGTCACATGACATTGGGAGAAAACAGAAACTGAAGGTTAGCTTGTTAGTCGTATAAAAGTGCACCAATTCAGTTTTCCAGCAGAGTAAAAACCATAGTTTCACTAAGAATCATTTGATATCTGCATTTCTGTTCAGCATGAAATGCTGAATATGTGGCTTGTCATTAAAACCATGTAAAAGACAAATACATCTCGTAAGAGTAGGAGTGTTTTGGCTGTGATTAACTATGACGTAATCTTTCAAGACATCACTTGATCCATTAGCTTAGCATACTATATTGGCTTGCTACAGATGTGGCCCATTTATAGCCAGCTCACAGATGTTGCATTGCGACTCCACACAGAAGGCTGACCAATTGCGTCTCACCCTCTTCTCGGGTGTTTAAATTCTTTCATACTAATCTACAATGACAAATAAATTCTGGAGCACATGCCACATGGATTATATTCACTAGCGAAAATATTATTTCCGTGGAGTGAGAACACCAGGTGTGGTTAGGCTGTGAAAACATTTGACTTTGGTTTGAAGATTATGGTTTCATTTTGAAAAAAAAAAAATGAACCCATAAAATCATAATGCATCCCTAATTTTGCAGGCGTGTTGGAAAAAAAGGTTTTGTAATTCAGATTTGTGTTACATATCTCACAGAATGTCAACTTAGCCTAACTTCTAATAAAAATTGTGATATGAAACTGCCATTTGGTGACTGTCAGCACAATTATAGCGCTCTCACCGGTGCCGGGAGCATACGTATACCATTCCCTTTAAAATGGTTAGAGGTTTGATGACTTCAGAGCTTCTATCTCACACAAAGTGGCACCTTTTACTTTCTTTATCAGGTACATGCTCCAGTTTTGTGGAGAAATGTTAATATTGGAAAGATAAAGTGGGTTTAACGAGGCAGTCATAGAATATAACTAGCAGAACATGTGCTGCTCTAGTGCAGTGTAGGAGGCAAATATGTTAACTTGGCCCATGCTTAATGAAGATCTGTCTTTGCTTCCAGGAGGTCTTTTATGTGGTTGACGTGGTTCCCGTCATTCTCTTTGGAGAGTTTGTTTCATGAGTCACAAAAGACTTCAGAGGAGCTGAAGGATAGATTCTAATACAGCCGGGTAAAACAAAACTGTCTGAGCAACATATATTCTCTTTACCTATAAATCAACCATTCATGGCCTCAATTCCCAAACAATACATGTCCAACTAGGGTCTTTCCTCACCACCCACAGTTAGTGCCTCCAATGCACCTCTTGTCTTTGTTTTAGTAAGTTTTTCCCCTTGTTTCAGTTCTCATGTAAGTTCTCAGGTGAGTATTGTTCCACTGGCATGTCTTACTTTACATGTATATAGAATTAGATACATTTTGTGGTATAAAGAGTTGACAATAAACTGGCCAGAAAAGAAGTGTTTTATTCAATATTCCAAAACTGAGGAATGTTTAAATGAGGCAGGTCACAGTTTATAACCAGGTGAAGGTCAGTCTTATAATGTCTCAGCTGCAGAGATTCTACAATGCAAAGTGCTTTCAATGACCCACAGTATGGACCCCTCACTGTAACCCATTATCAGTTGCAGGAAATGTGTGTTCCAGTGCTTTACACCTGCTTTTTATTGCTGGAAACTGTGGCTGAACTTCCTGCAGATAATTATCACATTTGAAGTTGTAAAACACTTCTTTTTTTGTTACTTTTGAGGACATTATTTACGATGACGGGTCAAGTGTGAGTTACAACATCATAAGATATGCCAACCTGCTCAACTCTTGTGATCAAGGGTCAATAGAATTTCTTTAGTATTGACATACTGTTTGCATTGAAAAAAACAACCCTAGACTTGTTTTCATTCGGGATTGTAACTTTGATTTAGAGCCTCCCGCCAGAGATGCACGGGGATGTCTTCAAATGATTATGTTCACTCAGAAGAAAAGAAAAGAAATACCAGATCTAGAATGCACATCAAACATCCTATTTAATTTTAATCCTCGGAATGCCCCATTCAACAAGCCCTGGACTGATTCAATAGAGGGCATTGAATTCACTTAAGAAACATACATATCCTATGCACTGAGTGAGTTGAGAATAGAGTGGGCAATTGCAGAGGCTGACATGGGCTGGATGAGGGAAATGATAAAATGTGGCAGCAACAGTGATTAAGTAACCCAATAGCCCATATATTTACAGACCCACTTTGAAATTCCAGGCCTAGCGAGTCACTTTGCTTTTTTTAGTGCGCTGGCGGGTCGGGCGGGCTGCAGCGGTAGTGGGAGTGGTGTGCACAGAATTTAGAGCTGTCGGTCAGTGTGTCAGGCTTTCAGACTATTTCTGCTCCTGGTGAGGTCAAGGGCACACACACACACACACACACACACACACACACACACACACACACACACACACACACACACACACACACACACCTCTTTAATGTTTAAAGGGAAGCCGAAACAACATGGGGTCTGGCCAAGCGTAGGACCTCAGTAACAGCTGGAGACAGGTCTGGCTCCTAGTTTAATTGAGACAAGCTTGGACTGTACTGTATAGGACATAGTAAGAACTGGTTTAATTATGTTCATATATATATATATATATATATATATATATATATATATATATATATATATATATATATATATATATATATATATATATATATATATATATACACAAGCTCCTCCATTCAAAATGATACTCTATGCACTGTGGACAATTAATTGCTAATAATAGAGTCTCCTGTAAGTTATATCACTGATGAGTACAAACTTTAACAAAAGAGATGGGATGATTCATCAGGTTTAGGTTCCCCTCATATTCAACAACAGAGCCTGAAATTCTGTCATTTCTTTGGTACTTTACTTTCTCTTTCACAAAGAGTTGAATTTCAGTTGTAAAACTTCTAAACGCAATTCTTTTGCATGCTGCAAGTCTTAGCTGCAGCTGCTGTGGGCGATTTAGCCAAAATACACAACAGTCCTAAGCTTTCAGTAATATTTGACTGGTTGTTTCCTCAGTTCAGATGTGTTGTGAAGGCCAGCTACACATTCTGGATAACAAATATTGCAGAAGGAGTTGTTAAAAATCAGAATATCTATTTGCAACTGGGACTGTTTGGGGGCTTGAACAAGTCAGTAGGGGCATTGCAATGAGTTAGGCAATTGAGCAATTTGCTGAGACCCCAAGCTGGAGGAGGCTGATTTCATTAGTCCACAACAGTAAGAGTAATCCATTCATATCAGTGATTGGACATACACAGGAAATTAGTCTGATTGGTCATTGTCCTCTCTGGACCCTTTGGCCTGGTGCCCCAGAGTACCTCAAAACACCCCTGGTGGTCTGGGACCAAAATTTGGCATTGATTGATTTAATGTGAACCAGTACTTGAAAGGACAGATGCAATCCCAAGTGCAGATTAGAGTACATAACCCTAATGTTCATATTGTGGATTTCAAATCAAGGCTACTGAGTCTGTGGTGTAATGGCAGAACAAAGCTTGATTTATATTTGTGCTTAGGATCAACGCTGTGACCTAATCATGTGACTTATGCCACAGACCAGCATTCATACTTCTGTGGTATCTGGCTATGTTGCGCTGCAATTATACCATGAAAACACAAGTTGTTGGTGGAGCTTCTATGGTGCTGTTTTTAGTTTCTTCATATAGTTTCAACAATGGCAACTGATATAGAACAAATCGTGTTGGAGTTTGAGGTAATAAAAGTTAAACAACAGCTTTGATTACTGAAAGAAATGTTATGCCAACAAGTGCTCACACCACAGAAGGAGACGGTGTAGGAATTAACCTGAACGGCAACAATTTTACCAAATGGTACACCAAGAACTGATAATTTTTACATGGGTTATGGAATAATTTTTTTTAGAAGCTAGCCAAAATTTCCACTACATTTTACCAGCGAATAGGTTGACATCTTTACATTGCTTGTTTTCTTCAAAAGGTCAGATAATGGAAAAGGACAGCAACCACCTACTGAGACACTGCCACCATACAGGTAAGACAGGTGGATACAGCCTTCAAGTGACACATATCAAATGACTATTGATATATGATATGCCCCCAAAATCATGGAGAAGGAAAAATTATTGTAGTCAATTTCAATTTTGAATGAAGCTTGGGCTCCACTTTCAGTGTCACAATCTACTACAAGACACAATCATTACAAATAGTTTGGATCGTAGCTGTAATTTTAATCGAGGCCTTGTGAGACAGTTTTAGATTATTGTTCAATTTGTCAGTGGTTATTCAGTACAGAGCATTGCTGTACTCATGGCTGTCATAAAAGCCATGTACTGTTCACCCTGATGGTCCTCTCTCTGCAATTTTCATCCTCCCACAATCCAGTTTGATGCCCTAATGATTGGCTACATTGCCACAGTGAAACTGTGCACCCTGCCATGACAACAACGTGGTAAATTCCATTGCTGTGAAGTATAACAGTATATGTTGGAAATAGGCTTCAAAATCTCTTAAAAGATATTTGGTACCATGAAGAAATGGAAAGCTGTCTGCAGGAGGTTGGGAGGAGCCGAATTAATGTTCCACGTCTAGAAATTAGAAATACAGCAGTGTCCTTTTCTGCTGATTCAGTAAAGACAAAAAATGTGGACCTTAAAATGACATATTGTTTATTCCTCTTACCTTCAGCTGAGAGCCCTTGTACATTCACTCCTCTGGCATCCAGGAAACTGAGGCAGGCGTCCACATTCTCGATCTACAGCAAATATATTAAAAAATGAGAAGACGGCAGACGGTCAGCACAAAAGACAGACGCGGCAAGAATGTGACAATAGTTAACATTCAATGAGACTAAATGTCTTTGGGGCAGAGGGCTCAGAGGACGGGGATGATCAGCGTTATTACCCATAAAGCACATCATTGTGTGGTTATTACCCGACCTCCGCTTGACCCTTGGAACCCACATGCGTGACATACTGACCGCAGCACATCACCACCTACACAGGCAGGGTGCAACTTGCCCTGGCATGTCACACAGACTCATGCAGTGAGTTAGCATTCTGTACAATAACATACAAATGCTTGCAGCTATTTGGTAAATGTATATTCATGAATGCACACATACACACACACACACACACACACACATTGAACAAATACAGGATGTGTATGCGCACCACTTGCCACCATGAACAAATGCAAAGTTTCAGTTTCACAAAGGCCCACTGAGGTTAAGTTATTGGGGGGATTTTTACATTCCTTGGCACCAACTAAAGGGTGGCTTCATTAGTATGGAGCTTCACTGCCAGTGCCCTCTCAGGAGGTCTTTTATGACAAGGTCAAAGGTGACGTGCTCCCGAATCAGCGTAGTGTGCCAAAGCCACACAAAGGGCAGGCTAGGCGACTCAGCCAGACATCCAGTGGGCAATGATGATTCATGAGCTATAACTCCCCAATCTCTCCGTTTCTGTCTCTCTCTTCTCCCTCTCTCTCTCTCTTTCTCTCTCTCTCTCTCTGTAATGTAGTTACACTCTTTATTAGCAAGAATAATGAGGTATATCGGCACTCAGTCCATTTGGACACTTACTGAGCAGAACTCCATTGTAATAATACAATTTCTGTGACTGCATCTCATTCAATTGAGTTGTAAAAAGTTTTTCTCATGAGTCCATTCACTGTGATTGACATGACACATTTTTTGACTGAGATCAAAAACTTTAACTTACATACAAAACTACATCTAGTGAATGACTTTCTAAAGAAACATGCTAACTTTATAACAAATACACTTAAATTATAACTAAAAAAAGATACTCCTCTCTCTCGTCTTGAGGGTGCATTAGGGAGCTGTAATCCACAGACTGTCTGACTGCTTGTTAGCTTAGTGTAATGAATGCTAGTGGATTGACAAAATAGCTTAACAAAGTCCTCAAATATACTTTTCTCCAAAATGGTCTTTGATTAAATTAATAAAACCAGGATTTTGCTTCACACTCATTATGTACACAGTTAAAACTATGAGAATCAAATACATTGCCAGAACTAATTTCCGGACAAAATCACTGTGCACATTGACTTCACACAGCATTTATCTCAATGACACATCTTCTTTGGCTGACTTTGTGAAAGAAAGGCAAACCAAGCTCCTGAACCTCTATTTGATGATGTTTGATGGAGGTATGCTTTCCACCCATTACCATTCATTGCACTAAGCTAACTAATGTGATTCTCAGCTCCCTAATGAATGTACAGAGGAGCGAAGCGTGTCTAGCTTCTTGTCAGGCTATGAGGAATGGGACAATAAGCAAATTTCCCAAAAGGTTGGTGTTTTATCCCTTTAAGTATAATATTGAGGTCCAAAAGATGGGACAAACAGGGCTTCTCATGGAGAATTGTTGGGTGTAAATTCATTGAAGGAGTGTGGTACTAGACCTGCTCTACTTGCAGGGTATTGAGGTAACTTTTGTTGCGATTTGATGCTATTGACTTGGCCTCTCCATCTGTCTTACACAACTCACATCCTCCAAACACCACACATTCCCTCAGCAAAACCTCCCTCACATGTGGGCTTTCATATTCTTTCCCCACATGTTGCACACAGAAACACATGTGTCCCTAACTTGCTTTTCATTCCACGCACAGTCAGATGTATGTACAGTATGTGGGGACATGTGTGACGCAGCTCTTTACTGCTTCTTAATTGGATTGAGAATGAGGAGGACGAGAGGTTTAAGAGCTCCACAAGTGTAATTAAAAACTAAAATTAAAAAAGCCCATAGGCATAGATGAGATTGTATTTCATCAACAATGCTTGCATAAAAACAGACTTTTTTTTTTTCCATAAAAGGGCTTCTCCATTTCGTCCCTATTGTATTTCAGTTTCATATATTTGCAATGACACAAGCCTCAGAAGGCCTTGGATCATCTGTTCAACAGGCAGTGTGTGTGTGTGTTTGAAGGCTGTTTGATGCCTAATAGATACAAAGAAAAGGAGTGACTCATAAACACACAGCATTGCACCAATGAAACCCATGCCGCCGTTCGTCAGAGCCTTCAAGGACAGAGAGATTTTGAGGCTTTCAGATGAAACCACTGTTTGTTTTTTGTCGGCTTTAACTGTAATATGACGTAAACAAGTGCAATAATGATTGAAGGTTGATGACGGCTGGGGCAATAATGTTCCACAGGGTTGTGGCAATGTGGAACTCTTGGTTTGGTGGGCGGTTTGGCTTTGGGGCATCCTGTAACAGCATCTCGAGGTCATCATTTATTTTTCCGATACAAGCTGGCAGCAGACAGATTCACATAAGCCATTAAAACCATTTGGAGAAGGCTGTTATGATGATATGCACTTCACACAATTATTAAGTTGGTAAAACAAGAGGAAAGGGAATTTTCAGGAGTGACAGAGGAAACTTGCCACTAAGCATGGACAAATAATGAAGGGGAGCTGCTAAATTTCCTTTGTAACAAGTTTCAATTAAGCAATGAGGCCACACTACAAATCAAAATATCCCACATAAAATGACACAGACAGCCAAGCATGGAAAAGTTTGTACCATGTCTTGGTGACACCAGGACATTTCAGTACAAAACCACATTCCATGATTCAACCTGCCATCAGCAATCTCTTCTAGAGAAGCGAGACACCGATGAGTAAGCATATTAGAGATGAAGAAGACAGGTAACTGAGGACAGCTGCGTTAACATTCATTGAAGATAGATTTGTAAGACATCATACTGAATTGGAGAAAAGCTGACAGAACTATAAAGCATCAAATGGGAAAAGGCAGGAGCCTGTGTTAAATTCACACCAAGTCAGTTTTAAAACTCTCCATTTTTTGTGATTAATAGCCTCCATCAATGGCACCATCTGAAATGTTTTTTGCAGGATTATGTGAATAATATACACCCATTTTCACCAAAACGGTCTTCTTCAGAATCTATGAGTGATACGTTGGATGGCAGAGTAGATGTAGCGGACACATTACACTGCCCTCCGCAGGTGGTGGTGTTTTTAACCTAACAGCTTTGTTTAACTGCTGAGCTGACTTTCATACAGCATGATTTGTGTTGTATCTCTTTAACTTGCCCACCACACTGGCAGGTATAAATATCACCTGCATTTGGCTGGTAGCAAATTTCCAACTCTGAATGCAATACAGAGCAAGAGAGAAAACCTGCAGGAAGGTGCTGATATTTAGGCATGTGCATTTTCAACATGAAACAACACTTTTGTTGTACCTAGAGGACACTGGCTGTACTATTTATCTATTTATTTATTTTAGCAAATCAGCACACAAATTACTCTTACTGCTATTTTTTCAGGGACATCTATATGGAACAAAGATGTCTTGCACAGGGTATCATGTCATTTCCATGGTCGCATCTTAGGTGTGTTATAATGACAAAACATGTTTTATGTGTCGGGGACTCTTCTTGATAGATGGACTTGTAACGGTTGACCACTGACGCCACTCAGTCATATCGAGTCTAAACCCCAATGACTTGAAGATTCCAGGAACACTAGAGTGATATGTTGACTTTCAAGGTCATGTACTGTGGTGTTGGCCTAATTTGCTTATGCACTATCCCTTTTAAAGTCATTTTTTCTTCCATTAAAATCTACTGTGAGCTCCATTTGCACTGTTAAATGGCATTGAAAATAGCCCACTAAAGCTACATTCCAGCCAAGTCACAGTTGTATTTTCTGTCTCTTTCCATTCCACTGAGACTTAGTGAAATAAAAAATGAGTCACTGGCATCATTTGCATGTTTGCAGCTTCATTTCCTCATGGCGCTCCTTGCCTGCACCATGTCTGCTGGATCACATCGGGCTTCTCTAAAGGTATCCAGTGAGTAATGATGGCTGCTATTGGAAAGTGTTATTCCTTGTCCCACTTGCAAATACAAATGGGCCAACACCTCAGTTACCACTTCCTATGGGACAGAAACCAACCTCCTTCAGGACAGGACTGGAAAACCAGGCGTTAGCGTTTTACAGCACATAAGCACAGCTCAATAATTGAGGGGTTTTAACATATCCACTGGAAAGTACATGCCACCGAAAATCCCCAAGTCAGTATTTCAAAAACTGATGACTCAAGCTTCAGAGAAAGCTGATTTTTGAGTAATTCAACCTTGTAATTATATTCTCAACGCCGTCAGTGCTAATTTTTCACACCCTCATCAAAACCTGAGTTCAAATCTTATTCTGGTGGTTGAAAACAGAATCGTCAGAGGTCTCAGAGTGCCAGGGGAGGTTGTGGCTTTTTATTCTCCTCAATTACAAGAACCAGAACTGATTGGCTTTTGTTTAGACTCTTGCTGAAAGCAGAAATAAAACTTAGGCGATGACTCAGGGATAGAAAAAGATATTGATTTGATTCCCGAGTCCTTTGCTTAAATGATTATAATTGATGAACTAAAGCTAGCATAATGACCCCTTATAGAATAAGTTTGGATAGTATTCACTGATATTGGTTCTGGTTTAAGTACCCAGTACTTGGCAATATTTTGTGAGTCTCTACTTTCTCTACAATAACCCCCCAAAAATGCTATCTTAACAGTAAAAAAAAATGATACCAAACTTTTCACTTTCCTGGTGCATTGCTGTCAAATCTTCAGCTTACACACATTTTGTGTTTGACTGGATGTTATCTGAAGGGTTATGTGTTGCACGACAAACTTTGCAGGTGTGCATTAGAAATGGTGCAGGGACCATTGTTTAAATCTCATTTTAATACATGTAACCAAACTTCAGGCTGCATTTGGCTCATTATGACAGACTGACAGATTTACTGACAGTGAACATGTTGCAGGGGTGATGTCACATGAGACTTTACTTTCTTACCCTGATCAGATACTAAAACATGGTATTGATTGGTTTAACATTAATCACCACATGGTAGTACTGATTTTTTGAGTTTTTTCTCTGATCCTTTCTATTCTGATTCTCGAATGCACCTATTCTGATTCTCAAATGCACCTATTAATTCTTCCTGACAACTAACATTTTAAGGTCACGGCCAGAATATACTTTATTAATTAGAGCTAGCCATCACACTGAGCTGATTTAAAATCCAAATATATGCTGACAAAGCCAAATATCATTAGCCACATCAAACGTCAAAGAAATGGCTGCTTTGGGTAGTTTACTACCCTGTCAGATCTAACACAAGCCCCCTCAAGCAAACAGACCACATGTCTCTTTGTCTGTTGCCTCAAAGCACAACGCTTCTCTCCAGATCAGGCGTCTGACTTACACTTGTGCTTCCCCAGCCTCATCCCAAAACAGTCCATTGATCCCTCGCTCACCCTGCCCTTTGCCGCAAGCAGACAGCTGCTGACAAATGAGTCAAAATGGGACAGAGCTTAGAGCAGCTGGCGGCAAAATTGAGGCGGTCTCAGAAAAAAGAAAGTAGAAAAAAATGCTTTTTCATCTGGCAGGAACAATTTTATGATATATTGATCACAGCGGCAAGCTCTGACTGAAGCCTTTCTTTCTTCCAATCAATGGTAAGGGTTATTATTTGTGATGTACATCTCACCCACTGAGATTGATTCAGTATGCATCTTAATACAAGTTCAATGATACAATGAATCTAAACATACTTTAAACAAGCAGTGATTTAGTATACAATTCAGCCCTGTTGAATTGCATTACAATGTCATATGACAAATATGATATGCAATAAAACAGTGGGAATCTACATTTGTACTCTCCAGAGAGGGAAAGAGAGCAAGAGAGAGAAAGGGAGAGAGAAGGAGGGCCAGAGCAAGAAAAGTATTTTTTCCCTTCTGCTCCTTGTCAAACTCTTGTCAAATTGGTTGTGTTTTTGACGCAGAGTGTTAGATTTAACTGTTTGTTTTGTATTGTTATTCTTTATTTTTTTGTAAATTGTAAACTAAACTAATGATGCAGTGTGATGCTAAACTTGTATTATATCTACTATAGAGCATTTAAATGGATAACTGTATTGTCCCTGTGTACAACAATTCAAGTAGGTTTGATTAATTGATGAAATCATGTCTGTCCCTGGACCTGCAGGAGGTGGTCTACCCCTTAAAGCTATTGGCAATGAGACATTACACTCTCTGCATCAATCTTCCAAAAAAAAAAGGCAGACATGGGTGTCCCTGATGAACAGCAAATTCAAAGTCAAAGATTACACAAAAGTCAAGCTGAGACAGCAGAAAGTTCGTCTCCTCATCTGTCCAGAAATAAAGTAAATCGTATCACTTGAGTTGAGTGCTTATAAATAGTTAAGTTAGATACAAGTTCTAAAAGTACCATTTCAGTTGGACTAATTTGTTTTGCTAACATACATATATCTTTACATATAAACCCAGTATGTAACCATGTATAACAACGGTGGTTGGTTGATACAAAGAATGACAGGAACATATATCAATACGCTCAGTGCTGCTAATTGTTTCCGTAATTCAATTCCATTTTTTTTCTGATACATTGACATCTTGATGCAATGGTTAATCTTTATCACATTAGTCATCCCTCATTTGAGAAACAATTTACATTTCAGCCTCAAAAATCTATTCATTTAACCAGCTCAGGTTTGAAGAGTTGATGTTTCCATCACAGATGTATTCATGTTATGAAAATCTACACAATAAAACCTTTGCACACGCACAAATCTATTTCAACTAAAATAACTGAGGCTTCAGTGACAAAATAATCTCCAAGTAGATTTTTTTTATCACATCGTAGCTCAAATTTTTGTACATAAATCCATACTTTCCTATGAGGTTCCTGATTGTTTAAAGCACTACTGTATTCGCACCGTCCACATGTAAACACACATGATGTATCATTAACATCACATGCCTACATCCACGGATGTCTCAATTATATATGATGGTTCATTTTCAGATGTTTATAGCATCAAATAACTTGGACGGCCTCCATGTGGCTTTGAGCATCTGCTGCACAGACAGGCCACATGTGTGTGAAGACTCTGTGTCGGCTGTGTGTCAACGAGTCGCTGAGAGAGAGGAAGAGTCACACAAAGATGTTTTATGGATTACAAAGACGAACCATAACAGTCGGGTTCATCTCTTCAGAATAATTTGCACCGCTGGAACCAGATCTCATTACCATTAAAGGTGACGATGCGGTCATGAGAAGTTAGAAAATGATGCAACACAAGTGCAAAGACAGTAATTGTTGTCATTTGATCTGCTTCCTTATTTCAGTTACTATTCTCAATTTAGTCTTCTGTCATTGACTACTCACTTGTAGTCTGGGTTACCGCATCAACAGCAACAGTATAAAAGAATAAGAGACCTTGAAGTTTCACTGCAATTGTAAAAAAAAATTGTAGAAATTTAGTACGAGAAAATACACGCTTATGCTGTATGTGTTTCCATCCACTATTTTTTTCAAGTGTTGCGAGCAAGTTCATTTAAATAAATCAGTAGGTTGTACAAAATTTCCAGTCAGGTGTCATTTACCACAGCAGCAGAGGACAGATGACGTAATTAAAAGGTGCATCTAAATAAATAAAGAGGAAAGGAGATGGGGAAAATACAACAAAAAAGAGCATTTGAAGAACAAAACAGGCATGGAAGGCAGCATGGTGGAGCAGTGGTTAGCACTGTTGCCTCACAGCAAGAAGGTTCCGGGTTTGAGTCCCGGCTCGGGCACGGGATCTTCCTGTGTGGAGTCTGCATGTTCTCTCTATACCTGCGTAGGTTCTCTGTGTACTCGGGCTTCCTCCAACAGTCCAAAGACATGTAAATGGGGACTAGGCTGATTGATACTCTAAATTGACTGTAGGTATGACTGTGAGTGTTTGTCTATATATATTTAGTCGCCAAGCGATGGACTGGCAACCTGTCCAGGGTGAACCCCGCCTCTCGCCCGAAAGCCACTGGGATAGGCTCCAGCCCCCCCCGCAACCCTAAACAGGATAAGCGGAAGGAAATGGATGGATGGATGGATGGAGCAGACATGGAAAATACTACTACTCCAGCTATGTGTGCCAGGACAAGTTCTGCTAATCGCCCACATATGTTTGTGAAGAGCACTACTCTCGGAGTCACATTTAAGTCACCTGATTTCCCAATATCATCCTTTATTCACTAAATCTGCTTTCATTGCACTTATATGTGTTGTCAATATTCCAACTCGTCCTCAAGCATAAAAACATTTGTAGGGATTTTATTGTTTTGAATTTTCTGTGTATATATTCAGGTATTTTTGCATGCAAATGTGCCTACAAACAGACTGATCGAAACCCGACCAATGACCGTTGCAGCTTCTGTGTCACTAGTTAGGGCAAACCTAAATGATACGCCATTTGCCAGATTATGAAAAATTAGAAAAGACCATATCTTTAATTTGTAGTCAATAACCCCAACCAAGTTTTTGGCTGTGTTGATAAACATATATTACCTGAAAGAAGAAAAAGATGTTATGATTAAACTAGGAAAAGTAGCAGGATTAGCAGATAATGCTGTAAATAGGCGAGAGGTTGATGTTCTTCAAGGATTTTTACCCTGCTGTCTCCGGTCTTCTCTTCACGTATGTACATGTTCATTGGCAGCCCGTGTAGGTAAAAATGTGTCCATCATTTTTAACATAACTGCAAGAGATTTGCCTGTCAGTCCCATCCTAGCCTGCTTCTCCCAAAATGGTCTGTGAGGTTGAGTTGCAGGCTTTCTGTTTGTATAAACTGCTGATACTTGCATGGCCCTGCAGCTGAATCTTGGTTTGCAGCCTTTTTAATAACCCTGGATAAAAAAGGCAATGTTTTCTACTGACCTATTGGATGAAACACTGCTTTTGATATTTGGTTCTTCTGAAAGTCAAAAATAAATAAGACATTTTAAAAGTGCATATTAAGTGACGATACAAGGAAAGATCTCCTACACGAAGAAATCATTCCAATTTCTATGATTTCATCAAGTAAATGTCAAACTATATCTTGCTATTGTATTATTCATCATTCTAAATCCTAAAGCAAGTTGTCAGACCTGGTAATTCAGGTGTGCTTGGTAGCAGGACATGATAAATCAATATTGGATCTTATAAAATGCCACGAGGAAGAAAGAATGAGCTGGACTCTTAAGTCTCTGGTTTATGTAAGCCTGGGCTGATAAACAAGAGCCGTCTGTGTGGACTCAGCTTCCATAAGAGGCCATGTCACTTCGCGCTAAGCAGCCTCAACTACATTTTTGGGAGTGAGTGTCAAAAACAAATCTGAAGCATGGTCATGAACCTTTGACTTCTTGAATACACAAAACACAGTTGCATCTCTTTCTTTGTAAGCCAGAGCCTACACAAGCCTTTTTTTGTTCAGGGGCTAAATATTGTGTGAGACGCTCAGCAATCATTTTCAGCCACATCACTTGCAATGTCACACTGTGGGTGGCGGAGGAGAATGCAAGGCAACTTGATTTTACTATGTGCAGAGGAGGCAGAGGGAAGCAGACGGTGTGAGTCAGGGTGGTTGGGTGTGAGTAAGCACCTATCATAACTCCCAACCTGTAATACTCACAGAGAATAAGGTAATGTAGGATATGCTAGCTGGGGCTTCACACTCAAACAAACAGTGCTAGATCAAAGATAACTTGTCCTTCACTGCTCCCCTTTTAACAAGCTGCCTCTTTGCTCCCTTTACAGAACATCTGCTGATGTCGTTCAGTTATAATGAGTGTTTAAATGCTTCCAATTGAGCTACAAGTGAGCCTGTAACAAGCCCCTGGGTGCTGCTGCTGAGCTGGATGCTAAACATGTGAGCGGGTCAAGCCCTGAATCCAGAACACACACCTCTTATGAAATGAAAGCAGGGGCTTGCAGGGGAATCAAGACGGACCTCAAAGAAACCTCACAGAGGCAACCAATTAATTAATGACTGCATTAAAAGCAAGTCTTTGCGATGGTTTCCTCAGTTTTCATCACTACAACGCTCCTTTCAAAACACAGGAAATGATTTCTTTTTCAATATGAAGGCAAAATACAAAAATAACGATGAAAACTAAATTACCCAACAGTCTTAAAGTATTATTTGAGTATTCTTAACCCTTGGACCTTTTCTGATGTTTTGGGGTCGATATGATTAATACTGACAACAGTTGTAGTGTCCAATATTGAGTTAGAGCACTACAAGTGCTGCAGCTGCAATGAGTCATTTGTAATAAATAATCAGTGCTTGTTTTGACCACCTACAGAATGTATTCTCAAGAAACATTCATCTGGTATCTTTACAAACAGTTATGGACAAAAACAAATGATCAGTGTATACTAGGGACAGACACTACTACACAGGGAAATTTGTCAATGGATATGGTAGTTAAGAATATAAATATCACGCAGTCTTGTTATCAGTGGAAATTACAATATTTTACAATGGTTTTGACAATGCTGTGGTTTAGGTCAAGAATTAGGTTGAGGCACCAAAAGCAACCAGTCAAATGTTAGGGAGAGATTGTAATTTGGGTCAAAATTAAAAAAAAAAAAAATTACAATAGCTGAAAATGTCTATTTTTTATCACTGTGTAACACGTCTCCAAATATCAAACATCTTGCGGACGAATTGTATCTTGCAGAAGGTCATGTTAGTGATGAGTGTTTGGACTGGGATGACCATTTCAAGTCAAAAAGCTAAAGAAATTCTAACACAAAAAAACTTTACGGGAAGAAAAATATTGTTCACATAGTGGAAAGTGAACACTGTCACCTGAATTCAGCCTTTAGACAGGCTTACTACATGTCTCTGGTAAGACACTTTTCATTATGTTGTCACCCACTTGTTAAAAAAGGGTGTCATTCGAAAAAAGAAATGGCTGCTCTTTACTTTACATGGACTATTGCCCTGCTGCAGGCGTTTCAATGTTGTATTTAATATTGGGCAAGTTGATATTTGCTTATTTATACCCCAAAACAACGAGGAAATGGGTCCAGGTTAAAAATACTGAAATGATCCTTTAATATTCGGTGAAAGCTGATTCTGAATTCAGCATGAATCCAATCTCACCGTGAAAAGGATACCATGGAAATCCCCTCCTGCTTGCATGTGTTGGGCTAGTTTGCTGTTTGCACCTGCAGACAGGCTGCAGAGGTGGTTTTAGAAACTGACAATAGCTTTCGTTTCCACTGGAGGAGGAAGATCCTTCACTTTTCAAGCTGCCTCTTAAGCCTCTAGGTGGTGAGGGTTTGATACACATAACAGGACTATCAAGTGTTGACATGCTTTTGCTATTTTTGGCCACGTGGATGCAATGGAGGCAAGTTGTAAACACAGAAAAAAGTTGATAATGCAAACTCTGCTCTCTCAGTACATATCCAGGAGATATTAACATTAATTGGGGCTAATAATGTTCCCCTCTACAAAAGATGTAAAAGCATATGTCCTCTCTCTAAGTCTCCACCAGCTCCAGAGACAAATACAGTATCTGGCAGCTCAGCAGCCACCAGCTAGTTGCTTGCTTTGTCTAACTGGCACATTTAGTGCTGCCATTGTACAATGTGCTTATCAGGGGTTTTTGCTAAACAGCTGCTCCATATGGAAACACAATAGATGCGAACAAACCTAACAGTGTATCTTTGTGCTTTAACTGTTTTTCTCTTCATGGCCAAAAAAATTGATTTCCTGCCTCGACATTTGACCAAAACTTTTCTCACTCTTTATCCATCTTTCAGTTGATTTGGCCTCCTCTTGTCCATCCAGTATGAAGACTGAACAAGAATTAATTACACCTCCTAATCAGCTAAATAGTTACAGCAGTCTAAAGTGGCCATCTGCCTCTAGCCTCTTTGGACCATTCGCTGCCAATTGCTGGGCTTTCAAAACGACATCAGGGATGTTCCCATCATCCATTTGTCTGTGTACTGGAAATCTAATTACTGTTGCCACAATACACAGCATTTTACTGAGCTAACACTGAAGGAAAATAGACAGGTGCTGTTTCAGTGTTGATATGTAAAGACACATCAATATTTTTGACAAAACTAAAACCAGCTGATGCTTCTGATAGCTTGGTTTGGCAGACAGCTGCGCTTGTAGCATAAAATCACCAACCTGAAGAATAATGTGCCATATATGCCAGTTGGTTTGATCTTCCAGAAAACAAGATCAGGACTCAAATTAAGAACATGATAAGTAGCAGTGATTGTTATCAGTGAGCAGTTCCAGAGATGGGGCATCAGGTCGATGATGATGACGATGACGATGATGATGACACTGAAGCGGTACCTTATTTTTTGCATTTTGTCCTTGTTAGTTTCATCATACTTTGTCATTGCCATCCTGTTTTTGTTTTGTCAAGGCCTGCTCAATCTTTATCAAAAAGAAGCCAAATCAAAACTTAATCTAAAAATGTTGACGTGGTCTTGTTTTAGAAAACTGAAATATTATTACGGCGTTGTTTTAGAATGTAAAAAATTAAATGGATACAAATTTCATTCAAAACTGTGTACATTTAAGTCTAGTTATAATGGAAAGCTGTCCACATTAGTTCAGGTTTTAGTCGCTAGCAATTGGCTTTCTTTCTTTGTGGGGCTTGTTTACTTTTTTCAGGTTTTTGGGTAGCTGATATTAATTTAATTTTACTCTTAGTTTTTGACAAAAATGCACATCAGTTTTTGTCACATTTTAGTCACTTGGATATCATTAAACAAGTTTTTGATTTGATGAGTGTGTGTTTTGTTATATTTAATCTACAAATACAGAAACAGAGTACTCAACATAGCGACAAAATTAACGCTAATCTACCTTAGCTTGTGCTGCTTGTCAGTTTGTCTACTGGTGGGCTTTTAGAGTCTCAAAGAAACACGAAACTCAATTAGGCCTCAAAATAGAACACCACGTCCAAAACTGCTGCTTTGGCCAAAATAAATACGCCAAAATTTAGAGCTCCAATTGTTTATAAACTGTAGCTCAATCAGGTACTCGATGATTATGTTGCAGTAGTTTGTATATATTGTCGTATGACAGCGAACATTTAACTACTTCAAACTGAGCGTCCCCCCATGACCCTTAACGGATAAGAGGTATAGATAATGGATGGATGGCTGGATGGTCATTGAACATCCAAAGCCTGATCTTGCTAGTAATCCATGACACATCGAAAAAAACAAAACAAATTAAAAACAACAACTACACACTTGACTTTAAAGGGTTGAGATGTTTCTAATCCCACCTAGGGTGTTTTGCTGACAGATGTTGCATCGTTGCACTTACGTAACATGTTGACAAGTGTTTGTTTATTCCTGACACCCACTACTGAGAAACAAAACAACACACACATTCCCAAACCAACAAAGTGAAAGTGCACAGTCATGCATATATCAGGGAAACGCTCTGAGGTTTGCTAAAGATTTCTGTCTATAATGAGGTGGATTAGTGTTGCGAGGCTTTAACATTTTCTGCTGAATGGGCCTCTTCTGCCATCCCTTGCCTGCCATTCTTCTGTTTGAGCTCGAGTCTTCAGAGAGATGAAAAAAAAAATCTGCATTCAAACCTGGGTGCTCATCTAATTACTTTGGATGTCTGCACAAATGTGAGAAACTGCACAGTCAGAGGGCGTGAGGTTTGTCACGAGGGGGAGAAAGACTGTCAAGTGTGTCATGAGATGAGTGAGACGTTTGAAAAGCTGTAATTGGAAGAGTTAAACAAATGCTTTGTAAGATTTTTTTTTTACTTTAAATGCGGCGATGATGTTATATTGTATACGAGACATGCATCTACACCTTTTGTGCTCAATCCCAAATCAGGAAAACCATCATCATGTATACATATACAGTTTTTTAAAACGCTACACAAAAAAACAGTAAAACACCTAAGACATTCTAAATAAGAAAATATTCCAATGTAGGTGAGGTATCTAGAGGATATTTCATTCATGATACTGTTAACATGCAACATAATTCCACTTATGACCTAAGACACACACTTGTATTAGCCTATAACTGTACATTTTACATCATTGGGATACATTGTTTTAGTGCTTATCTTACTAATATAGCAATATTAACCTCAGACAATTCTCTGAGTAACATGCTACCATACAAATAGCATTTTCTGATGATGTAGAAGTACACGGTTTGACGTTACATTATTTAAGGGAATTGTTGACACCTAATCTGCTTTATGGCAGGGGCAGCAACTGCCTTTTATTTCCATGATTTATCAATTTATCATTTAGTATGTAAAAATGTAAAGAACACTCAAAAAAAAAAGGAAGATCTGCACAATATCCCAGGGCTCAAACTAGCATGTTCATTCAACAGTCCAAAACCTGGGTAGTACAAAAAGGGTAGTATATTTCAAATCTCCTCAACAAGTGAGGGGAAATCGATGCATATCACTTGTTTATTTGTCCAATTTCAAATGAACAAGAAAAAGTTGAATATTTTGTCACCTTGACTTGGAAATTTGAGATATGCTACCATTTTCTGTTTTTTTTATTGAAAACAATAATCAATGATTGTTGATGAATCTCATTATTAAACGTACTCTTGATTTTCTATCATATGAGCAAAAAAAAAAAGCAAAACATTAAAACGTTCGGAAATGGAAAATGTTTAAAATTATTGTATTTAAAAAATCAACAATTGAGCAAATTTTTTTTAAATGTTCTTTTGACAGACTTATCGATTAATTGTCATAGAGTGTCTTGAAAACTCAGCTTGATGCACATTGTCGTATATATATATATATATATAGGTTTTATTGGCAAAATTCCACAGGGAACCGCACTCATAAAATGGACATGACTGTGTGTCTTTATGACTTTGCACTGCTGCATGTTAACAGGTTTATTTATGGAATATTCTTAAAGTGTACAAACTGTATTCAAAATATTGTCTTGTTTAGAACACATCTATGGTCTATAATTGTGTTACCGTCATCCATGTAAACATCATTAGTGATCTGACTACTACTCTGTCTACTCAAAAAGTTTTACAGGGAAAAAAAAAAACACATACACAACTCCTTTAAACTTGCTCCGATCCATTATGGAATATATGGACATATTACATTTATTCCATAGACCTTGGAGGAAGTGAACCTGTGTGCATTTCAAGTTCCTCAATGTAACAAAGGTCAGACTCTTTTACATATTGTTCTTGATGAGAGCAAATTAAACCAAGCAGAGCAGGGATAACAAGGAAGGAAGGGCTAATAATTCAGAATTCCATTCTTCGACACTGCATAATCCCCAAAGCCCTCTGACTAGCAAGAGATGATACCCTTTGACCTTATATTAATAATTATGTCAAAGCCCGTTGAAGGCGAAGACATGGCTGGTTGCTTGAAGGTTATAGATCTAATCATAAACCATACCTTCCACTGATATAATAAACTACTTTTCTATACCATTACACTCAATGACCTCACCAGCCAAGGGTTTATGTTGAATAACCTCTACAGGAAGCACCTTCTCTCACAGTGTCAACACGACTTTGGCAAGTGTATTATGAAGGAAGATTATCTGAGAACCCTGCAGATGCTGGTCTCTGCTCATAAGCTTCTAGCAGCTGCTTCGCTGGCCTTGGCCCAATCATTAGACCGGCAGCGACCTACCAGTTAGAGAAACAGGCTTGTGACTTGAGGATTCAAATCCCAAATGTAAGGAAAAAAACTGTGGTGAGGAAATAAATCAGACTCATCTGCCCGTCTGCTGACAGCTGCTGCTACTGCTACTGTGATGTCTCTGGCCAAGGCGGTTAAGCTCCAGGTGTTGGGTGGCCATTGGATGGTTTCCAATGTATATAGCTGCTGTTATCAATGAGCAGCCAAAAGAAAAACAACAACAATAAAAGCTCATGTTTCGGGCTGTACTTTGCTCCGTTTTTGAAACTTTTTTTTTTTTACTTTTCAGAAAAAAAGAGGTTAAAAAAGTACAGATACATAAGTATCACAACAGCAGCTATATTCTGCCTCTTTTCTTAAAGATATCACTTGCTAATTCACCAAAATTCGGTGTTCAAGATCATGGTATCGTTTTTAAAAAAAAAGTTTATTACATTTTTTAATGTTAAAAAAGAAAACAAGCACACACATGTACTGGTATTAACATTTGAAATGACATTATTTGCAGTGTGGTGGGTATGGGTTCTCCTATTTTTAATTCAAGAATGTTATATTTTGAAGGTCATACCCTGATGCAAACTTAGCACGATGCCATCATTTTTAAGTGGTTGGGTATGAAACTTGCTTTTCCTTGCTTTAGGATGCATGTGTAACTTATTTCCTTCCTTCTGTAGCCCAGCTAAAAGCAACCGTGCTTCCTTAAAGTTAAGTTTTCCCAAGCTGGCTGGACCCTCTGTTGTCAGAGCAGGTGGTGGATCAATGGGCTTAGTAATCGAGTGAGACACACACACACACACACACACACACACACACACACACACACACACACACACACACACACACACATGCAGAGGTTGCTGCCATATCCAGCCACATGCTTGGGGCACTGCAGCAGCTCACCCTTAGAGACCAGTAGATTCAGTATAACCACCATCACTTCATGAGATAAGATAAATAAATGTTCAGGGAATTGGTCTCTTGCAGCAATGTTAAGGGTTATCAGGGTTCACATGACCTAAACATGTTCTTCCTTCCTTATTCCTTAAAACTATACAGTGTGCTTCCACTGCAGCTGGCCTCACCACCAAAAGAGTTGAATGTGTAAAAAACATACTGGTACTATTGGAAAAGATTCCTTGATTCTCCTCAGATGTCCCTTGGGAATACAGCAAATCCAACCTTTGTCTGGAGGTCCTGTGTTTAACTAACCAGCTGGGCCACACTGGGACAGAGTGTATTGCAGAGATAAAATGCAACAGTAAATGTATAAACATTCAGATATCAAGCTTTAACACCCTTTCGGGACCCTCCCTGTCTTACTAAGAAAGCAGCTAAAAAGCTTTAGTCACTTTTCATGGCAAGATGAGGAGATGCCAGTGCAAACCAATGCTGCATAAACACTTAGTCAACTCTCGTTAAACTGAGGGGTCATTATCTCACAGTGACGACAATCAGCAGTTACACAGCCCATCATCTCATTAACGGAGGGGAAAACGACACCGCCAGCATCACTTGGCCGCATGGCAACCATTATCATTGAAAATAGCAGCGTAAGTCAAATATTTTAAGCTTTTCATAGTTGTAGAACCTGGTTGTTGCGGTGTCATTACTGCAGGCATCGCCATCTTCAAGGCCTGTTGAGATGATTAGGTCAACAACTCGTACAGAACATTTTTGAGGACCTCAATTCTGTTATCAGGCCTGTTGTTGGTTTGGTTTTGTACCATTTTTTTTTTTTTTTTTTTACAGATAAATGAATATTACAAATATTTTAACCAGTCATACTGCTTCTGTGTTTATACACCTGTCACGCAGGTGTCCAACACCTTCAAAAAATTCCACACAGAGCAGAATGGGTAGAAGATAATGCTGCTTAAGGCTCAGAGGTGTTTTTCCAAATGACTGAGAAAGCTGCATTCCACATGTGGGAACATTTTGGTGTTAAGCCAAATGCACCATTGAAACTGTATACATCATTTGGAATTGTAACAACCACAAACACCTTTAATTCTTTGCCCATGTAGCTGAACGAAACATGAAATAATACAAAAAAAAGCTTGATCTTTCCTTTTGTCCTGCTGGCCATTACGTAATTTTTACATCAACAAATAAAATAATTTGGATGAACTAGGATTGTGATGCGGCAGGTGCCCCTAAACTCCTGTTGACATTCTGAAAGTAGGTCGCCATTCTAAATAAGATCAAAAATAACGATTTTTTTTAATGATGTGTGAACGCGGTGGTTTGAGGTCAATTTTAAGCAGAAATAACACTTGGTTAGGGTTAGAAAAACATTGTGGCTGGAGTTTAGGTTATTATTTCTTTAAGGTTGCATGACTTTCATCGTCATGGATATAACTTGGTTGACTCATGAGGCCATTTTATGCTAAATCTGTCATCATTCTGCTGCACTAGAAAAAAGCGCTCCAACAGGTTTGTATTTCAGTTAACCAATCATAATCACTGTGCGCGTTGTTAAACCCAGGGTGCAGCAACGGAGTCCTTTCAAAATAGCAGCAGGTGCTCTGTTCTGAAAACTCCTAACTTGCATTGTGTAACTGTAAAAATGGCAGTACTCAAAAAGGGGGTGTTGGGTGGAGAGGGCCAGTTGAAATAATCGCTCAATACAAGCCTACACTCATCATGTTGGTCCAGTAAACTAGACTAATAATTCAGTGTTGGACATTTGAAACTCTTGGAAAACTGCTTGGCAACAGGATATGAACGTCATTAAAATATGTGATTTCAAAATTAAACTTGCAGTTGAAAGTTCAAACTACTTAAGTACTCAAGTGTCAATGTACTTAAATCTCTTACTCACAGGATTAAGACAAGACTACTGACTATATTCACCTGGAGTTTCCAGGTGATCAAGAAATGCATTTTTAGTCATTCATACCAATGATGCTCAAATGATGTGCGGCAGTCAGTAGCTTCAGTATAGACCAAAAAAACAAAAAACAAAAAACACCTGACAGATGTAGTTTGTCACCAGCTACATGTAATTCCTGAAATCTAGGAATTTAGCAATACTTGAATCATATTTTAAAGGTACATATAAAGGAAAATTCAAACTCACCATTTGCGTCTGACTCCTAGGGCTGCCATTGATATCCTCCACCTTCTCATTTGCTGAAAGGAAATGAAGATTTTTTTACAACTGTCCCCTTTATGGAACTTCAACATCCCAGTGTCCGGTGACTTTTAAGTTAAGGTGTAAAAATCCAGCAGGAAACCTCTGTTGAGGTTAGCATTGTGTGAGTGTGTGTGTGAGTATATGTGTGTGTGTGAGTGAGTGAGTGTGTGTGTGTGTGTGTGTGTGTGTATGCGTATATGCATGAGTGTGTGTTAAGGTGCAGAGCAACTCAGAATAAGTCTGGGAAGCAAAGCTGCCTAATTCCTCAGCTGCCGCTGGAGAATTACTGACAGGCCAGCTTGGCCTCATTGTCTTTTGGGGCGAGCAGGGAGGGTAAAGTTTCAATCCAGCAGGGAAGGAGAGAGAGAGAAAGAGAGAGAGGGGGGGGGAGAGGGAGAGAAGTTGGGGAGCGTATAAAAAGTAAGACAGAAGTTAAATCAAATGACTGACAGGCAGCATGAGTAGAGAGACTGTGAGGAACATGTGTTTGTGTGGGTGAAAGAGTGTGCAGCGTGGTTAACAGAAGGCGGGAAGAAAAAACATTGGAGACAAAGAGCAAGTAAGACAGCAAATACACGAGAAGAAGAATGAGCGAGAGAATCAATTATTAAGAACTCAAAACTTATTGAAAGAATAATTACATCCTCAATAGCATAATTGATTAGCATCCAAAAAGCCTCCCCATCAACAACATCCTATCACCATTATTTAACACATAAAGAATTAGAGACTATATTGTGGTAAGAAGGAAAGCAAGTTACTATTTAGATGTATTTCATCATCATAA
Organism: Aulostomus chinensis; assembly: GCF_037954235.1. NCBI lineage: Eukaryota > Metazoa > Chordata > Actinopteri > Syngnathiformes > Aulostomidae > Aulostomus > Aulostomus chinensis. The sequence continues at coordinate 1,500,700 of NC_141323.1, read as the reverse complement.
GGAGCTACTGCTAGCTCAGCCTTGATGACTATGCATTACCCAAGAAGGGGCAAACCTTTCAGAACTTTCTGATGCATCCCCAGGAGTTAGTGCCCCCCAAAATTCAGCACCAGTCACAAAAATGTTTACTACAGTATGACTGTTTCCTGATCTGCCACATGTACCATTTAGGCTCATTTTATTTATTTATTTATTTTCTATTTAACTTTAGGTAAAAAAAAAATTTAAGTAAAAGGGTTATCCATCCAAAAAAAAAAAAAAATCCTTTTAGTATTCCACAAACAGAGTTTCTTGAGCTTATGCAGTACTGTGGGACATCAGAAATAGCTCGCCGCATACAGTTGGCTTAAAGCTAATGGTGCCCCTTTGCCACAAACTATTACAAACAACAAAACCATCAAAAAATGTCAATTTACTCTCAAGTGCATCATTTGGTATAATCCATTTCTTATTTATCCAGTCAAATGCTGAGTAATCAACAAACACTTGGATACCAGGAAGTATAACACATCCAGTTTGGCAGAAATGTAATATAAGTCATAGAGGAAGAAAACATGTCTTTAAGGGCACAAGACCAAAACTTTTTGCTAAACATGTTTATTGTCCATTGTCCCCAGAGCCGGAAAACAAGATTCTTTTCTCCTCTGTGAGCAAATTAGGAAGCTTAGACCCACAGAGACCAGGTGATAGCTTGTTAGCTTACCGCAATGAATTGAAGTGTCAGCATACATGAAAATAAAAATCATCATGTACACTTTATTCTTCAACTAGGGTTTTGAACAACAGTTGTTATTAGATAAAGATATAAAATCCTGATATATTGTATTTTGAAAATCAAATTCAATCGGAATTCCTTTCCTTCTTTTGCTTCTTCTTCTTCTAATAATGGCTGACTTTGTAAGAGATGATGAAGCAGATTACCCCTGGAAAAACCAAGATCCTAAGCCTTATCTATTTGATGACTTTTGATAAAGGAATGTTTACCTGCCAATCCACGACCATTCATTGCACTAAGCCGACTAGCAGTCAGGCAATCTCAGTGGGTCCCAGCTCCCAAGTACACATAGAGAGAAAAGAAGGGTATCTATCTTCTTGTCTGGCTCTGAGGAAGATGGACTGTAAGTGTTCTTCCAAAAAATGTGGTGAGTTGATATTTTTATTCAGGGCTGAGTCAAGGCAGCAACCAGGTAAGAAGCTAAATGCAAGACTTAAGAGTCAAAATCAAATCCATTCAACATCTGGTAGTATGAAACATGACACCCAAAACTAAAGGTATTAATTACTTTAATGCATTTACTAAATTCATATGCAACCATTTGGAATAGTTATATCTATTACAAGCAAACCAGTTACTGCAAAGTGTTGCTTAACTCTTGTAAGACCAAGCTCATTACAAAGACAGACGGGGAGAGGATGAAGAAAGGGAAAGTATGATCACAGAGAGAGAGAAAAGAAAGAGGGAGAGCACAGACAAATGTGACCCTGTGAAGGAGTGGGAGACAGAGCAGAGGTAGCACACCAGAGAGGAGGAGAGACATAGCGTCATGATGGGCAGCAGAGGAAAATGACAGACAGAGCAACAGAGGAATCTCTTGACTCTGGAGGGGGACACATGTCTCTGCACCCTTGGCTGTCAGAGCCATAGATCTCTGCTGCTGCACTTCACACAGCACCCAAGTCATAGGACAACTGCTGTGATTTGGCCCAAATCTCAGACGGAGGCACCACAACAAAGTTTAGACACAGAGAGTCAATGCAGAAGTGGAAAGTAACTATTTTTACTCATTTCTATTGATATTGTCCTTGAGAACTTGTTTGTTTTAGTGGACTTCATACTTTTACTTCACTACTTTTCAAAAAATATTATGCTTCTTATGCTTTCTTGGGGGGTGGGTGGGTGTTGTGAGGGCCTGCCTTTTTGAGGAAAAAAAATGCTTGATCCCATAAATCAGGACTGTTGGTTCTAGTCTCAACATTTGAATTAGGTTAAGATGAGCTGTTTAGCTGTGATGATAAAAGTCAGTGTAAGGGGCTTGGAAATGCATTATATCAAGGACAGGTCCCCATATAGTTGTAAGAAAAGGCTGTGTGTGTGTGTGTGTGTGTGTGTGTGTGTGTGTGTGTGTGTGTGTGTGTGTGTGTGTGTGTGTGTGTGTGTTTGTGTGCGTGTTTGTTGGTTTGGATGCCCACCTATTATCTGGATGATCTGCGCCAGCAGGACTCCATCAGTGACGTCCTGGCTCAGGTCCTTGATGAGACGAGGACAGCCAGACTTGGCCAGGTAGTGATTGGCCCAGTCAGTGTAAATCTGTAACGACAGTACAAACAGTAAGTGAGCAGGACATGAGTGGGACAAACAGCAAAGTTTTTGGTAAAAGATATATAAAGCTCTAGTTGTACAAGACAAGACACCTAATGCATAGTAAATAATGAACCTTCCCAGTAGTTAAACTGATATAATATTATCCCTGAAAATTCCTATATATTCCTGTTTATTCCAATGGAAAGTTCTGAAATTAAAGTATTCTTGGGTTTTTCTGTTGGTACTTGCACATGAACATACAGTAGTGCATTATCCAGCAATGGATGACAGAAACTATGCAGAATAAAATTATTAGATTATTTGAAAATGAATGCATAAGGACACTTAGTGCTGTAAAAATAATCACATTAAAAGCTGTATGAAAAAAGTTAGTGCAACATTTACAACTTTATATTGTACTGAATTTTCAGTTCTCAAGGGCTTATAGTAACTGGATTGTGAACCCTGAACAGCAACAGCTTCCAAAAATAGAAGATAAGTTCAAGTGTGGGTGACTGTAATATTCACATCATTTAATGAGCTAACAGGTTAGGCATCTCCCAAACATCGCTGTCCCGAAGAACCCCGCAGAACCCATCCGACAAACTCAAAGGGCTTCACAAAACATAGAGCAATGTGCACTATAAAGTGTAAAGGCTTTGCTCCCCGAGTCTGTTCACAGTCATTGCTGACCTTCAAACAATGACACCTCATAACAAGTGTTCTCTTCACTCTGCTTTCTTTTGGTCCTCTGAAGTGGTCAGCTATTGTCTAAACACGTGCACAAACACACACACAAACACACATACAGTATCTTTATTACTCAACATACATATTTTATCAAGCAAGCAGAACCATTACTAATCATTCACTGTTTGAGTAAATGAACTTGCTCAACAAAACTCATTTTTAAAGGTCTTTTCCCTTTTTTCAGGTAATTACAGCATTGAGGTAAATGCTCTATCAGGTGTTTATTGGACATGAGTCTAAAAATGAAAACCTCTATGAAATATCTGAGAACTTAAACGCAAATTATGTGACAAATAAAGACAGATGGAAAACGTCAAAACAATTCCTACATTCTGTGGCTGATGATGATGGCAAATATTTTGGAACAAAAAGGACGACAAGACATCAGTGTTAAATGTGCTAAATGTTTAACATGAGTTAAATCCTAAGTGAGACATTTGGTGTTAAAGGTAGCTGTACTTTCCAAACTGAACATAATCATTGGTATGGTCACCTAAACCTCTTAAGAGACACATTATCTTTTATCTGAGTCTTCAAGCTGACGGATAAGCAACTCTTTGTCCTTGCGAAAACAGACTGAGCTCAACAGCTGCAGTTTAACGAAAGATGTGGATAACATTTGGCCTCCATGTGATTGGAGGCAGACGTACACTAAAACGTCCGTTTGGCTGAGTATGCTACAGTAAAACGATTTATTTTTATGTAACTGAGCACCATACTTTCTAACATTGCCTGCCAGATCCTGAGAACCACCTGGGAAATGACAACATGACCTAAAACAAGCTCTTCCTACTGTGCTGAAGGGTGTTTGAAACAAATTTCCAGCGATAGTCACAGAGGATCTTCTTTCTTCCTGCCGCGCTCAAATTCAGTTTCAGGATCCACAAAAAGATTTATAAGAACAATAATAATCTGGAGCTACTACTGTGCTGCCCCACTGTATGAAACTTTCTAGGTATACCCAGATTTTTTTTAAAACCTTGGTTTTTCTGTCAAATTGTCTTTTCTCCTGAACTTTGAATAGGCCTCGCCACATCTTGATTGGTACACATTTCCTGAGGAATTTCCCCTTGTACTTCCATGTTTCTCATGATGAAACAATCCTTTTTTTCCCCCTTGTTTACCTCACACACCACTCTCAATTAAAAGCATCTCTCTCCCGCTCTTTCCCTCTCCTTAAAGAGATGTTTGCTCCCTTTCAAGCCTCTCTCAAGTTCCTCTGTTGTGGTTTCCCCTCTGTGACTTTCTCCATGATGAGGAGTCGTAAAGTGCAAAGCCGAAGAACTGAGCAGGGTAACAAACATTTAAATACACACACACACACACACACACACACACACACACACACACACACACACACACACACACACAAATACGCAGACAAACACACATACACTATGGGACTTGCTTGTAAAAATATACACACAAACACACATAAGCACTCGCAAACCACAACCAAAAGAGCGGGAAGATGGAGAAAGTGGAAGAAAGAAATGAAACTGCTCCTATAAACATCTGCATCAGGCTGCAGGATACAAATTGCTGGACAGCGAAGTTCCTGCATGTGGCCGCTACACCTGGAACGATGAAGAGGAAGAGGACGCTTTGATCTGTTACACTGTTTTTCTATCCCACACTGGCCCTCAAAAGGGAGCATGGATTGAGGATTAACACCTCAGTGGAGGGACACGGGGGTAGAGAGAGAGAGAGACAGAGTCCAGCGCCAGCAAGGTTTCTGGGAAACACTGCGGGCCCTTCAATCACTTCCTTGACACTTGTGTAAGGAGTCAAAAAGAATTGGAGGGGAGGAAAAGGAGGGGGATTGAATGAATACAGTTTCTGTTAAAAGAATGCTGCAGGACATCACATATTTTTGTTGGCAACCGGGAATTTAGCATTGCCATGAGTTCCCTCGAACAGAAGCCAATGGTATTTCTAATTAGATCATGGACCAGCCATGAAAAAAATAAGACATGCGTCAGTGCTGAATATTAGCGGGAATGCTAGTTGCTATGGTAATCACATATGTCATAGATGGACCCATTTTATTTCAGGTGTTACAAGTTTTCTTCAGCACGATAATCTCAAGAAGTGGACATCACTTTTGTTATTTTGTAAGCGTTAACACAATTGTAAGAGGTATAAGCTAATGTAACGATATGAGGGAACTACATCGTTGATGCTGTTTTTGGTGTCATGACATTCAATGTCCCCGACAGCATCTGCAGTCTCATTTACACTCTTGTTAGTAATCCATTCTTTTAAGATATTATTAATGTACATAAATCCTGAGTGTGGTATTTACTGCTGTATTTTAAGCCAACTGACCAAACATGAAAGTAACTTAAGCTCAAAGACCTTATTTAGACGCTGACCCAAAGACCCATCCAAAAATCCCACTGACATTGAGATGAGAGAACCAGAGGCTCAACAATGCTAACTTTGCAAAATTTGTGTTATGCTGCATGGAGTACTGGATTAGCGGCACACTGGGACATATCAACTTTACATAAGCTGACAATCATAAACAAGGTGAACGAAAGTGCAGATTTCGCTGTGAGTAAACACTTGTTCCTGTCTACAAACACCTGTTCTGCTTTAAACTGGACAAAAAAAACAAAACCTCCTTGTATGAATCTACAAACACAACAAGCCACTGGTGGTATCCACATAGAGCATTAGATGTGTAGTGTGAAGTGAAATCTTCAACATACAGTAAATAGAGTCTGCATGGATTTGTGACTTTGTTTTAAGTCTCTACTGTTTAAATTGAAGCCCCATGGTGAAATAAATGAGTTGGAAGATGGTGTACAAGTGGTTGTAAAGCATTCCGATCTGATAAATATTGTACGATGTCTCCTTAGGGCTAAAGTTTATTTTTTTGGGGCCAACAATCTCATCATCACCAAAACAAGTACTTATGTGTACATTGTGTACGATATCAAAAGCACCTACGTGTACATTGTGTACAATATCATCAATTAAAGTTCTTAAATCACTAAAAAAAAAAACACCTAAAATCCTCAAACCATTTCTTGAGAAGCCGCGGTAGCCCAAATATTTTGAAGAGGCCACACTTTGTGACAGCTCACAATAACACGTCACTTTCTATGTTTGTTTGGTCCAACTAGCAGTTTAAAAGAGTGTGTGTGCTCCAAAATAAACAGAACTGTGTCAGTTTGTGCAAGCAGAGGCCATCGCACACATTTTAGCACTTTCAGAAGGACATAATTAGGTTTCTCACCAAAAGCCATTTTTGGTTACTTTACTGCTTTATAAACTGAGTGTTTGATTCACATTTTCTCAAAAAGTATAACATGCTGTCAGAATCTGCGACTTGAAACCGTTGCAGGAAGTGACGGCTGCCTCGAAGAGACTGTTGCTCAACCAAAGATTAAATCACTTTCTGAACATTTCCTCCTCCTCCACACTAGATGAATTAAAAAAGGTTAATACTTCCTGTTTCTCACCCAAACATTCATCCTGGATTTTCAGCATGGTTGCAGGGTGTCATCAACTATCAAGCATTTCTGAGGGTGATGTCCCATAAAGGTACAAATCAGGCGTGGGACCTCTGTCACCAGTCATCACCCTTTCTCATCTCCTTCCCTCTTCCTTCTCAACTGTTGACAAAGCACCCACATCAAAGCTCATCTTTAAGATGCCTGCCTCCTGTTTCTGCGTAAGCGCCGAGGCACTGATCCACTCACTTCTTGACTCTTCCGTGGCACTCAGAGTTCAGGCTGTCAGGCTCCTGCCCTCGTTAGCCTCTCCCCTCTGAATCCCAATCGCTTTAAGAGAGCTGCCGCTATGACAGAGGCAAAACATCAGCATTATAACGCCACCTTCAGTGATGCTGCGATCACTGACATCACAGAGACACACGCTGGATGATCACACACATGCATGTAAACAAATTCCCCAGCTACTCGTTATAATAAAGCACACACACATTGAACCCCCCTCCCTTTGCTCACCCTTCTTCCTCTTTCTTTCTTTCAGCATCAATCAGCAGAAGTCCTTTCTCTCTGGTGATGTTATCCTTAATCATGAAGTGTCTCTCTCATCTTTTTCCTCTTCTCTTCTCATTTACCTGCTGTGCAGATCTGTCCCCCTCATTGCCACAGATCCCCAACGCCAATAACAAACAGCCGACTCTCACCCCTAGCAGATAAACTGCCTTCAACAGTCCTGATCACAATGCAGTGACTCCAGCTACGCAGGTATTATTGGCAGAGAACTGCAGTGGTACCATGCAGCCTCTGGGGGGAGCCGGGTAAAAGAGGAAGAAGCTGAGGATGGGGCAGAATGTCCCACTATTTATTAACATTGAATGATCCTTAATGGACAGGCTCTTTAATCAGGGCATCATTCCAGCGTCATCAAATAAATGAAAAGCTTTATATCAATCAGGATGTTTGGGAAAATATACATACAATCCCTTTGAGGACATTTAGCTGTGTAATGCTGTTTATAAGCAACAGAGAAGCTTCCTCTGTGGCTACATTGGCTTGAAATCCTCCACTTGGCACCAGAGATGCTCCCTCATGAGTCTTAAATGTAATTAAACACAACATAAAGCTGCATTAACTAAACAAGCAATGAACCAATAGAATCAATGTGAAGGGAGCTTCCTGTGAGAGTTTCTGCCTCATAAAAGAAAAAAAAAAACATGAATGATGGAGAGATGGAAACGGCACAGACTGGACCGGACTGTAGCGTCACTGTCCAGACAGTTTATGGAAAAAAAGCCAACCACAGAGAGCCAAACTCAACAAAAATGTACTCTGGCGGAGCTGTGTAATTGACAGGTGAACTCTGGGAAGAACAGCCCACTGCAGATACACCACAGAACCAAAACCATGCAAAAACCAAGGAGAGTTTGGTGTATTCTTTCATCTGGGTGTCTGAAATGATGATATCCTACATGAAGATGGGCAAACAGTACATACAGACCTTAATAAAATAACTGCCTGCAAAATCCTTGCGAATTTATAGCAATATATAATTGTATAATCAAAAGGTCAAAATTATGAGATAGAAAATCACAATTAGAAGGGATAGTGGAACATCAAGAAATGGAGCAAATACAAATATTATAATTTATTTTTTGCTCTATCTCAAAATGATGACATCATTACTTTTAAGTCAGAATTTTTTTTCTTCTCACAATTACATCTAGTTTCTGTTACTGGCGGACATGTGTTTCCATATAGTTTCTTTGGGTGGGTGAATTAAGCAAATTCTAGAGGAAGTAAAAGCATGATTTAGTTTTCTAGGGTAAGTTAAAGTGATGAATGTCCTCATCCTTCTGATATCTTAAATATGCTGTTGTTGATATCACTGCTGAGGAAGGAGATCCAAATGAAACATGACCGTGAGGTTTCTGACAGAACCCCCGGGTGCAGACGGCTGCTGTCAGTGTCTAACCACATTATCAAAGGACATGGAAGCCATTTACACTATATAAACAATTTCTGAGATAAATTTGACGCCCGAATCCCTCACTAACTATTATTATAATGTCCTGACAGCAAAATAGGGAGGCCCTCTTATTCAGACCCAGCAGCAGTTTCAAACATGGCTTAACTCCAATCTTGTACCTGAGTGGGGAGTTTGAAGAAACTGTAGATTTTTCCTTTTGCTCATGTGATGATGGATGAGAAATAATGACTTTGCTGATGTTCCCCACGAAACTGTTAAAGAGGCTGAAATGGACAGCAATCAGATGGCAGTGAATGAGAATGCTCCTGCTTGTTGTCATGCCAGCTGTCAGTCACACCACTGTGGATGTATGAAGTGAGAGGGTTGGTGCTGAGAATGATGCGCGCGCACACACACACACACACACACACACACATACAAACACACAGTTAAAATACTAATCCTAATGATCAACTTTTTTATCTGAGATGAAAAATGTTTTTGGCTCTTGTTTGTGAAATACATTGTGCTGGTGGATTGAGTCTGTTGAGTTTTGACTTAAAGTTATCGACACATTGGTTGGATGAAATGCTAAAGAGTAAATAAAAAAATCTTTGACTATCCCGTGACAACTTTCATGCCATGATCAGTGACTCTGCGTTGCCAGCAGTTGTTGCTGCCATTTGAGATGAGATAACAATTGAGATAGCAGCTGTATGTAACATTTTGAAAGGGGCTCAAGCGAGCAAGGGACAATGGAAGCTAAAGCTGTGTCCTTCAAAGTATTTCTGAACACAGACGTAATTGTGTGTTTGACTACTTCTAATGCTGACGTAGCTGTTAATGTAGACAGCTTTGTTGCAGAGAAACCTTGTACAACATTTTACCCTCTGCTTTGCCTCTTCAGCATGATCTCATAGTGGAGCAAGGGCACAACGTTTATCCTGGGAAGGCAGCTTTACCAATGACTACATTAGCTACCCTGCTAACTAGTAGCTGCAAAGTAGCGACAGCTGAGTACGCACTAATGTTTACATTTTGCACATTTATGAGGGTCATAAAGACTGCCAAACTCAAATTGATTAAAAACATACTTTTATTCTCATAAATAATGATAATAATTGATTAGAATAATTATGTAAGTCACAGCAATTTTGTTTTTTACGAGGTAAAAACACATTGTCACACAAACCTTAATCGTTTTTTTGTCATAATTTGATCACGCAACAGGGTGACCCTTTGTGTAGGGTGTCAGTTGAGCATAAGTGAATTAGAGTGAGTAATACACAGACAGAATACATCATAACATTTTAAATAAATGGTGGATCTGCAGCCATTGTGTTTTGCCCATCCAAGGGAAAAAGTTTGGGCAGTCAAGCTCTTAACCAGGCATTTTTAGTGGTTGCATTCATGTGAGTTAAAATTTAAACAGTGCTTAGCCAGAAATGTAATGGTTCAGAAAAATGCTGCAGCATGAATTACAGAGTAACTAAATGCATTTCCTGAAGCAATGTGCTATATGCTTTGTATAGTTAAGACGTTACTTGTGCTCTATTTGAGTGCAATATTTCGAGTGTATCCTGCTCAACTACTACCAGAAAATCTTCATCCCATACCTTTACTGCATCACCCAGCATCAACTGGGCTCTATTCTAGGCTTCTGCGGTGTAGAAGATTAGGTCCGGCAGCCTCAAACTTCCAGACTGCCACTGACTGAGTGACTTCACTATGATGAGTCAATAAAAGAGTAAAAATGAAGCGTGTGTTGCCAAAAACTGAAATATTCAGTCATTGTTTTCTCATGCTTCGATCTGCCAAGCTACTTTGTCCCTTCAGGGGAATGTCGTGAGCAGAAAATGACATAATTGCACGGCCGGGGGAAGGTTTGGACACACAATCCATGTTGGATGCGTTCACACTTGTCAGTCACTTATGATCCCTTGTAGCCCAGTGAGGATTAAAGGCCAGGGTGACGAGATGGAGAGAGGAAGAGAGGAGGAGGGAAACAAAAAAAAAAGAAATGACAGCTCCAAAACAGCTTGAAGACAGATGAGCACAAACACAATTTGGAGACAGACAGCGGAAGCCAGACAGGAATAAATTGCAGCAACTGAGTTTGTTGAGCAATTGGACAAACTGTCAGTGGTTACAAGCATCAATTACAACCAATGATTTGTAGCAGGAAAATGGTGAAATATCCAGATTCATTGTGCTTTACGGAGCCAGAGATGCAGCTCAATTATTGCTATCAATCTACTCACTGACTACTGACATCAACTCTGACCTTTAACTTTTTTTGTTACTATTTCATCCCGAGTTAAGCACAGCTGTTGATTCACGTTGTATTTTCACACGACCTCAACAAACACATCCTCAAACACACTTCCTATCCCTGCCAGCAGCCTTGACCCCAAAACAGATTGGATTTACACAGTCTCTCTTCGCATTGTTGCTCAAACAGGTCATTAAGTTTGCACAGCTATAAAACACACAAGTGCAGTGGTGAAAACAAAAATTGATGGAGTAAAATACAAAATACAAGACACAGAATAAGAGAAATGTTTTCATAATCTTTCCACGACATTTTCTATGAGTTCAGCAGTCCGAGTTATCCAAATGAAGCTAAGCAGGGTGCAATTATAGCGACTATCATGATTATTCTGGTTTGACATTTTCCTCTCCATCTTCCAACCCAATCAGCTGACTGATTTACAATTCACACTTGGACCAATCATATCTGGCCTATCTGAGCCAATCGTCTTGTTGCTGTCAAACAGTCGTCACGTCATCGTCCAGTGGATGTAATTCTGTTTCATCAGAACCAGCTGTCCAGTGTATCCTCAAAAATCCCCTTCAACCTCACATGCATATAGATCAGCTGAACTTTGTGGCGCATTCAAGACAATCTGGAAGTCTGAATTCCAAACTGAAGATAACATCATTACATTCACGCCACTGTCAACTCAAAGGCCACTCTAAATATGTGGGAACGTTGTAAAGTAAGTTAGTCACAACAGGGCAAAGCCAAGAGAGATGGAAAAATCGCTGTTTAATTCCACATATTGCAGTAATCAGAGTGATGTACAATACGATTTCAAATCATGGGCTAAAGTCTGGATTACTGGAAAGAACATTGCGGATATAAACTTGCTATTAGTCGCCTATTTGTTTTCCAACTTGGAACTCGTTTTTTCCTGACTTCCGAGTTTCCTTGAATGCAGAATTCGGGTGCACTATAGTACAAATTGAGAACAATCAACTTTTTGTCTCTTGTTACAACATAATGAATGGGGACGGGAAGTGATCTCCGTATGGTGAGTACATGGAAACATTAGAGATTAATAACTTTCTTCCTTGAAATAAGTCAGTCCTTAAATGTAATATGTATTTTTTTTTTAAATAAAACAGCAGTTACTGTTTTTAGTGAAGTGGAAAAATTGTGAAACCTCTTATTCCGTTTATATCACTCTGAGGAGAGTTAAATGATCCTAATATATGAGACTGTCATGACCATGGCGTAAGTTTGCAGACAAATCCATCACTTGATACTTTTACACCATTAAACACTATCAGCCTTGAATGTAAATTTCAACATAAGAGTTATTTTAAAGTTGCGCAAATTATGTTCATGACAGAATTATTAGATTTTACTTAAGATTTGCAGCTATTTCACCTGGAAAAACTTCCTGTGGTGATTGGTGGCCACATCCTCCGCTTGTCTATTAATCCAGTAAATAAAATTACAATTTACTGCAGATTTTCTAATGTCTGTGGCACTCAAATTCCCCCGAAAACAGGAAATAAAGAATTTATAACTAAAACTTCCTTGTGGGGGACCTCAAGACCCTACGTAAAAGGGCCTGACAGCAGCTATATTTTTCCATTGTTTTCCAAGGCTAAATAATTTCTGCAGCACAGTCCTTGCCCCAGCATTTGGTGGCTGTGATATGACCATTACTGGGTAGAAGCGCAAATTTTCAGCAATTTCCAAAGCAATGCCCTCCCATAAACATGAAAATAAATCTGTCTCCTGTTCAACATGGTGCTCTTAAACATTGCCATTGGACTCTTTTGTATTAACAGTATACAAACATTACACCACAGTAATGTTAACAATTCATGCTAACTTGCTGCTGGCCACAGAGCAAAAGTGAGTGTAGCTCCAAAACTGAAGGGTCTCAAAACCGAGGAAAGCAAAGTGTCCTGCTGGCAAATGGTTTGAATTTTGGTGTAAAAATGGTAACGCAACAAACAGCTTGCAATTTTGCTAGCTCGCTGCACTGCTTTACATCTACTTGTTTATTCCCATAAAACTGATCTTAATTGCTCTCACAAAGCTCTTTGCGCAATAAATGAAACCGATACTATTTAATGTACTTATTTGGTGAAATTAAAGGTTATATTCTTGTTGTGTTTTTTTTTCCAATGTAGCCGTGTGTTCAGTTTATGCCTGAATACTGAAATGCCGGGAACACTTCCATATTCAAAATGACCCTGTTTAAACGAAAGGAAGGGATTTGCCATCCACACTAAAATAATGTCTTTAAGCTTCCTAAATTCTTGAATGAAGGCAGTTCATCTGTACGATCTGTAAACTGGATTGCCATTTTTTAAAATCTTGTATAAGATCAGTGAGGTTAAAAATATTACCAGTCCTATAAATAATGTCAAAGCAAGCAATCATCAACTACAGACTGTAGCAGAGACTGAAGAGGTCACACACTCAAACACACTTCGGTGTGCTGTGGTTGAGGACATTCAGTCACATGATCCATTCCCAACCCTTACAGCCCAAATCTACCCTTAACTTCAAACCAAGTCTCATGTCCTAATTTCCTCAAAATATCCTCAAAATGCTGGTTACAAACTATAACTGGTCCTCACAAAGATAGCTACAGCATGCTCATCAAAGGTTTATGAGATGTAAGCACACACACGCACATAGACATAGGCAGTATCTCACCTTACCATGGTAACCACAGCATGTGAGACAGCGTCTGGCTTGCTGGCTCTGTGGCATGTAAGCCAGACTCTGCCACCATCACACACATCACATAGACATCCTTTTAACACCCGTTCTGTTATTCACAAAAATGCAAGAAATAAAGAAAAAATAAATGAATTTAACTGATCGATTCAGGTTGGTTCAGATAAGGCATGTAGCCTGCAGCCAATTTAAATAGCAGGCATATATTTATGTGGCATTCAGATTCTCCACAGTTTATATTTCTTGGCTGTTTTGCTCACAAGATGAGCTGCATCAATGTCCAGTGCATCACTGTTGAATGATGGGTAAACTTTTTCTGCACAGTGGACATAACAAGCGTCTCGGGGTTTCCAGCTGACACCCGTCTATTCTTGGATGCTGCTGAGCTCTGTAATCATTCCTTCAGCTCTCTATAGGCTCCTCCCCCTCCAAAACACACAAATAAATCAAGAGGCAAAAAGGGCTACCATGTCATTAGCTACCCCTGCTGCAGCAAGAAGCTCTGCCAGGAATACACACACACACACACACACACACACACACACACACACACACACACACACACACACACACACACACACACACTCAGACCATTAACAAGCGGACTGACATGATCCTGTCACGTTCTTCCCCCAGAGGTTTCAAGTTATTCTACTCTCTACGAAGTTATTCCAACAAAAAGCGGATCATGAGGACATGATCTGTATTGGTGTGAGTCATCGCTAGCCAGCTCTGATTAGTCACACTTCCTCCTGGCATCTGACTGGCTCACTCTTCATTAAATCAAGATGAGTCAGCCGCTCACTTCCACTGGTTGTGGCTGCTGGTTGACCAGTTAGAGGCACTTTCACTCACATCAACTGCAAAATTACATTTCTTTCCCATGAAAGTGCCCTTTATTCATGAAACGAAATATAGAACATATGGGTGTTGTTATCAAGCCGGCGCACGTCAACAAGTTTTATTACTTGATGGTAAACTCGTAGATCTTGATCGGATGAATCTGGCCTTTGTTGTTTGCTCACATTTATACTGCCATTAATATGCAGCACGTGTCTGTTTGCTTTGAATCAGGACCTCCATCTGCTTGTCCACAAGCAAATTAATGTAGATCGCTAGATTAATGAGCTTTTGATTGCCCAGACTGCCAGGAGCCCTGGACTGGTTTGTTGTTACCAAACCTCTCAGAGGACGATGACAGGACCATAACGCTACAACCCTGAGCACCCCGATTGTTTTGTTTACTGTTAATAAGACGAGCCTTTAAATGGGTCGATGTTGCTTCAGCAAAGGAAGGTATTTGGAAATAGTTGGCTCAAATTTTATGTTTATTATCTTTTGTTTATTTCAGACATTTTGTCCCTGTTGTTGAAGGTCAGTTATAAATTGGATCACCAGAAACAATGGAAATTTGATCCAAGTTACACTTAAGGGCAGGAAATATCACAGTTACTATACTTAAGTAATTACTTTTCAGACCACTTTGTTCAGCATGAGCTATACTTTCTACTATAACTTCAAAAACAGACTTGTTTTAGTTTTAATGCATTTCCATGCAAAATTATTGACTATCATTTATTTACAGTATTTATTTAATAATTGTGCAGCTTTCCAAAATTATGGGCCATAAGATGACCTTTTGGAGTGTCCATTTCATGCACAGCATTCATATATTTATAATCCATCATTAAGGCTGACATTGCAAACTGTTTTCACAGTGGACTGATGTAAATTTTCATTGTTTTCAATATATTTTTCTGTTTTCTGAGAAGTTTTAATAGTTTTTTTAGTTTTTCAGGTACACTATTGTATGTTAGTATGATGTAAGGCTCTGATTACTTATTTTATTTTTATTTACACAAAAAAAACAGCCAAAAGAAGTTTTTCTCTAGTTCAGAATTTCAGTACATTTCAAAGTGCAGAACTCACTGAAACAAACAAAAGAAGAAGAAGAAGAAGGAAAAAAACAAGCTCCTTTGCGTCACTGCCTTCATCCTCCCTTGATATTGTAAACTGTATTCTGAAAGATCACCAGCAGAGGACTCCACTGCACTAACACCAAGCCTTTCCCTATAGCAGCAGAGCCTACTGGATTAGCCTTACTGGGGAGCTGCCGGCTGCTGGGGAGCAGGCAGGGGTCGGTTCAATCTTAATGAGTCATTCAAGAATTCACTGTTTGAGGGTGAAAGCCAGAACTGCTGCTGGCCACTTCAAAAGCAGAGGGGGCTTTGGCTCTTTGGTTAGCAATGAAGCATGCATCCCTGTGTTTGCTGCAGCCCCCCACCCCAAACTGTCCAGACCTAAGGGAGTACTGACACTGAATGCATGAAATATGCCTTCAAAAATTCACTTTTAGAACTATGCTACAGCAGACAGGGTGCAATGATGAGAGCTACAGCAGATTAAATAAAACCCATTAGTGTTTTTAGATGACTGGGAATTTGCTTCTCTGATTGAAAATCATTTATCTTTTATTCCCTTTGCCAAGGATTTCATGTGATCACCAGTCTGTCAGGCTGTAAACCTGATTGAGGTGGTACAGTAGTTTTGGTGAGATAGTAGACCTTGATTTGAGGAACAATTGATTCAATTTTGGAATTGATCTGGAACTTCTGGATGCCAAGAAGCCTCTAATTTCAGTGAAAGTTAATTGTTCATCAAGGAAGCACACTAGGGGCACTCTCATTGATGAACAAGAAGGTTATTGGGCCCATGTTGGCAAGACAGGGCTTTTGTGTGAAAATGTTCATATTCTTCTTGTGCCTGCAAAGTTTTATGAAATGATTACTTCAAATTGCATAAATGGTTGTCTGTCCTCTCTCTCAATATTAGCTGGGACTTGTGAAAGCCCACAACCCTGCACATGATACGATAACTGATTTTACACATCAAAATCATACAAGGCATACTATTCAGATTAACCTGTATTATAAACTGGCATCAGGGAGTTTTAAAGACATGGGGATCTCCTAGGAGGGAAGGGTGCAACAATGAGTTCTCCCAGCATATGTTAGGATTTAGGGGCTAAACATGGTTTTGACTGATAATACTGTATCTGTTGGAATTCTGTCAACTCGGGGAAGTGCAACATTAAATGAGTGGCATCAGATGTGAGCTACGTAGAGGTCAGAAAATGTTGCAGCAAATCGAGTGGTGTTACTTTCAAGCAGCAACTGTTTTGCATACTTAATGATGGTGTAATCTCAGGAAAGGATAGCATTTAACAGCAAATAGAGGTGGTATTTATCTTTTTTAATGCTGTTGTTAAAGTATAATCAACAAAAGCCCATGATTATTCTAACATCAAGGTTCTCAAAACAGACCACAAGCAACCCCTATAATCCTCAAATATGCTGTCTTTCCCCCATTATCACCAACCACATACAGTATCATCATACCCTCGTGTTTTCTATAGTTTGTATGTGTGTGTGAAAGACACATTTATATACTGTACAGGCATCTCCTTACACCATCATGACCACATTAATGTTCAAGCTTGTATGTAAACTTTGTGAAGGGGCCAAGTGTTGCTGACTCGGAGCAAATCAGGCGGAGATTGGAGCTGTGATGCCTCAGCTGTTAGGGACTGGGCCTCCTTGCCTCTCTATTAGTGCTGTCAACAAGGTCAAAGAGGATGCCTGACTGCCTGCCTGAAATTTGGACAACACAAATTCATTTTTTCCTGTCACAATTTTGTGTACTGCCATCTATCCATCCACGGATTGGAGGGTCACGGGGGGAGCTGGAGCCTTTCCCAGCAGCCTTTGGGCGAGGGGCGGGGAACACCAGTCGCCAGCCCATCGCAGGGCCAACATATATAGACAGACAACCATTCACACTCACCGCCACATGTACGGTCAATTTAGAGTATTCAATTAGCCTAGTCTCTGTTTGGACTGTGGGAGGAAGCCGGAGTACCTGGAGAGAACCCACGAAGGCACAGGGAGAACATGCAAACTCAACACAGAAAGATCCTCAGCCCGAGCCGGGGCTCGAACCACCGAACCTTCTTAGTGTGAGGCTACAAGTCCTAGCCACTGCACCATGGTGAAACTCTTTGTGCACTACCTTTTAGCAAAAACAAGTTTTACACACAAAATGTGAAGTCTGGACTTTGTTATTATTAAATGCTCATCTGCTGTGTTAAATATAAAAACATACAGTCATCACTGCAAGACCAATAAATACTAAATAACAGAAATGTATTTTGTTGACTGCTGGATTACTTGATTAAATGGCAATCTGCAAAACCACATCTTCCATGCTTTGCCAGACAAACACATACCAGCATCGACCGAACACCAAGCAAAGGGTTTGTTTGTGGCTGCAGGAACTGGATCTCACTGAGAGGGCACACACTTCCTGGAGGTCATAAATCTCAGCCCAGACAGTAGAGCCAGCACTGAGTGAGCAGACTGTCAGACACCACTTCTGTAAAATCAGGGATTTTCTAAAGGGAGTGTGCACTAGAGGAATGACATGGAACATTTGTGTTTGAAATCATCTCAGAGGATTCTGCAGAAGAACTGTGCTGACAACACTGATGTGTCTTATGTTTGCTATGATTGAAACTTCTCTCAATGCAAAAAGTCTTCCAAAATGTGACACTAAATTGGAGTCAATACAATACAATACAGCTACAATCAAAATCCAATGTGGTACCAATGGCTTTTTGTCAAGGGAACCCACGGCAATGCTAACTTTGGGGCTGACCTAAAAAAAAAGTCACATTTCACACGATTGCTGCAATTAATGATGAAAGAGCAGTAGCCAATGGAAAACTCCAACACTTGACTGCTGCACCAATGATATACCTTGATCACTCAGCTGCTCAAAATGGTTTCTAGCGCTGGCCTAATACCAAAAAACCTGATACATGAGATGCTGAGTAGACTTGAAGACATTTTGCCTGACTCGCACAACAGCATATTAGCAATCTTCATCCTCAAACAGATGAAAGAGAGAGAGAGAGAGAGAGAGAGAGAGAGAGAGAGAGAGAGAGAGAGAGAGAGAGAGCACTCAATCAGTTGCAAACACATTATGGTGACTGGTCAGTGCTGATCTGTTTGGACATTTGTGAAAGTGATATCTAAAAGGGGTGATGTGCAAACGGGCACTTTCTAATGGCACAATCATCAAGCATCAACAGTGCACCAGAGCATGTGACCACACTTTTAACAGTAACACATCATCATCTGAAATAATCCCAGAACATGATGGCCCAGACTTAACTTAACCACCAGACAGGCAGTTCCAGTAAGAGTCCAGCTTATGCAACCTGCAGTCATCAAAGAGTCACAACGACACACAGGTCAATAGCAGTGCGGTTAGCTGGGCTGCTTGTACCTCTTAGCCTTGACATTTCCTGTAAGGAACCATATGGATGTGCTAAACATCTGGGGCCAGGGGTGAGTGTGACTCGACCCTGAATCACAGGTGACTACTGCTGAGTCACAGAGAATGTGGTCTCTCCTCATCCCTGCTAGATGTTTTCCCCTTTTGCTCGCTAATAGACTGTGACTCGTACATTCTTCTCCTGTGTGTCAGTGTTGCAATATATTTTCTCTGTTATTTATTCACTTGCTTTCTGTTGACTTAATTGTTTTAAAGATGTCCAATTAAGGCTATCGATCAATGATGATGACTCTTTCCACTTCTGTAGCTGTCGCTATACCTCGAATGGGATCAGGGTTGCAAATAACAAATACATTATATCATTATGCCTCTGTGCCCTCAAACAGTCATGGGCCACTCAGGAGAAACTGTCAATTTTTAAGTACTGGTACACGTATATACCAAATCTGAAAAGCATTCAATAAAATAAAACACCAGTTCAGTTTTCCTTTTTCCTTGTCTATATGAACAGGCCATGATATACAGCTGTTACAGCAGAGGTCAAAGTTCACACAGTCTTCACTCTGTCAGGAAATCCTCTTTTTGCTCCTCTAAAAGAAAAGCGCTAAGGGGTTGCCTAAGTCAAGCCTGATCTTGAAAGACTAAACACAGCCAGAACTGCGCACGCACACGCACACGCACGCACACACACACACACACACACACACACACACACACACACACACGCACACGCACGCACACACACACACACACACACACACACACACACACACACACACACACACACACACAAATATACAAACTACAAACACTGGGACGAACACTGTGTTGTTTTTCTCGACAATGAGTTCCCTGTCAGTCTCTTGCCACTGATGGTTGGTGTGAAGCAACAACAGGGGTCCTGTTCTGCATGTCACAAACTGGCCTCAGTTTTCCACTCTTTCCTTGCACAGCTACAAAAAAAACATCCAGACAAAGGAAAGGCAGTGTGTTTGTGTGTGTGTGTGTGTGTGTGTGTGTGTGTGTGTGTGTGTGTGAATGACTGAGTGTCTGTCAAAGAGGAGAAAATGAGGCAAGAGGTAATGAGAGAGCAGCTGGTAAAAGAGAAGAGTGTGCATGTGTGTGGCACTTCAGTGCAGTGCTAGCAGTCAAAGTATCTTAAAAAAAAACGATTTTTCTTGAATTTTTGTGTAATATCAGCAATAATTTTCTTACTGAACAAGTGACACTGAGGGGTCTCAAGTCAAAACTATATTCTTCCAACAATTGTTGAAGAGAAGTGAAGGAACAACACAACAGACAAACACCTTATTTCACACACACTGTTGTGCTGAGGAGAGAACAAAACAAGAGAGAACAGAAGGAAACAGAGGAAAGCCTTTTTTTTTTACGAGTGAACCTGCAGGACTTCCAGTCAGAGCAAAAAGAAAACACGGACAGCTATTTTTGACCTGAGTCAAGTTGACAAATGAGCCGGACTTTCCAATTCCCTGTGATTTTGTTCCTTATGCTCCTGAGTTCTATTGTTTGGCACTGACATGGGGCAGAAAAAAGTTTTAGCTTCAGGACACTTGCAGGCACTGCAAGGTTAGGCTAAGCCTTGCCAAACCCGCATCCAACTTCAAGTGCATTCAAAAGAATGTAGCTTTGAACCCCGGAGGAAAATGTGCCTTGTCTGAGGAGAAGGCTTGTCAAGATCACCGGAGGGGGGAAACCTTTTTTCCTCTCTGTACCCCTCAGCTCTGTCTTTTTGGGAGGGGAATTTGAGATGCTTGAAAATCTCGGGGCCTTCTACCTAGTGCTTTCAAAAGCTCCCTTTAAATTAAGTGTTAACAGAAGCTCTACCCTCTGCTGCTGCCCTGTTTAAGCTAGCTGCCTATTAGCCTCCCTAATTACCACAGATCTGCCAGCCAGAGAGGGTGGGGGCCCTTTGCAGATGGGACCCCAGGGTGAGTGACAGTGTGATCGGGTTACAGGAACCCAGCAGCTGACAACATTATTAATGAGCCATTCCTAATGGATTCAGAATGACAGCAGCTTCAGTCTGGCAGGGGTTAAAGGCAGAGACAACAAAGTTAAAGTCCATGAGGGGAATGAAGCAAGGGTGAAGAAGATGCTTTAAAAAAATGGAGAAGTTCAGACAAAGAGAGATGGGTCATGGGGAAGAAGTGCAGAAACATTCTTCTCAGGAGGGAGAGAGTGATCGAGAAGGATGCGTCTAGGACAAGACAGGGAGCGTTTTTCCAGTCCATTTGCCCTGCGTCTAGACCCAGGCCCAATAAAAAAGGGTGGATATTACAGTGCAAAGAATGGGTTAGACAGAGTCCAAAGCTACTGATGAAAGAGTGCACAGTGGAGTAGCTGAGGACGCTGAATTTAAGTGGGAGACAAAACTCAACCCTCAGTCATCGAATGATTCTTTTCTAGAATAACGTTTCTTTCACCGCCGTCTGGTGGTAAAGCTGCATATGATTGTTTGAAAATGGGTCCCTTTAGCATTGTGTGAATAGTAAATTTGAAACATGCACTTTTTTGGCTTGACCATTTCTTGTGAATTGCAAGGGAAAACTGCCCTTACCCGAGTTGAGGATTATATTAATGATGCATTCAACCAGTATTATAGGTCTCAACATAAATAAATAGCAAATCACCTCAAATAGTATATGCAGGACCAAAACCGACATCAGAATATTTCACTTAACTTTTAAGCTATTTAGGTGGAACTGTAAGGGAATCCCAAAACTTTGGCAGGTACAAGTTTATGTGTAAATAGTAACATATGGTCTCATTTATAGGTGTATAGAATATGATGCAGATTGGGGATTGACCTAAAACTTGAAAGCTAGAAACGGTGCTAAACAGACTTGAGCAGCTTGCTACTAGAGAGAAAACAATCTCCTTCTCTTCCATTATCTTACATTAAATAGGGCAATTAGAGGTCTTCAGCAGTCCAGAAAAGAAAACCTACAGTTTCCTGAATCGTGTCCAAGGGATAAATGCATAAATTAAACATCCATTTGGGGTGCTGAGTATCAAAGTATACAGTAGGATTGTTTGATGTTGGCACGTTCTGAAATGTGCATATTTAAGACACGGTACAGTCTGTGTATCCTGACTCTGATTAATGCATATCAAGTTTTGGCCGTGTGTTTGTGTCCACTGATCAAAGACATGGCTGGACTGCAGCTTTTTGCACCACTAAAGACTATACGGACCTCCTCCTCATTGACATGTGTTTGCTGAAAACCACTTTTCCCATCAGGAGATCAAGCGTCTGGGGTAGGAGGGTTGATCTGTTCATGTGAATGCATACAATACATCTCGAAAGGTCCTGATCAAATGGAGTGCATTACAGCTTCTCCATTCCAGTCGTCTGATCTAAGTTTTGCTTTTCTCGGATCAATCAATGACTATTACAGGGGCTTTTGTAAAAAAAAACAAAAACAAAATCTGTCATAGTCTGACCTTTTTTTTTTTTTTTTTGCCTTTTTCCTCTGATTGTCTCCTCAGCTGCACATTTGCAATTCAGCAATTAAGTTGTCCTGGCCACTACTTTACATCCTCTGCTGATCTGACTAGCATTGTGGATAACAACGTGCTTAGTATTTTGTCAGAGAGTGCCAACAGCCTGGGCACTCCCCTTCCTGCGTTTCCACTGAAAGGTTCTGAAGGGATACATCATCTTATTTCTTACCCCCCCCCCCCCAAAAAAAAATCTGATTGCAAATGGAAATTATACCACAAAGAAAAAAGCTTTGGTGTTTTTTTTGTGAATCTAGAACGTTTGGAAGCTCATGTCGAATCACTGAGTGCTCCTGTGGTTGTTTTCTGGATTGCAGTCCTCTCTTATTTCTGCGCAGACTATGAAATACGAATAGATGTTTGATAAGCTGGAGTTTGCAGGATTTCACTGTGGTCAGGCAGATCCATGGCAAGACAAGGGTTCTGGGAGATGCATTTTCTTGCCTAGGTGAGCTTAAACAGTTGTTTCTTTAACAGTGTACAGTACTTTGCCAAGGGCATGTGTTGACTGTCTTGCATGTAGGTACATTATTTTCAATGTTGGTCTAGGGAAGCGGGCTGGATCTGACAACCCTTTGTGGGTTGGCCTGTGTGACTTCCTGTTTTTTGTAAACTTAGGCTGCCCCATCAAAATTTGGTTTTCCTCTGTTTGTAGTTGTTGATATGATCATATTCATTTTGTTTGTTCATAAATTCAATACTTTTTCGCGATGATTTGACAGCTTTGACTATGTTGGGACTTTCTATATAAGGAGACTTTCTGAACAATCGTACAATTAAATTGACATCTTAAAGAAAAAAATTCTGTGCTCCACATAATATTATAAAAGAGCTTACACATCTCCCATTGGGGTTTAAAAATTGTTCTTGCATAAAAAAAACTTCCCCATTGGTTGAGCTCAAGAAAGCATTGTCATCAAGGCTTTGACAGGCGAACAGTGTAATGGGGAGACACTGTATAAGCACACACCTGCCAGGTCACAGTTTTTCTGACTAACAGTCAGCAGAGTTGGGATGAGAAACAAGGACTGATTAAGTTTTTCCTTATTTAGCTGGAAAAAACACATCAGAAGGTACAGCGCCCTGACTAGACACCCACGAAGCATTCTCGCTTTGCCAGCACACACCACCTGGAGAGCCCAGGGGTTTGGCATTGTTTTAGATCAATGTGCTGCCTTGCAGAGACAATGAATTCTGAAACATTTTGTATGAATGTGTAAAAGGCCGTGGAGGCAGGGATCTAGAATTGTTTGTGCTGCATTTTTACTGCTTTTGTCTAACTGCACACATCTCTAAGTTCTGAAATCAACCAACAGCAGGCTATGCAGTAAAAATTCTACAAACGTTTCATCTGTGCATTGGCACAGAGAAACCGCGTCTGCCGAAACTATCATTGAGAGGTTTTTCAACATCAATATGCAGTGTGTAAATCCTTAATAGACATAAGACCTTGGGAGAAACTAAATCCAACCCAAAAGACCTTGGAAGGCGTGTGGATAAAGTCAACTTTTCCAGCTGAGTGTATGTTTGTGCTGCACAAGAGCCATTAGCAGAGCATTCTGTCAAACACATTTTCACTTCTTTGTTAATCTGATACGAATGTCATCAAGGTGAAATGAAAAAGGTTCAGTTTGTAAACATGAGTGTCACGCAAAGATGAAAGATGGCGAAGTAAAAGTAATAGTGAACACAACATGCAAAAGCCTTTGCTTTTTTACAGCTTTGCTTTCAGTCAAAGGTTTGTAGTTTATGAATGCACTTATTGGAAAAATGCCAAATGGGTGGCATAAGATAATTGGATGGGTCTTTCTTGGACAATGACACACCCCTCTTACAAGTTTGGTGAAATTCAGGCTCACAGTTTTTGCACAATCAAAATAGACAAACGCCATAGATCACCACTCAAACTCACCACTAGGCATCAGACTGTTTTAAAGCAATGCTCTGTCATTTGAAAGATGAAATGTCACATTAAATTATGACTCTAAGTTTACTGACTTCATGCCACTTCTCCTCTTTGCTACTGTTATAGTATCCTGCAATTTAGCTTTATCTTGTAATTGTTACTTGTGTTTGTAAAACTTGTTTCACTAAAGACTTGCTTGAGTCTTAAAAGTTTTGGATTTTTTTTTTTCTGTTAAAATACTGGAACAAAAAACACTGTGACAGTCAACCCTTGCAAAGCTGCCATAAACACGTCATAGGATCATACGCTCAAAGAACTTGCAGAAGCAGAGGTCACGGCTGTAAAAAAAAACAGCCCACTAACACAGCTTTCAAAGAGCAAAGATCTAGTTTCATGTACTTTAATGGTTAGCATTTTGAAAGTGGAAGACTTGAAACTTACCATCCTTTGAGTTCTACTATAATAAGGTAAAACATGCTCTTAAAGACCCTGGAGCATGTCACGTTCGCACGCGCGCGCACACACACACACACACACACACACACATTAACTTTTGTCTGTTTTGCAGGATTTACATAGAATTAGGTTAATTTAGACTCACCCCCCCATGACTTTTCCGACCCTAACCTTAACCACTGACCCCCAAATCACTGTTGTATCACTAGGGGATGTGGCCTTTCCTCAATTGCACATACCAACCCAATTAACTGTTTTAAAGTATGGTTTGCGTCCCTTTGGCTTCAGACACACACACACACACACACACACACACACACACACACACACACACACACACACACACACACACACACACTCTCTAGAGAGTGGTTGAGGGATGTGAGTGGACAGACAAAAGACAAGATAAGAAGAGGTAGCAATGAATCCTTTATCAACACTCTCATCTTCCCAGCCAGACTAAGGGAGAAACAGTGACAGCCAGCGTAAAGTGTCAAGTCAAGTGCTGTGACCTGCTGTGAATATCAAGCAGGTGATCTCACCACATATGCAGCCCACTGGAGGGAGAATAATACCAGGACAACACATAAGTTGCCTGTTCTAAGGTAACCTGCTTCTTTAAAGTAACCTACAGCTTGACAGGTAAAATGTTAGAAGAACTCAGGAGTAAAAAAAAAATCATGATATCAAGTTTATTATTCAGTGAAGTGAAAAGTATCAAGCTTGTGTAATCATGTTGTCCACTTTGAAGCAATACAGTGAACTGATACTTCAATCCTAGAAGGGTTCATTTAAATGCAATGTAACAAAGATAGATATAAGTTAGATTATACAGCAAACCTAACAAATCAATTCTGTTTCTGATAATAGGATCAGGGATGCTCGGATTTGAAGCCTGACCTTTTCACAGTAAGCTCAGCTCTAGAGCTTATCCCCACATTCTGTTGCCAAATCAAGGTCGGGCGTCTTTTGATGTGCATTGAGAATTTGCAGGAGATTAGAGTACTACTTCCTATGTTTTCAAGACTGTCCCGCAACAGAATACTGCTCTTGTTTCAAATCTTCAAAATCATGATCACCATTTAACCTTCAGTATGTGGTTACTGTTCCTATGATGACTAAGACTTCCTTACTTTAACAAAGTACCTCTACTTACCTACAGCGCAATCTTTCCTTAAACCTAGCCAAGTTGATTTTTCCTTAAACCTAACCAAACATCTTCATGACAGAGAAAGATCCGACACAGCTAGCATTCCTACTAAATTGGTCACACTTAATAACATCTATTAACGCCCTTTGTGACCTCTGTTAAGTGTTGTACACATATCCTCCCTTAAGTTACAGCTTACTGTAGGTGGGTTTCCATCACCCTGCTGTTATCCACATTTTAAAGTAACAAAGTATCATATTGGAAAAGGTGGATGGAAATGCTACAAGTTATGAAAAAAATAGAACGTGCAAAAAAGTTTTTATGCTCACTTGAGGTGTTTTGGATTTGAACGCAAGAAAGAGTTGTGTAAAATGGGGGGTGGAAACAAATCTGCCGAATAAGTTCTGTCGTAGTGAACACTGAACTCACGTGACGACTGTTTCTGCTGATTGCATCTTTCCAGTGTCCCCATAATATGTCTTGACATCAAGGTTAACAACAACAGATAAATGTGGAGCAATGAGGAAACCAAAATAGTCCTTGATTGGACCTCGAAAAAAATACGTATGAAAATGTGTACATTTTGAAGGTGATTACTTGTTCTTATTTCTGGTTTGAAACTGTAAGGGTTCAATGCCTGTACCACCATCTTGTGAAGAAACTAGTGTGTCACTAGTGTTTTTTGTGCCCCAAATATGTAATTTCTTCACCTCTTTTTTTTTTCTAAATTCGACTTGAAAACCAAGGTTCCATGTACGTTGGATGTGAGGGCTCATCACTGCTTGCAGCTTTAGCTTTAGCGGGCAAAGTTCACCGTGGTAAAGGGTTATTTTCTAGTTTCTTTGGATATTGTGCACACAAAGTAGATGAATAAGCTTTTGTTTATAAAAGTATGTGACAAAATGTAAACCCAGAACCCAGGTAGTAATCCAGCTCAGTGATTGCTTTTTTCCCCTAGGCTTTTACGAAGCTCAATAAGCAAAATGTGCTGAGCAAAGATGTGGAAAAAAAGCATAATGGGCCGTTTTTGATGATAACCACACTAACATAAATAAATAAACAGTAAAAATGAAAGAAAAAATATAATTATTTCTCTGCTCTAGGCGTCACACAGTGGGACTTCATTAGAATGATGTTGAAAATGCTCTCAAAATTTATTGTGGCTTTGTAGGCTGTTGTAAAATGCTGCAAACCCATGCTTTGATCTTGTCCCATTACAAGAGCAACTCATCTCTACCTCTCCACATGCACTCCCTCTCTCCTGGCATCCAGTTCTCCCCTTTCTCGAGCATTTTCACCTTCCTCCTCATATTTTCTCACCCATTAATCTTCAGATCCTGTTATATCTTCTTGTATCTTCTTTTCACCCTCCCACCTCACCCCTCTTTCCTCTCATCCCTCATCTTTCCCCAGACAAGTGATCACAAAGCCATGCATGTACCCTGGTGGGATGAAGAGGGATGGAGGGAAGTCTAGTCGCCTATGAAACAGAGGGGAATAATGAGAGAATCAGGTGCCTTGTCTGGATGACATAATGTGAGTGAATAAGCAAAGGTTTGCTGTCGGGTTCTGGTCTTCAAACTTTAAATCTGTAACTCTCTGCCTTGATTCCTTTGTGTCACTCTCTTTTTTCCTTCCCATCATTCTCAGTTTCTTTTTCTTTTCTTGCTCTTCACATCTTGTTTCAGGCGAAGTCCAGTCAGATGTTTAAGGTTCTAAATGCTCAGAAAATAAAAACTCAGCAAGAGGTGACAGAGGAGATCCGGGTGTGTTTCTGGTTTACCTCTTCTATGTAACATGGTCACCACAGGAGCTAGCCAAACAATGCTTCGGGGAAGAGATAGCCATTCATTTCATTCATGGATGGAGGCTTAATAGAACCCCTGAGCTCACCTCGCTGCAGCGGTACATTTGACTTATAAATATACAGTAAAACACACGCTATTTCTCTGAGGCAATAATCATAAGTGCTTTTCAGTATGGAGGGTGGGGGATCCAGTGGGAATCGAACTCCCGACCCTGTAAATCAGCAGGCAGCTTGGATTTCTCAAAATGAAAACCTCCTTTCCCATAAACCCCTGGACAGGCATAGGTTGTTTTAAAGAGCAAGAAGAGACATTGGAGATAAACAAAAATGATGCTCTGTGATGCATAAAAAAACCTCTTCATATGCATTGGGGTTGTGATATTTACTATGAAATAAATTAATCGCAAACTAAAAGTTTCGGAAGTCGACGTGTTAAGCTACACAGCCCATCCACTACCATTCATTGTGCAAAGCTAATTTGCGGTCAACTGCTCTCTGTGAGTCTCCAGGGTATGTGCCTTGTTGTTTAGCTCTGTGGAGGATGGTAAATCAGTGTACTTCCCAAAATATGGGAAGTTGTTGTGTTCCTTTAACATCCTGCCTCGTAAATGTCTTATCCATAAGTAATGCAAGCTTTCTGTTATACATTTGTACAGTAGATCAAATTAATCCTACAGTGTAATGACATCTCCAGGCTTATGTTCTGAAGACGCCTATCTCCACCGGCCAAACTGTCTTCTTTAAAACTGTGGCTGATGTAAAGTGGAAGTGCACACCTTTTGCAGAAATGTTTAATGAGGATTTATTTTTTTAAAACAAACCTTCAAACACAAAGTGGCATTGGACACTGTGAAGTCTTCCTTTAGTAAATCACGGATCACACTCTAGCCATATGTGCTTTGAACACAATGCGCCACATTACGGTGTGAACAACAGCACAATGTGGCTTTGCAAATGTGACTGAAACAGTGTGTGACACCAAGGTGGCCACTGATAAATCTTTGCATAGTTGCAATTTACAACAAATGGATTTATATAGCACAGTCAGAGAGGGTACCATCCATGCACCATTATAAAATACTTTAATGGCAAAACAACTTTAGTCAAGAAGTATAAAGCCAAACATTTGGAAATCCTGGAACAACAGCAACTGCCGTAGCAGCGCAGAAGTCATAGATTTTCTTTTGACCTATTCTGAATTAGCAGCTGATTTTTCATAACTGAATTAAAAATCTGGAACTAAATAAATTCTGTGCTATTTGAAACTGCAAGTGAATAATAAAACATTTATTTTTAATGAACCATCTTGAAACTAATCCTCCACCCATTTTTATGAACTGCCTACACATCTTTGTCCTTGTGCTTCTGTTCCCCTCCGTGCCTTTTCCATGCTATCCATCATCCAGTGAGATCACAGCAGCTTTTTAAATGAAATATTCTTGGCAACGCACAAAACTAAAATCATCCATCAGGGTTAACTGGGTTTGATGGTGATATGAAGAAGGGAAAATATCTGCTTTTGCATAAGTTTTGTTAAGAAAGTGGGCAACCCCCTAATTATCACTGTAACCCAGAATGTTCCACATGGATTTGAGGCCACGTGACGTCGAGACAGATCTCTCTTCAAAATGACACCAAATTGCCCCCAAAACAGTGAGTCATTCTCGCCGATAAAAACTGCCACGCCAGGGACAGCTTTGTAAATGATATGCTGGTCTCAAATCGAGGGTTTTGAATATCTGCAGACCCCTGAAACCTTAGAGCTTGGGCCACTTGGTTTTTGTGGTGCGTGTCAGTAAGTCCTCCCCTCAACAGGGATAAAGTGATTTTTACAGCCATGGGAGACTTGCCCTCATCACCACAAACCTCATTTTACTACCCTAATACTCAGAGGATTTTCCAAGAGAAGTGGAAGATGAAGAGAGTTATATCAAGTGAAGAAACTCCCTGATCACTTTGGAGGGACACACATCCAGCATGCGCACACAAATACTCACAAAACCAACAGTTTACTTCTAATTTCTCCCTTCACCTTGTTCTTTTATGGCAGGGGCAGCAACTCTGACTGAAGTGGAATTGGAACCATGCTGTTCTCTGCAGTGACCAGCGGCCTGGTTGGAAGTGATGTCTACCAGGATTGGTATTAACCTTGAATGCCTTCCTCCTTCCTCCCTTCCTTAGTGCAGAAACAACACCTCTACTTCTACTCACTACTAATCCTACTGCACCTACATGCAGTTTTGGTAAAAATAATCAAATATGTCAGGAACATAGGCAAATATCCCACCACTATATCCCAGAGAGCCAAATTCAGGGTGGAATACTGGAGGGGGCAGGTGGACCCAAACGCATAAATCAGCAGCAATGGCAGGCACAAACTGAAGATCTGACCCTTTTCACAGCAGACATTTTTACAGGTCATTGCAGGTACACACAGGTGCAAGAGATAAAATTAATCATAGCCCAAATCTCATTAAAGTCACAGCCATTCCACTGACTTAGTATGCACGCTTCCAGGACCTTCATTCATGTCATTAATTACATATGTGATTACTCTGCAATTTGGGGAGACAGTGCAACTTTATCATACTCTGAAAGCTTTCCATTAACTTTGCATTGTGTGAAACTGGCTGTCAATTCTGTCTGCAAACAACACAAAACATATCTAAAAGCTGCTGTGTGGTGTTTGAATTTCCAACAGTTTGAAGAATTCAACTTGCATTTGAAAAGGGGACACGGGCTATCGTGATGTATCAGCAGGACTATCTTAAGTTTCAATCTGACAATCTGTATACTGGCATTTCCAATAAGCATTTTGTCACTAAAATAAGTCAAATGTCATTTATAAATCAAGCTACTACAGCAATGTCCAACTTCCAGACAGCATTGGCTGAATGGTTAGTTTACGAAGATCTAAAATCTAGCAGTTTTAATGCCTGCTCCGCTGTCTGTGTGAATGTGAATGGTTGACAGAACGGTAAAATGTTTTATCATTAAATTGGTGCTTCCCAAAAATGTTATTTGTTTTAACAAATGGCTATCTTGACATCACAAAGGCATTACTTTTAGCACTACATTATTTCTTTCCCACTCCAGAATGCAGAAAAGCCAGCCACATATTTAGCATGTGGCTAAAGCCCCCCCCCCCCCCCCCCAAAAAAAACAGCAAATCTGTCTAAATATTTCAGTTTACAAACTCTTGATCACATTGTCTGGTATGATCCACATCTTCTTTACCTAGCTGTATGCTCAAGAATACAAAAACAATGATTTGAGTTAAAAAAAAATACAACTATAGCCCTACCATTTTACTAGTTATTCACAATAGTGCAGAATGCAGTCTGCCGTCATTTGTGGTCTTTTGTGCTTGTTCACGGCTAAACAGCTCACAGAAACCCAACTTCCCCCATATTTGTGTCTGTTTACAGTGCGAAGGTACCTCACATCCTTATGTAAGCACTCTGCAGCTCTTCAGTTTGTCTCATTGTATGACATTAATCCAAAAAGGAGGTAAACATTGCCCTCTCCCACTGTGCTACATGCTGCAGCATGCCTCAAAACTCTGACACTGTCAGGAATGTGTGTCACCTCCAGCTCCAACAATATCTAACTAGCGGCAGAGGTAATTCCCACAGACCGAATGCCCTCAGACCTCTCTGGTAAATGCACACTGACCTTCAATAAACAAAGCCAGCTATTTCTTGAACACAGGGCTTGTCAGGGTACACTCCTTATCTCTACAACAGGTCTCTTTTAAAATCCCATCGGGAGTTTAAATGTTAGCATACATTCTTCAAGTTGAACCTTGAGTGGTAAAGTTGAGTTGAGCAATAAAAGCAATTACTGATAGGAATCAGAGTCTCCTTAAAACTACGTTTTTTTGGGGGCTATCTTAAAGACAAATTGGAAGATAGAGCTCTCATTGGAAAGTGACTGCCATGACACTCCTGTGATTAGACTCAAGATATTAAAGATTTGATTCATAATTTGGAATACTAATGAATGGACAGCTGCACTCTCCTTTCAGATCTCTGCATTGATACAATTCTAAAGTCTGATGCATGTTCTACAGAGACATTACTGGTTAGTTATGAATGCAGCCAGCTCATCATCCATGTGAAAGGACAGACAACCTGTCAGGCTTCTTTGAGCCCTGTCAGCGTACACTCCTCAGGGGTCGACCTCTCACCTCTAATCATTTGTCGAGCAAACTAGCAGTAATGCCTTTCTTGGAATGGAAAGGTGCCTCACCTTACCCAGAGCCCCCCGAGGAATGTGGCAGTCAGAATGTTGGAAAGTTGTGCAACAGTGAAGCACATCAAATGCTGATATGGACCATTACTCATGTAAAGCCCCGAAGAGTGGTCAGAGTCTGGCTAAAACTCTGTTTTTTGGGGCTATCTTAAACACAAATTGGAAGATAGAGCTGTTGTTTGAAAGAAAATTCCATGAGGTGGAGAATGAGTGCACTTGTTGTTTGGAGAGAAATGTAAGAACAGAAGGGCACACACGTCAATGTCCCAGTGTTTGCATCAGTAACATGAATAGACCTGCGCAGCAAAAGCTGATTGATACTCATTATATCAACTCAAAATAGGGAAAAAAATGAGGAAAATAATATTGCTTTGCATTCATTTTTCTCTCTGGCAATGCTTTGCCCCATTTTGAAGAGTAATTTAGTTCCACTGGCACATAATATATCTGCAGGGAGCTATAGAGAATGCATCGATAACAATGACTCAGTAATTTAGAGAACAAAGAAAGAGGCAGGAAGAGTGTTGTGTCCCAACAACATCAAGACGCAGAGGCTTCAGATTGATCTTTGTTTACTCCAAACATAATTTTTTTGTAGGCAAAATAACAGACCCAGGGAGCAAACTTCACGAGAAAGAGTGGAGCCTTGAGAGAGTACAGTAAAAATGAGGAATTTATGTATTTAGCCTTTGGTGAAATCCACACCACTACAGCAGCTTCAGAGATGATCCAGTGGATTGATCATATTGATTAAGTTAACTTTTGTCTCCAAAATAAAGCTGAACTTGCTGGCAATAATTTTGATTTTGTTACAGTGTAATGGATTCGCTTTCACCAGGACCTTCTGATATGTGCACTGAACAGCACAATTTTATCGTTAATACCAAGTAGCACTTCCAAATAAATGTGGGAGTGGGGCGGCGGATGTTTAGAACACATAGCGCTGAATATTTGGCCCAAACATGGCCCATGTCAAGGCCAGAATTGAGCAATAAGTGTCCTAGTTTAGGCCCTTTTGTTTTGTTAGTTCTATTTTCATTGCATATCTCGGTGCAGCAGTTCAGCGGGAATATGTTAAGTTGCATGAAATTGCGTTTTATATAACAGCTAAAGAGACAGAATCATTTTAACCCAGTACGACAACAAGTGCATTGTTGTTGCTAAAACAATACAAATAATGAAAATATTCATTTCTAGCTTGAAGAATGTGCAAGTGTGTGAGTGCACGTCTTAAGTAAGAGCAGCCAGCGCACAAGTCTTGTGGTTGCCAGTAAACACAATAAGCATGCCATACAAGATGAATGGACTGTCTATGTCATTGTCAAAAGGAATTATGTGCCGTGAACAAGCTGGATAAAATTCATCTTTGCAGAGGCGACCTGTCATGTAGATTAAGATTTAACAATGTGAATTCCATTTTTCTTACCCTTTTCTTCTTTATTTAACAAAGCAGATGCACTGGTAAGCATGTTGGTTACGCATCATTAACCACTGTATCATGTTACATTGCTTCTAATGCTCAGAGACTAATCTCCTTTCCTGCAATGTCACTGATAAGCACCCCCTATCGCTTATCTCCACAGCTGAACAGAATCAAACATATGACTCCAATCTGCTCATTAGGATATCAAAGTCATAATAAAGACCATTTATCTACTACCAACCAGACCCAGCTAATTGAATCCAGAGTTAGATAGTGATCTAGCAAGTGTGTCAGTGGATTAGTAGGGCTTGTCACCAAGGTAACCCAGGAGGAGGGCTGAAGTTGCTTCCTGGGTTCCGCTGCTTTAAAATGACTCTGCAGAACATCCTCGCTCAATATCCGCCTGATAACGCTTCCTTCCTGAGGCGAGCATCTCCGCGCTGCGACCCTTCATCACCCTCAATCCGTGTAAAGCAGGAAATGAGACCAGATGTACAACAGGACGCTTCACTGGCTTGAGACCTCTTTGTTGCCAGGCCATTATCAACTGGTTTATCTGATCCAAACAAGAAACTTTTAATTAGCAGAAAAGAGCACAACATGGGGTCACTCAATTTTTGTGTGGAGATCTCATATCCTTCTTAATTTTGTTTTGTTTACGTGTCTGATTTGCCAAGCTTGACTCCCCTCTCCTTTTTAGATGTGTCTTACATTCTTGTTTTCATTCCTTGCATTTATTCCTCTTGTTCTAGCTTTGATGGTGTACAAGCACTATGCATTGGCTGATGGAAGCCTTAGCTTGCCAAAGAACTTGAAATGTGTAGTGAGCAACTTTGATACAAGTCATATCAACTTCCCTGATTGGAACTTGAAGAAGAAGTTGATGCTCATGGTTTGAGGTTCCGGTGCAGTAATGTACTCATTATCTTAATAAATATGTGTCTGGACCTTATTTTGTCTTTCTCTTTCAGGCAAAGCTGTAAATCACAAAAAGGACCCTGCAGATCATTAACACTCAGATCTCTGCCTCTCCTTACTCTAACTAGCATTTCCGTTCTCATGAACTTAGACAATGTCAACCATTGCTGCTCCCTGGAGCATCTTCCTCCTCTTCCTTTTTCTTATGAGAAATGGACTTTGGCATTCTCAGAGTACAGTTGCAACATAGGAACTCCTGCTGGCCAAGGCAATCCCTCTTGGATTGCATCTCAGAGCTAGTGAGAGCCTAAGAGTGGAGGTGCATCTTGGGAATGTGCTTAATGGCTGAAGCTGGAGGACCAAAGGGGGTATACAAGATAAGAAAGATAAGTTAAGAGCTGATTTTTGGTCCTCAGGCACGCTGTGGACTACAAAGGTACCTAGCTAGGATGTATTTCCTTTATTGAAGCACGTTTAGGAGAGCAGAAATTTGAAAATGCACACTTGAATTACAAATGCTGCCAAAACAATAGTGCTGTAAGGGCCTTCATTCATCTTTAAATACTGTCTGCCCTCAGCTGCTGTGTTGTGCTGCCAGGTGCAGAACCTGCCGTAACTGAGATATGTCCAAAACAACAAGGCTGGTTATTTTAGAGCTGAACTGGATACAAGCCTGTAAAGTGCAGGAAGAGAAGACAGGGTAGGGCTGGAACCCTTCCATGCAGTTCTGCTGCACTCCCGTCACAACCAACAGGAGGCCTGGGCAAGACAGATGTGTGTGTGTGTGTGTGTGTGTGTGTGTGTGTGTGTGTGTGTGTGTGTGTGTGTGTGTGTGTGTGTGTGTGTGTGTGTGTTGTGTGGGTGGTTGAGTGGGTGGTTATTGTATTATCTTATCCTCTTGGAAACCAATCTGCTGATCTGCTGCTTCCTGCTTTAGGAGAAGAGACGGAACACAGACAGATAAAACTTACTCTTGTCTATACGAATGTGTGTTTGTTAATGCCAAAGAGTGAGAGAGAATTTTCTCTAAATATAAATCTGAGCCTAAGTTTCAGACAATTACCCTTAGAAGAATATGCCATAACAGCATATCATCACGAAACATTCGCCTTTGCTTCCGACTTTATAATAGCATTTGGATTTACTCTAAGCTGATGCCATGGTGATCCATATGTGTCCTTTGACATTGCCGTGCCATAAAATAAGCAGAAGAGGGACAGGTCCATTTAAAAACAGTGCTGCGGTGAGGACACCAGTTCTCATTATTCATTTGGCTGGGGATAGTGACTTTTAGCTGTGGGTCTAAACCCAGTAAAGTTGAACCACAGTAAACTTTTAGAAAACTTCTACTTAATGTTACACAGCAATGGCAAATTATATAATTATATAAGCCAGACATCAGACTGAAGGGTGTGCAAAGGAAGTGCATTTTACTGCACAGCGTCATGCTCCACCCAACATGGATGAGAGACTGATTGCCACAGTGATGCCCTCTCTCGAGGTGTGCAACCCTGCCATGAGGAAGGAGAATGATATAAAATATAACTGGATTGAGGGATTTTGTACCTCACACAAATAAGCCACAAGTGACACACCCACACTGCTGCACAAAAACTACAGCGCTAGCACTTTTATTGCTGTATTTTATGTCATTTTATATCTGAAGTATTACATATGAAAGAGTAGTGGTGATCACAACCAGGTACTTTCCAGTGATGCATTCATTTGGTGACCTATGTTGTTAAAGAACAAACACTTTTGGGGAAATGTGCTTATTGTCAATCCTAGCCAGAGTCAGACAAGAACCTTGTTTGGTACCCTTCCCCACGATGAGTGTATAAGGAAGCTGAAGCTACAAGAGACCATCTGACTGCTAGTTAGCTTAGTGTAATACATGGAAGGTGATACCTCGTGTTTTTTGACAATAAAGTGTAACTGATGAAACAAAACATACATTAAAACATGTCCAAATGAATAGAGTATATGTTACCAAATAAGAATCTGATCAAGAAACACCTATCAGACACTTCAAAGCTTGAAGACAGGTCAAACAGTGAGTAGGTTTGAGGCCTGGCAGTTATTGATGGGTCAGTTATTGTCAGAGGGCTTTATTTTGAGAGTGCAGGTTGGACTGCGAGGAACCCAAGCCGAGCACTGGAGGAAACTTCAGAGGAGAGGGCCGAGAGGAGAATGTCAACAGCTTCTAAGGAACACACACACACACGAGATAACCACAAATGTTACGCTTGCCTTTGAGGTTTAACGTGCTTCTTTGACTGCCAGCACGTTCACACACCAACAATAACTCCTAGTGCCGGGATTGTCTTTGAGGTGTATCTTATTTTGTCTACTAGCGATCACACACATAAATCTAAGTGACACAGTTGTCTTTGAGGAATATCTTATTTCACCTGTTAGCGTGCACTCTCTGCTTCAACTGTTCTGTTTGCCTTTGTTGCATATCTCGTTTCATCTGCAAGTTCACACACCTTGATATTTTAGCAGTATATGATTGCATTTTTTTTTTCCGTGAGCCCACAGTCAAACACACACATGCACTCCAGAGGCCGCAGCATTCTTTTAGATACACCTCCAGACTCAGGAAAGACACAAAAGTCTTTTCTGGGAGTTTTGACAGGAGAATGGCAACCTGTAAACTTCAGAGATGTCAGACAGCTCGTTGTCTTTAATAGCATTTCAGACTGCAGCTCTAGAAGAAAGATGCACCACACACACATTCACACACAATCTCACACATGCACGCACACACTTCTTTTTCTTACACCTTTGTGGGGACCCATCCTTGACATAATTCATTCCCGAGCCCCTTATGCTGACAAATACAACGACAAATGATGTGTACGTTTTCTTTCAGGCGTTCACATTTTCCCTTTGTCAGCTCCCTGCCACACTCTGACTTCTTTTCCATCACCAAATTGTGCAAAAAAGCGGCATAAATCTCTGACTACTTGGAAAAATCTATAAATTAAAAAACATTCATTTTTGCAACAACAATCTTTTGTCAGCATTTAACTGGAGAACATCAGATAACTTGTCCTCCTTATTCGCCTCCTCAAAGCAGAACTGAACAAGTTAAAATGTTATCTTCCAGCCAAATCTGACCTGAGAAGACACAGATGAACATTCTACTCTCGTCTCAGCTCTCTGTATCCAGACAGACATAAGCTGGCCAGACGAGGTCATCTTGTCAGAAAAGTTTTTTTCGTCACTTCCTGCTGTGGGCCTTCAACCTTGTGACATCAAAGCAGAGCAAAGCTCCTGCATCACTGGGGCAAAAGCGAATTGGCCAGCTACCAGATTAAATCTTGATAGCAACTGATAGACACACAAGTGCCTCCATTGTGCCAGTGTAGCTTTATTGTTCAGCCATGGTGGTAGCAGATGAAGGCAGTGGGAGTCACGTTCCTCCTCAGATGATGGAGGAGTAAGGTACCCATGAAGTTTTCATTGCTTCATTACAATGTACTTTCATGCACAGATGCAATAAAACTATAGGTTTTACATATATTTAACATATTCAGTTAAAGCTTGATGAGGCCATTGAATTGGACTGGTTGCTGTCTGAATATACAATAACTGGCAAATAATCAAATCCACTGTGTGCAACAGCAGCAAACACGTGCCAAACTGCTGGCGACAGAAATTTCACAAAGAGAGCAAACAGCAGATGTAATGTATGCAGAATCTGAGATGTCCTAATAAATGATGTTGGATTGACCGTGTCAAACTTCCGCAGGCCCCTGAGGTCTGAATAGATTAGTAACTGGGTAATGTGAAAGTTATCATTGAGTTTAGCAAATATATTAATATGAGCTTAGCTTCACTGGCTCTATGCTATTGCCTATGTGGGATGTTAACTTGATGAGATTGGTGTTTGCAGAATATTTTCAAAAGATAAGTGTTTTTCATCACTGTCTTCGCAACCATCACTGTGGTGGCATCAACAAGTCACTGTTTGAATTCGCATAACTACTAAATTTATTAAAGAAAGCGGCATAAGAGTGAGAGACTTGAGACACTTGGATACAAGAAAAGACTTGTTCACATCTCTGACTGGTTGCAATCAGACTTTCTTCTGATTCGTATTTTATGTCACACACAAAACTAGTCAGCAAGTGATGTCCCTGCGGAACTACTGGCTTAAATTCAAAGACTATTAAAGAAAAAAAACACTATATAAGCTGACAGAATAAACTTTACTTCATTGTCCATCTAGAAAGGCATTGTTTTTTCCATGTCACCTGCCATGATAATGCCTCCCGGGGGGCTAATGGACTTTGAATTTAAAGGGATAGCTCCCCACAAAATTTAAATTTTGTCCTTATCTCCCCCTCCTGCTAATGGAATGTCAAGGGAATTATTTCTTCTTCAAAGAAAGCAGTGGAAACTATGGAGCATGCACTGAACAAGTAGAATGATGTGACACGCCTGAGTAAATCAGTACCCAATTGCAATATCTAGGTTTTGGTAGTCTGAGATCTAAATGTACAACTATAATTAGACTTAAACAGTCAATTGACATTTTACATATAAATTTTCATATAAAGGTACTGACACATACTTACTCATTACTCATTATTATTTAGTTACTATGTACATTGTTTTAAAATATTTTTCTCCCGGTTTCAATTGAGATAATTAGTCAAATTCTACGACTTCACAAGAACTGCCTAGAGATGTATCAAAATCATTATTTCATGTTTGCTTGTAAAAATTCTGATTGAAGGCATGTCTCACTCATATTGTGCAACAAAAACCTTCACCCACGATTCATCAACTACTGCACAAGCACCCAAAGTAAAGGCTTCTCATCAATAAATAATAGACAGCAACACAAAATCAGAGAAGTGGGAGTCTGAATGTTATGCAAGCAGCAGATATGGAAAAGTGGGGAGTAATTTCACAGAAAGAAAAACATGAACACACTACATTAAACGGGAGACTTCTCTAGCCACGCAGTAACTTAGAACTAAATAGGCTGCTATTATCATGATGAAATGCTGAGGTTTGAATCCCATATGCATGTGCAAAAATCTACCACCGCACATCTCATCTGTGGGAAGATTAATTACACAGTTTCATGGAGACTCCGCTCAGGTCTTGGAGAATGTCTAGTAGCTTATCACTTTTTGACCACTAATTGAAGAATGAACACAAAGAAAACAATGCTTAATCTGCATAAAATCATGCCTTATGAGCATGCACATTCACTGACTACTGTGCATGGATGAGTAATGTTTTATTGCCTTGGAACCAGCTATCATGCTTGCGCTGCATTTTCTGATTCCTCACATGAAGTATTCTTTTAGGGCTGAAGCAGAGTGTGAAGTGGATCAGAGATGGTCACCGAGCCAATTTTAAAGGTTGATTTCTCTCCATGCAAAATATCTACTAACTGGCAACCAAAGTCCTCTTACATTCCCACTATAAAAACTCACCACTGAAACAATTATGACCGCATCTAAATGATCCCCACGGCACCCGCCCTGAAAACACAATCCATCAAGAAATGTGAGGGAGGGCTGCGGTCTGTGTTTTCTCACAGTTTAATGAAATGCCTGGATACAGTTTGAAGCTGCTTTGCAATCCGAGAGCAAAACTGGAAAAGGCGATCAAACAGACGCCACTTTGCTTTGCACAATCATTTGTGCAATTACAATTACACAAATCAATGCCTTTAGTTCACTTTAAGTTGTGGTGTAAGTATCCTGATCCTTTGGTGAAAGATAAGAGTAATCCCAACTGACCACAGTAAAAATCCTGTGAGAAAAAAACCTATAGAGCATGGAACTACATAAGTACAAAATGCAGAAATATTAGCAGCAAAATGTGATTCAAGTATAGAAGTGTAAGAGCTGCTTTGGTCCTTCTGATATGAAAGATGAAACTCAACGTACCCTCTTGCAGACGTATGCCCTTCACAGTGACCTCAACCTTTGACTTACAAAATAGTTTCAGTTAATCCTCTTGTCACAGTGGACATTTAATCCAAATTATTTCAGTTTCTATATTTGTTTGTTTTTTAACAAATATTCTTCTGTCATCTTCTTAAGGCTGAATTTTGCCGATATCCTGGATCATTTATTGACATGAAACCAAGTAAGATGTTCGGATTAAAAAATTAAAAAAGTTTGGTGGAGCTGTTAGAAGTCATTACCTGAGTAAAATGTGCATATAAAGTTGTATGAAATGGAAAAACTGAAGAACAAGTACCCTCCCTCAAAAAGTTACTGTACTACATAAACTTCCCATCACCACTTATTCCACAACAGGCCCATGAAAATCTTTTGAAATTACAGAATTTCATTTGCAATAATATGAAATATAAGTATAAAGTAGGGAAAATTGAAATTCTTGAGTACTTTTCTCCAGTGTACAGTATTGGAGTAAATGTACTTAATTACATTCCACCTCTACTTATTATACAACAGGCCTGTGAAAAACCTGTTCTGTGCCAAAGTCACATACCATCTGACTGTGTGCCGTGCGTGTACTTTATGATTAGTCGTCTCTGTTGCTGTTTATTATGCTGCTATGAAACTGTTTCTAGGTCCTGTGTGAAGTGTGCCTGGGGTTGGGATGACAAAGTCCTTCAAGAAGCCAGATTCTCATAGCTCATCTAGGGATTCAACCAGAATAATTGTAGTGTCCTTGAAAATAACAGTAAATCCCACTAACTGGCAGGTGACCTCACCTGATCTATAATCGCTTTAATGTGCATCACTTGTTGGGTACGCCGCACAATGAATAATTCAAATGTTTCAGAGTATGTAATATTTGTGAAGAACGGTGAAAACATAAACTAATCTCACTGTGGGTGAACTTCTTAGCAATTTATACAGAAAAGGGGGGGGGGGGGAAGAAAAAATCAATTCCAAGCCAGTGTAACAAGCACAAAACAAAATTTATTCAGAAACACGGGGACAATGAGCTGTATTTATGAAGTGCACAAATCTGTTCTTGTAGGACTTTATTAACCCCTAGTGGAGTGTTACAAAAAGGATGAAAGCCAGTTTGTTATCTACAACTTTATCAACCATTGTCCTCTAAATAGCACTGCAATTTAAAAAAAAAATCTTTACAACACACTATTTATATTTTATATGAATATATTTCTGATAGCAGCATACCTTGCTAGCATAAATATAGTGACAAAGACTTGAAACCATCAAATATTTACAATGTCAATAAATCAAGTAAGTAGGGTTATTTTACAATTTTAGACTTGTTTGTCAACCAGTGAAGTAATGTCACATCAGACTTTTATATAAACTCCTGATCCACTCACAGAGGCTCTCACTTTGGCGGAGCTGAGTACGTAAGGAAAGCAACACAACAATAAAGAAAGTGCAAAAATAGGTCAACCCCCTCCTGCTGGTCATTAGAAAGAGTGCATGTTTTAGATACTTCCACATTGGCTTCAATATTCAGATTTGAAAGCTCTGTCCAGTCATTTTATGCTGTCTTCAAAAAAAAAAAAATGAACAAAAAAAACCCCATGAAGCACAAAAAAAAATACTCTTCGTGACCTTGGATCTCACTGAGGGACTGTCAAAATAGAAGAGTGGAAGCTGAGAACAATTTGAACTTTAATAATCTTGAAATTCTTGTCTAAGCTTTTTCTGGTGTCCTTAACTTTGCAGCATTCCTTGATGGAAGTGAGTTTTCAGTGGCCGGTAGCCATTGTAAACGGCCTTCTAGTGTTTTTTTCCTATCATCTCTAATGACCTTTAACCAACTTGTTAAGCAACATGTGTTTTAATTTAGAAAAAAACAGAGATTTAGCAACATCCACATGTTGGGTTTTTGTGTTTACAGCATGTGTGGAGTGTGGGAGCGTGAAGCCGTTCTGCCTCTCTCTCTCTCTTTGTCTCTCTCTCTCTCTGTCTTTCAGCACTATGAACTGCTGCAGGTCTGTTTCAGTTCTATGTGTATTTTACTGAAGTGAACCCAGCTTAGAGCCTGGTAATGTTTCATGTATCTGCCTTCCCAAACTCTCATCTGTG
This sequence comes from Aulostomus chinensis, assembly GCF_037954235.1. Lineage (NCBI taxonomy): Eukaryota > Metazoa > Chordata > Actinopteri > Syngnathiformes > Aulostomidae > Aulostomus > Aulostomus chinensis. The sequence goes on along the minus strand of NC_141323.1, from coordinate 1,458,419 downwards.
TGAGTTTGTATTTTTCTATGAATCATTAAGGCAGAATGTTGGAAATTCTGACCTCCTAAAATGAGTAATACAATGGAATGACCCGCTAAGAGAAGATTCCATTGAGGAAAATCAAAACCTTTCCCCCAGAATTTCCTGAAATCTCACACCTGGAAGGGCAATGCCGTATTATTAGCTACACATTTTTTTATATTACTCAAAGATACCAACGCTGAAGGGTTTCCACATTTTTACTGGAGGGTATCTTCAGTCATATGCTGTGTTATGTCCGTTATAGACGGTTGAACACCTATGGCACATCATTGTATCTGAGCTTCAGGAAGAAACTGCATCATCTGCAAGATTCCTGATTCAATACCCAGCTGCTCACCATAGGTAAGACATTGAACCCCTAATAATGGCTGATGTAAACTCACAGGTCAGTCTTTACAGTATATACTATGACTCACGACATTCCCTGACATTTTGTTGCTAGAAGTGGGTTGAAACAATTTGAGAGAATAAAAATTCTGCATTCCAGAGCCCATGTAAAATGTATATAGCCTAACTGAGTCACCAAAGAAAAATCCTTTAAAGGTCTCCTGCCATTGTTGCAGCAAAAATTTGCTCAATATTAACAGCTAACAACATCCGGCACATTCTTTTTCAGCATTTACAAAATGATTTGTTATGTCTCCAGTTTGTTTCTTGGCAGAGGACAATTGAGGTATTGACAAAAAACATATATGTGTGAAAATACTCCTATACTGTATATCTGAAAGGCTTTGACTGGTTAGTTAATTGTTGTGTTCCTGACGGGTCTTGACAGAACATAGAGAAATGAAAACCTCGATCATCTTTCTCTAAATCAGGGGAACCATCCTCTCAAGAAAAATGGTCTAATATTTTATAACCAGACATTTTAATCAGTAAAGAAATACATCATGCATCACATTTAGGTTTATGCCATCTACCACCTCTGAAAAATGTGACGCATGATGTATTTCTTGACTGATTTAAATTAGTTTGTTTGATGTCCATTTTTTCAATATAGATATGCAAATATGTACAAAAGCTAATGTAGGGGGGAGCATTGGAAACACATCGGAGATCAATTTCTTTCAGGGTTTCCAGAAGGAAATAAATGGACACGTATATTGAAACGAGATGTGAAGCTGCACCATCTCAGTGGTAAGATACGGACCTAAAGATGCATTTTTGCGTCACAAGTGCCTCATCAGGAAGTGCTAGTGGGTGGACTGTGGAAATACTCAGGTTGTTAGGGAATCATTAGCAAACACAGCATGAGGCATGAGAATTTGTAAAGAAACAAGCATCCTTTGTAACCACTGTACATTCTGGTCTGAAGCTCCCAGCAGCTGACTGGTGTAAACAAACTCCATCAACTGACCTCTGCCTGTTAGTGTATCAAGCAGGCGACCACCCCAGAGTTTTTTACAGTCCTCTGAGGATCCAAAATTCCAGACTTTTGTGTTTGTGTCTGTTACGCAGTCTTCAAATTTTGGAGATTTACAACCAAAGTATTTTATCGTAAGAAGTACCTCTCAATGTGTTTGCCTTCAGCCATGAGGGAGATTGGTCATAAACTCACCTGCTTTTCTATTTCTCATTTATCCAGACAAAGTTAACTGAGCATTGAAGCAGTGTCTTTCCTACTGACACACAGTGTATCAAGATTCCACATGCAGGGGACATGAGTTGATTGCCTTGCTCAAGGAAACTTATGCAGACTTAAGAGAATTTTCGTTTCTGTTAGTCAAAGGTGTACTTCTATATGTAGTACTATATTTGACTTTTTCTCCAAGTATACCTACAGAATGTTCCTTTCTCAGGCCTCCATTTGAGTGTACGGATTGAAATTGTAGCAATTTGTGACCTCTGAACTGTCTTTTTGTCAAACAGAGGGGCTCTGGAAACTTTGTGACAGATTTTGACAGTATGCCAGTGAGCAAATATGGAGGAAACATTAGCCTAAGGTGTTTTATGTTATCATAGTTTATGTAGAGTATTGATAGAAGAGTACATGAAGCTGCTTTTGCATTGCTTTTTTCAGAGAGGACAGATGGAGCCTCTCGGCTAATAGAACTTACAAGGAATCCTGACGCAAGTGGTGCATAATTCCACATGTCACAGAGCATCAATAAATATGTTTGAATATTTAAACAGATTTCCCCTAATTACACCCTTCTGACCCCTGGATGTGATACAGCCTCTGGGCCCAGCACTTCAGGCTCGTGTTGAAATGGCCACAAATGTAATTCCTTACTTTAGGCATCCAAGTTTGGGACGGCACAGTATTATACGGTACACCACTTAACATGGATGGCAGCGCTCAACGGCTATGCTGTCACTTCCAAGGCAAACATACTTTTACCCAGAGTGGCTAATGCTCTGGTCCAAAACATTAGCTAAAGTGTCTTATGTTGAGGACAGATGAAGTGCAGCCACTAACTTACTGCTGTCTCAGCTCAGTGAGGACAGTGCTGGAAAATGTACCCATAATTCCCTCACTCTACTCCCCCCCACCACCACACACACACACACACACACACACACACACACACACACACACACACACACACTCACACACTCACACACACAACCCGCCACCCTGACACTGACTACTGGCAAAAAGACTCATTTAGGCCAAAGGGTTCTGCTTTTTTAGCACCTTGTGTCTTCACGGTGCTGACAACCACAACTAATGCAAATTAGTTATGACAATTACATAATCAAAAGCATTTACTTTGATGTGATTACAATAAACATTGCTCCAAGTGAGGAAAAATGGAATCTGCAAAACAATGATTAACTCAAAAAAAGAAGAGGTACTAGTGTAAATGCTTTTTTTTTGGGGGGGGGGGGGACTGGGGTAAATACTTATCACTGGGGGCTGAAGGGGATAGGGGACTCTTGAAGAGTATACATTATAGTTTTGAGGGTACATATGAGGGAAAAGTGTATCTTTTAGTACAGATCTGTACTTGACTTGTGCCTCCATTTTTGAATTAATATGTACTTCTTGAACTGTAGAGAGGAAATACAATGAAAATTACATTCAAACTAAGATTTTATAATGCATATTTGATTGCCCAAGATAATTTATCTAAAAGCTTGCTTTCATTTGACTTCACAAATAACATTATGCCATAACACACACACACACATCACACACATCACACACACGCACACACGCACACACACACACACACACACACACACACACGCACATCACACACACACACACACACACACACACACACACACACACACACACACACACACACACACACACACATCACACTGATCAGTTTTTCCTACAATCCCAGACTGGAGTTATGTTCCCATTGCTCCACTTACCCTTTCGCACAATGAAAAGTTTAAGAGTGCATGCAACACGAGGTCTGCTGCTGCAGCCAAATACTGAAAATGTCAACCTGCTGGCTGATCACCTTTAATCATGAAGTGCCAAACTTCCCTCTGCACAGGCTAGAGCAGAGTAATTGTATTGTTGATTAAGACTTCATGGCCGTTTGCAGTCGTGATAGTGTAGTGCATACAATAATAGCTTCTGGGCAAGTTGTTGCACTCTGGATGAAGCAAACACGTTCCCTGTGTAAGTCAGTGCCAAGGTTTGAGGTCCTGCAAACACTTAAGAGTACTCCCACAGTTCTGCAAGGTGCTGCTTTGACATTTTCACTGGAACATCTGAGAAAATGTCACATAATAAATCTTACAATCCTTCTGAATGTTTGCGCCTAGTCATTGGAAGGGTAATTGTGGTTCCAGTGAGGACTTTGTGGGGTTGCTTGCAGCACTTACTGTGTATGAGCGGGCTATTACACAGGAGGCCTGGTCATTATATAATGGCAACTTTCACAATGGGGTCATGACTTGCCCTACCACAGCTTGTATTTGCAAAAGATCTGACATGAAATATGTTTTATGAATGATTTTCAAAATAAAAAAAGCAATACTTGACTTCAAAATCTGCAGTTTTCAAAAAACACAAAATGGTCCCTGAACCATGCCTTAGTATGCTTACATCATCACTGACACCGCATTGAACTGACATTGCAAATTGAATTTGGTCTCAGAAACAGGACAGGATAAAACACACAAAGTAACATGTCCATCCATCCATTCCGCTTATCCTGTTAAGGGTCATGGGGGGCTTGAGCCAATCCCAGCGGCTTTTCGGGCGAGAGTTGGGTTACACCCTGGACAGGTCGCCAGTCCATCGCAGGGCCAGTATATATAGACAGACAACCATTCACACTCACAGTCATACCTACATCCAATTTAGGGTATCCAATCAGCCTAGTCCCTGTTTGCATGTCTTTGGACAGTGGGAAGAATCCTTAGTACCCAGAGAGAACCTACACAGGCACAGGGAGAACATGCAAACTCTACACAGGAAGATCCCGTGCCCAAGCCGGGACTCAAACCCGTAACCTTCTTGCTGTGAGGCAACAGTGCTAACCACTGCACCACCATGCCGCCTTATAATTATAATAAGATAAAATAATATATAATCATGCTGTCATCGGGTCATCTGGTGGAGTTTGTTCACTTGCTGAACTGACCATGACCAATGCCATTGCTTGTACAACTAGATGCTAACTCTTCTGACCATGCTTGGATCAAGAACGTGTGCAGTGGTGGTTTTGGTAATGGCATGGGTCACTCTGTATGAATAAGGATCCATTGGTAGTATCCATAGGCTACAATATAAAATAAGCACTTCAAGGAAAATAAACATTTCTATACCGACACTATACACACACTTCTAGAAACCTGTTGAGTATACACAGGCCACTTTTCACTCTGATCAAGCATTTGGCTATTCTGACATTCTCAAAATTTGATTGCATAACCTGCAGTTATTACAAAAACATACACTCAAAGCACTGGACCATAAAATACGTTACCAAGATGGCACTGAGCATGCTAAACTGTAAAAGTGTCTACATGCTGCTATGCCAAAGGCACAGGAACCCTCCTAAAATGGGGGTGAGGTGGGTTTGGTAAAAAGAGTAAACAACTCTGCTATTAAAGTGTTGCAGCCAAGGCTTCAGCGCCAAGTGCTACTCTGGAGTGGAGACCTGGGAAAATGAGGCTCACACACGCCCACACATAAAGGCACACACACATTCCATTCTCTTTCTTTCACATGCTTGCAATTTACTCACAGAGTTTGCACATGCTCACATGCATATGCACACAAAATAGGGCTATTTCACCTACTGGGCAGAAAAATCAGCAAGATAGGGCATCATTGCCTGCTAATTGGTGCTGATTCTTCTTCAGTTTTTGTAGAGGCATCATTATCCATTAAGCAAAGACACTATAGTTTCAATATTTATTTGTTTTGAAAAAATGGTTTTCTATTGTTTAAAAAGTTCTAGAGGGACTGTATCTTTTGCCTTTTACACACTATGCTACCAATCAGCATGCACACATACACATTGTACACTTTTGTTTTCAGGTTTGTATGTGTGTGACCCACTGTGTGTCTGTTACAGACATCCCAGGAAATTTACCTCAGAATTCATCAATGATATTAATTAACCACCTTAATCTTCCAGAACACCCATTTTACTCCGGGCTTTTCAGCAACCTTCATTACAATATGGGTGAAGGGAAGTTGCTTATGGGTGGGAGTGTACCCACTGCCGGGGTAATCCAGATATCAGTCATCAAGCGGAGGGTTGATCGATGTCGGAGAGGACATTACCTTTCAGTCCTCTAACACTCTAGTGTGTACCAGATAAAAAAGTGTGACTCGCGTACAACCACAGCGTCCCATGAGATACCCTTCCTCTTTCTCATGCAGTACATCTGGGGATCAGCATAGTGCTCAACTCAAACATGCTGATGAATGGCATAATCAGGGCAATCAGGACATACCCTCAGACAATGTCGATTCAGTCAACTTTGGGGCAGCTGGTACAAAGCAAGTCATCCTGATTCTTCATCATTACAGTTTATGGTGAATGCATAAATAATTATCTTATGCTCTATAGAATGATGCTTACACCTGTAATGTTAGCAATTTGATCCATCGAAAATAATTTATGTTTAATGGAATTAAAAAGCTAAAGAAATGACTGAAAATGAGTCTCTACCCTATAGCATCTGTCAGTATTCAAGGAGGACTGGCTAAGTAAGGCATTTCATCTTTCCCACACTACTAATACTATCTGTCCAATGGGTTCTCCCTCTTCTCCCTCTCCTCCTCTCTGTGGTCTGGGCTATTGTATAACACATACAGTATAAACTGCTGCCTGTGCCAGAGGATCCTTACCCCCGAGACACTGTAACTCAAGCCTCCTCCTAAAGACTAATGGACCCTGTCAAGCTCACGGAAATTAATATCAGCCAGCGCCGGTCTGATGACAACGAGAGAAGAAGGGCAATGTTCGCTGGTCTCCATACTGTACTTCCACAGACCTACTCAAGCTCGTCCAAACGCTTCTCTGTGACTCAGCCAATATGGAAGAATGGATGAATTCATGTGACTGGAAGGGTTTGATCAAATGCTGGGCAAAAAAGGAACATGTGAGTGAGTGGCGCTCAAGGATCCTTAAGTAAGTTCTGGCAGATCATGTGGAGGAGATTTTTACTCAGAGGGCTTTACTGTCACTGATACATGTGAAATTACAGATGTGGAAGAAACATTTCATTAGTTGGAATTTTTTTATTTGACATTAAATCAGGATATCACAGCTAAAAACATGGCTTTTTCATAAAACTGCTGTCCATACAATATAAAAGTCCAAAACTTTATGAAAACTTGATGTTACCCAACATGACATTTTTGCTCCGATAGAAGAAAGCTGAAACAACCATATACACATAGCTGGTGCCGTCAAAGGCCCCCTCTAACCAGTAGTGGAACTACACTTTTCATATATGACATGGCCAAGATTATCTTAAAAAAGTTTGTCAAGGTTGCCAGAAAATCAATTAATCAACAATGACACCAATACAAAGAAGAGGAACTAGGGATCTCCATCCATCCATCCATCCATCCATCCATCCATCCATCCATCCATCCATCCATTTTCAACCACTTATCCTATTAAGGGTCATGGGTGGGCTGGAGCCTATCCCAGCAGCCTTCAGGCATAAGGCGGGGTTCACCCTGGATGGGTCGCCAGTCCATCGCAGGGCCAACACATGTAGACAGACAACCATTCACACTCACAGCCTCGCCATGGTCAATTTAGAGTATCCAATTAGCCTAGTCTCCATTTACATGTCTTGGACTGTGGGAGGAAGCCGGGAGTACCCGGTGAGAACCCACGCAGGCTGAGAGAACATACAATCTCCACACAGAAAGATCCCATGCACGAGCTGGGGCTCAAACCCGGAACCTTTTTGCTGTGAGGCGACAGTGCTGACCACTGCACCACCGTGCCACTGAACCAGGGATCTCTTCTGTCCAAAACCTCAGAGCAACACGCTGTCATGTTGTCAACATAAGGGTCACCTGAGTAGGCAAATGAAAGGGGAGGGCTGTATATTTAAATTATTTGCAATGATACAAAGCTGGTTGAAAAGCTGCAAAGTTCCCTTTAAGCACCTGGCTAACACTTAATACAACTCCTAATCCCAAAGGATCATCCTGGCATCTGGTTTAAGACCTCCACCCTCACTCCACTTCCTCTCCTTCTCCTGCTCCATGCCCTGTAACAACGTAATTCAAATGGCTTGACTCCAACTGTAACCCACAGAGTAAGTTTTAGTTCCTTTGTGTCCCTGACATAACTATTACTATTTCTTTACTCCCTTGACGCTCACACTTTTCCTTCCCACCCTCCCAGTTTCCTTCCCCCACATCCTCAACCCCCCGCCCTCTAGGTAGGCTTACCTTCAGCTGTTCCCTCCACAAGGCCAAAAAGAGGGAGCCAGATGCTGAGAGTGATTAAGGTTTTAAACCTGAATGAGGTGCCTGCATCTGCTTCCAATCCAACAGCAAGTTAACTCCTACCATCCACATCTTCTTTGAATAAAGTGTAAATATTAAAAGAAACCATGCTGTCAGCACCATCTCCATCACTTCTTTGAGACGGTGTCTTGCTCCTTCTGTTTCAAAAGGGTGGAATGACCTGTTCTCTAAAAGTCAAGACACCCAAATAACCTGCCAGCATCATGGCAACTCATCTTCTTTGAAGATTCTTGTGTAAGCCTCCCCTCATGAATCATTTCCTCTCGACTCATTCCAATTCCACTCAAATTATCTCTCCTTTTTCTTCACTGTTCTCTACTGTGTATTACTTTTGTCAAACTGGTGATCATCCAGTTTAGTCTATAACCTCCAAACAGCACAGTAATTAAAGCCTGACACCGAAATATTGCGTCATACACCCACTAGATGTTACTGTAATGGTGGATGAATTGTGCTGCACGTCCCATAGCCGCACAAAATAACCCTTGTTCTTGTCACAATGTAAACCATTTCCTATGTCAACATCTGAGATAGCAAAAGGATCCGTATGATTAAATTATACAGCAACATTCAAGTTTGCAGAGGGTTAACCTGGTTTTGGCCTATTCTTATTTGCCTATTTTTGATTCATTTGGAATGATTACATTTGGAAATTCTCTAGAGCTGCACAATTACATCAATTATCTACACTTCAGTTAGCAGAAAGCTAACAGAAAGTAATGTCTCAGCCGTGGGATGTGGAACTGTGGATACATTTTGCAGAGCTTCACTCAGCTGCAGGAGAGTAACTCCTTTCACTGTCAGGATATGATCCAATTGGTCTGATAACATTGGGAAAGTCTATGACAGCCACAGGATTCACCTTAACACAGGGCTAACAGGAAGCAGCCAGCTCTGCCAAAACAGCCAGCACAGTATGCCTGGTAGATCGGGAATGTTGCCATGAACATTCACGCCATCTAATGCAAAATGCAGAGAGACTTATAAGAATGCAATGCGTTTAATGAGGATTTTCGCAGCCTAATTTGGCAGTGGATTGAATATATAATAAACACTCATTCAATGAAACTATGATGCACTGAAGCTTTAATACAGCTTTTCAATGGAAGTGACATAAGCCAACAATGTCAAAAGGCCAGCTTAGAGTCACCAAACTTCTCATTTAGTGATGCAATGTGGAGGAATGCAAAGGAAAGGCATGTCCAACATCATCCGCTGTACTGGATTTTGGATAGAATGCTTCAGGCTACACTATGTGGATCCTTTGAAAGTGTCAGAAGAGGGACGAAGCAGCAAAAACTTATACAAAAGTCTTTTATCTCTGAACGGGCAGATGTCTTGGGTTGGACAAGCGGCTGGCTAGTTGCCAGTCAGTACGTGAACCCTGTTGCTGTTGGAAGGAACCTACTTATCCTCTCATTGGTCCAATAATTAGTCTCCTGAGTTCAGGACTTCTGACAGCCCTTTCTCACCAGACAGAGAGTAAGGGCTGAATGTTTGTCCAAGCTTTCTTGATGTCACAAATCTCCTTAATAGCTGATGATTGCTTTCAACCTATGAACCCACTGTTGAGGTGATGACCTCCCAATGTTAACAGAGACAAAAGAGTCCTTGTGTGTGCAATCAGCCTCTTCTTTAGCATGTGCAAATGGCTTTTAAGTCATGTGAGTGATATTCATCAGCACAGGGTCTTTGTTTGGAGGAGATTTAAAGATGACAGGTTAGCAGGCTCACAATAGGCATTGACTTTGGGAAAATCACTGTGCTTGAAGCAATGCAACAAAGCCGTAGCTTGATTAAGTGACAAGGCTGATGGATAGAGAGGGGAAATTAAGAAAAGCCTGGGAGGATGCATCGGCAAAACTCTGGATTGTTAGAAGCAAGTATGAACTTTTTAACGTGGCAATAGCAACAACAAAACCAGCCAGTAAATAAAGCCAAGCTCTGATGTGTGTCAGGAGAATTATTCTGTGAGAAAATTTGCTCCAGCCCAAACAACAGAGCTTTGTTGGCCAAGTGGGGAGGCCAGTGGAGGGAGGGAGGAATATAGAATTCAGCTTCCAACTCTGGAGACACTGTCAAGGGCCGTCAGTTCATGTTTAACACTCTTTAATGGCCGAGTTAACACACTTTATGGGCAAGGTTAATACAGTGGAATGGCAGAGGCAGTAAAATTGTGATGTTGTGGTGGAAATGAGGGTTTTTTGTTTTTTTTCGAATGAAGAGGTCCTTTAGAGAGGTGGACGTTGAGGCCAGAGGAGGAGTAATATCACAAGAGCAGAGGAGCTGAAGTCATTCTCAAATTTATATCCAACCCTGATCCAACAAATCAGACGAAGATGAAGAATCTTCAAATATACATGTACAAACTCAATGACATTCAAGAGGGAGTCCTCTGCCAAACCCAGTGTAAAATAAAATGGATCTTCCCCAAAACTTAGTTCTTCTTTAATCTATGCTAGATTCTCCTCAAACTGATTTGAACTTGTTCCAATCAATCCAACTTTATTTGTAAAGCCCTTTAAAACAGCCATCGTTGACCAAAGGGCCTTACAGAGTAATAAGTTAAGCATCACAAATAAAAAACAAGATAAAAAAGATAAGAATAAAAGAGACATAAAATAAAAGTAAGTTACAATTTCTTGTGTCAAAAGCCCAAAAAAAAGAGAGATGGGTTTTGAGTAGGCATTTAAAAACAGACAAGAGGTCTCTCTGCTGTGCTGAGGCAGATCACCCCAGAGTTTTGGAGCAACCACAGCAAAGGCATGATCTCCTCTGAGCTTCCATTTAATTCTGGGCATATTCAGGAGCAGCTGATCAGCTGACCTTAGAGAGTGAGTTGCTGTATATGGATGTAGAACCTCAGAGTGGTACAGTGGGGCTGTGTGAGCAGCCAGTGGAGTGAGGCTAAGATAGGGGAAATGTGTTTATATTTGCATGTACCAGTTGGAAGACTTGCAGCAATGTTCTGTACCATCTAATGGCGGGTGATGGATGATGCACTAACCCCTACATAGAACACATTACAATAATCCAGCTGATTGGTAACAAAGGCATGGATTACTGTCTCAAACTGTTGTCTTGAATAAATTGGCTTTAGTTTGGCCAGCTGCCTTAAATGATAAAAACTTGATTTGAAAACCGCTCTGATCTGGCTGTCAAGCTTGAGGTGTGCATCCATTTTTACCCCTAAATTAGTGATTGTAGCTTTAATATGCTGAGCCAAAGACCCCAGATCAGGGAAGGGTGTTTCAGAGGAACCACCAAAAATCATTACTTCAGTTTTTTTCTCATTAAAATTGAAAAAGTTCAGAGCCATCCAGACCTTTATGTCATCAAGACATTTAACTAAGGCAGCGACAGAGTAACCTTTTTTCTTAAGAGGGATGTAAGTTTGATTGTCATCTGCGTAAAGGTAGCATTGAACCTCATGCTTTTTAAGTATGGAGTCAAGCGGGATCAAGTAGAGAGAGAAGAGAAGTGGGCCTAGGACTGAGCCCTGTGGACAAGACAGAGGAGCAGAGGAGGATACAGAGTCGCCAAGGCTGACACAGAAAGTTCTATCTGCCAAGTATGACCTGAACCACTCCAGTACTTAAACCCTGATGCCCACCAACTGTTCCATGTGAGAGATCAGGACCACATGGTCCACTGTGTCAAATGTAGCAGTTAGGTCTAAAAGTACAAGAATAACGCAGTCACAAGAGTCTGTGACTAAAAATATATCATTGAAGATTTGGTGCTGTGCAAAGATTTAAAACCAGATTGGAAAACCTCAAGAATACCATATGTTATATGAAGCGGTGTCTACAAGCTTGTTCTTACAGTCAACCCAAGTTGCACATCTAAGATAAGTAACATACATCACTTTCCATATCTGTACCCCCCTTGTGAGTGACTTTTGTACTCTGGGAGGAGGGTTTGAAATATTTACTTTATACTATGTCCAGCTTAAAAACTCTTTTGTTTGCTGGAGCATTGTAGAACTGTGTCGTACTTTAAACTCATATTAAATGGGATTTTGAGATTTGTATTATAATTGTATTCTTTTGAGTTGAAAGTTATGTCTTGTATTTCTATGGCTTTTTGATTTTGTTAAGCAATTTGGGTTGTCTTGTGCATGTAAAGTGCCATAAATAATATAATTGCCTTGCCTTACTACCTGATATTTTGATGTTAATACAACAAATAGTGATGAGGGGAGAGTCTAAAGGTGCCAAACCACAAATGTCCATCCATCCATCCATCCATCCATCCATCCATCCATTTATCCAGCTTCTTCCGCTTATCCGGGGTTGGGTTGCAGGGGCAGCAGCCTAGCAGAGAAACCCAGACTTCCCTTTGTCCGGCTACTTTGTCAAGCTCCTCATGGGGGATCCCAAGGAATTCCCAGGCCAGTTTAGAGATATAGTCTCTCCAATGTGCCCTGGGTCTTTCCCGAGGCCTCCTGTCGTTTGGACGTGCGCTGAACACACCCCCCCCCCCCCCCAGCCACCTCATCTGACTACTCTTGATGCGAAGGAGCAGCGGCTCTACTCCAAGCTTCTCCCTGATGACGGAGCTTCTCCCCCTGTCTCTAAGGACCCAGCCACCCTCCGGAGGAAACTCATTTCAGCCACTTGTATCCGCAGTCTTGTCCTTTCGGTCATTATCTAAAGCCTTTTGGCTCATCTCCCTCTTCACCACGACGGACTGATGCCGAATCCACATCACTGTAGATGCCGCACAAATCTGCCTGTCGATCTTAGACCCATCTTTCCCTCAATCATGAACAAGACCCCAAGGTACTTAAACTCCTCCACATGGAGCAGGATGTCATCTTTGATGTCCCTGACCATTTTGTGTTTGTGTTTACTGGCTCTTGGATTTCTGTTACCAAGGTTTGGCCCTGGGCTGTACGGTGGTGCAGTGGTCAGCACTGTGGCCTCACAGCAAGAAGGTTCCGTGTTCGAGTCCTGGCTCGGGCACGGGATCTTTCTGTGTGGAGTTTGCATGTTCTCCTGTGTGGGTTCTCTCCGGGTACTCCAGCTTCTTCCCACCATCCAAAGACATGCAATTTGGGGACTAGGCTAATTTAATACTTTAAATTGACCATAGGTATGAATGTGAGTGTGAATGGTTGTTTGTCTCTCTATGTTGGCCCTGCGATGGACTGGCGACCTGTCCAGGGTGAACCCCGCCTCTCGCCCGTTGACTCTGGGATAGGCTCCAGCCCCCCAGCGACCCTTAATGTAGGAATAAGCGGAAGACACTGGATGGATGGATGGAAGGTTTGGCCCCATCTGGTGGCGACTGGTTGGTTGATATGGCGTGTGTTGTTGATGGCATGGAGGCAGTCTCTTGGATTTCGGACAGGCTGCACCTGGAAGAAAAGCTATAAAGGCAGCCTCTCTAGAACTGTTTTTGCTCTTCCCCTCCTTCCTCCTCTTTATGGTTTGAGTATTGTTTCGAATAAACTCGTGATTGGAAATGCCAATTAACTATGTGGACTTCCCTGTAATGTTATGGCTCAAACAAGCAGGGCATAACATCATCCCCAACCCAAAGATGCCACTCCAGCCTTTTCTGGGTGAGAACTTTGGACTTGGACTTGGAGGGGTTGATTCTCATTCTGGCTGCTTCACACTCGGCTGCAAATCAATCCAGCGAGAGCTGAAGGTCAGGGCCTCATGAAGTCAGCAGGACCAAAGCCTGCAGCCACCAAACCGGATCCCCTCAACACCCTGGCTGCACCTGGATATTCTGTCCATGAAAGTTATGAACAGAATCCTTGACAAAGAGCAGCCTTGGCGGACTCTTACCCTCACTGGAAATGAGTCCAACTTACTGCCAGCAATGTGGACCAAGTTCTGGCACCATACATGGAGTCAACAACCCGAATCAGGCGGTCGGATACCCTATACTCATGATCAATATGGTAACAACAATTTTATAGACATTTCAAACTTCAAAAAAAACTTCTTTTTTTTTTTTAACCAAAAATCCTGAGGCCTGGTTTTTCAAAACATGTAATGTAGACTAGTACAGTAGTGGCATACTAAAAAATCATCACATATTACTTTGTCAAGACCATGATTAAGGCTCTTTTCTTTAACCATCTTCAATTTACTATGGATCTAATGAGGCAAAACACAGAAATATGAATATATGAACCACGTTGGTAAAACTAGTTCCAGGAATTGAGTCCAAGTGCTTACTGTCAAAAAGCACTGGAACCACCAAGCTTCTGATTAAAAAAAACAAAACAAAAACAAAAACAACAACAACAAAAAAAAAAACCTGAATACTGCACAAGACCTTACTTCAGTTTGGTTTTTGTTGACGCACAGACACAGACATGTACCCACATGGCTCCAGTTGCAGTTTTCAAACATGCACTTTCACACTCCATTTGCTCTTACCAAAAGGCTATGGATGCATCAAATGCTGCCACAAAACTCTCTACAGGCTGGCCAGAGGCTTGAGGGGTCACACACCACTGAGTCGGCCTATGAACCCATGACAGCATGCGGAACACAGGGTCTGCATCAACCTGCATTATCTGTGAGCTGATATAAACCTCAGAGGGCTGTCTTTTCAGTTATAGAATGTCCAAAGATGACTTCAAGGCACTTTTATATAATTTTGGGTCCATTTAGTTGTACTGTATGTTTCTGTCAGTTTCCCACCTGCAACTAATGTCCTGATGAGCTTTTCATGTAACCCTACTGCAAAGGTTTAATCCCATCCATGCATATTACAGCCAAAATATCTGAATGAAAAAGTAAATATCCTTCAAAAGGTGCTGCTGCTGAAATTAAACATATTAAATATAAAGAAATGAATGAGCTTGAGTAATGATTTCCATTGGGCATTTTATTGGCTCTTACATAAGCACAGACACAAATGTAGATACTAAGGAGAAATGACATATCTGGACGGAAGGACGTGGAAAAATAATGAGAACATAGATGTCAGTTGGGTGGGTAATGATGAGTCTGAATGTGAGGGTTAGCTGCATTAAAAAAAAAAAGAAAGGAAAAAAAAAGAAGCATGTGTGCTTGGTCTGTTTAGCGGCCTGTAAAAGCTTGTGCCAAAGCAGGCAGGGCACAGCAATAAACCACCACCCAGTAGAATAAGCTTTTCATCCAACCAACTGCATCTTAGACTTTGGTTTTCTATTTATTCCTCAAATAATCCATAATATAACCCAAAACTGTTGCAAACACCTGGGAGCTGCCACTTGTAAATATTTTATTGAGGGGGCTTCATTGGATGACGTTTGCTCCAGTGTAATTGTTCACACGAACAAACATTTGTGCATCCCCATGAAAGCATACCTATTATTTTGCTTTAGTCCTGTAGTGTGTCCTTCTGGAGTCATATTTACTGATTAATGCCTTGCAGACAACTTTGATTAGGGGTTTGCTTCGAACATATATAGGGGTGGAACTGCGAGGGAACTCGGGGGAGAAGTTAAGAGGGAACACTCTTTTAGATTTCTAAAGGGATGCAGGGGTGAAAAACACCTGTGTGATATCAAGGCACATATTTGTGAGTAGGCAAAATAGGTCCAATCCATTTCATATTTTTCTAATTATAATATATAATTTTTGCATGATGATTTCTTTTCACTTTTTAATACCAGAAGTATGAGTGTGCTTTGTGTCCTAAATGAGGACCTGGTTTACTCAAATTTATGTTAAACTATTTTTTTTATAGCAGGTAACAACAACTTTTTACATATCCAGTCGAGTCAGTCTACAGACATAGCACCAAAAAAACAGCAATGGTTATGATATGTCATAAAAATTTACAGAAAGAAAAGAACTCGAATCCCCCTTTAGAGAACCCACTTAAGCAAATATTTCAAAAAATGTATTTGCCTAATTAATTGAAGCTAATGGATACTGATGGCTTACAATAGCTAGATCAACAAAACAGAAAAACTGTATAAAAAATGTCCATTCACACCCTTTCAAGTACATCTTCATTTCAAACACTGTTATTAAGCTACAAACAAAGTAAAACACTTCTGGTTCAGTGCTACTGTGAATGAACAGGAGCAAGTAGGTTAAACTGAATGCATTAGCTGGTTGCACTCATTCAATGCAGTGCCGAAATAGAAGTATTATATAGATATAAATGGATATAGAAGATGTGGATTATACCAAATGATGCACTTGAGAGTTTGTAAACTGATATTTTTGGGCAGTTCAGCTGTTGTTATCCATCATTAGCTTCAAGCTAAATATATACATGACTGGCCTGTTCGGCATTTCTGGAATCACAAATAAGTTAAGCAGGAAGGAACATAATGTCTTTGTGATGCCACTACACTTGTTTATGAGTACTTTTAGATTGAAGAATTGCTTTAAATTGATATAGTTCTAAAGAGACCAAACAGTTCCCCATGACCAAGCACAAAATACCGCCTTTTAATAGGCAGAAATGCAAAACAGGGCCAGGACTTTATCTGCCTTAACTGTTTTTAGTGAGTGAGTGAGAGAGAACGAGAGAGAGAGAAAGAGAGAGAGAGAGATGCAAAGAGAGACAGAAATCCACAAAACACGTGCTGTTATCTGGATTAAGTAAAAACCTGTGATAAAAGTAATCTATGCAATTAGCAACTGTATATGAGTGACAGTAATTTAGTGCCACTGCTGAGTCAATACCACAGGGATTACTGGAGTGACTCATAACATCAACGATACTGAAAAGCAACACAGACTGACACAGAGTGCTAGCCCTTGTCAGCATGTGTTATGACATGTGTTTGGATGTTTGCTCGGTCAGACACTTCTGACACCGGTTGTTGTGGCTTTCCCAGATGTTTCCCTGCAATGTCCTGGCTCATACAGAAGAGAAGAGAAGAGAAGAGAAGAGAAGAGAAGAGAAGAGAAGAGAAGAGAAGAGAAGAGAAGAGAAGAGAAGAGAAGAGAAGAGATGAGAAAGTGACAGCTGGGGAAAGAGAAGTGGGCCAGGTGTGTGCTAATTCTCCTGCTGCTTTTCTCATTAGAATTATCATAAAGGGAAAGATTGACAGAGGAAGAGGAGCAAGAGAGAGAAAGGTAGATGTTGATAGAAATGTATGGAAAATAAAAATGACAAAAAGGGGTTATTGGTAAAGGTCAAAGGAAAATAGCAGTTAAGTGAGTTGGACGGAGTGGAATAAACGAAAGGTTCCAGTTGGCGGAGGACAAAAAAGGAGGCCAGGGAAGGACTTGGGGAGGAATGCTGGGAATGGAAGCGAGCAGAAAGACAGTGACAGGAGACAGAGTGGAAAAAGGAGGTGCTGGGAATATGTGAAAAGGAGGGATTGAGGGAGACTAAAGGAAGGAGTGAAGAGGATGCTAAGAAAACAGAGCAGACAGAACGACTGTTGACAGACAGCTGAAGAGAGACAAATGGAGGGAATTGGAGGTGGAAGTAAAGATGTGGGTCATCTATATAGGTGCAGAATCCAGACACATTTAGTTTAAGGAAAGGCTTGCTTAAATGATTTTGTGCTTAAGTGAAAAAATAATGTTCGAGCAGTATCCAAAGGGATTTGAATATCATACATCAGTGGAATGGAAAAAAAGGAAAAACTAAAGTTTTGAACACCAACTTTGGCAAAAGTATTATAAAAAATCAGTTGCAGATTGTGCTATCTTTCATTCTCTTTTTTAGATCCTTCCATAATGTATGCACAGTAGTAGTGCTGTATCTTATCTTGTAAATTTGATTTATTCTTTGGTTTACGTAGAGGCACCCTGTTTTTTTTTTGTTGGAGTATGCTTAAAAAAAAAAAAAACACTCTTCTTTTAATGAGCCTGGGCTGAACTTGTCCATAACTTCCTGGCTAACCTTTTCTACTGTATCAGCCGGTGGCACACATGACACCTCAAGCTGGCTTGTGGAGTTGTAGCCTTTGACGCTCAGACAAAAAGACGAAACTGAATGTATTTTACTGTTAGATTTTCAGCTTCACCCTCACGCGCTCTCTGCACAATTGCTAATGGACCACCGAGGCACTAATGGAGGTTGATAATTGTGTTCCATATCTTCATCTTGAAAAATAACATTCAAAAAAGGGTGGAAGGGAGTCATTACATATCTGTTAGTCATTATAAACACGTTTGGCTCTTCAGTAACTGCTGCTCATCACTTACATTGAACTTTCACAACATGTAAAGGTGTCCTTCACTTGTTTCTCCCTCTCTCAAGAGACACATGTACGAAACGCATTATCAGTGATAAACTCAGACGAAGCCCATGCGTTTCTGCCAAGGAGGCTGATGCAACTGTGGTTTGAGTTGAGTAATAACAAATATACACAAATAAAAAAAACAAATGATTTATTAACTTGCGTTTTATATATGTGTTTCATTCCTTACCACATTGGTCATTTCATAAAGTTTTAGTCATTTTTAATTTGCTGATAAATTGTTACATCTCCACCTAGCTGCGATATGCTCAGTAAAAACTATTTGTTTGAGCAAATGCTTTAGTCATCCCTCTTTTAGCATTTGCATTGCCAAAAGTTTCTTTGTATCAAAATATTCTGTTCTGAAGTCAGATGATGGTATATTGTTGTTTTTCACTCTCAGGGAAAACTATAATTAGACTATTCTTGCTCATATAAAATAATGAAAAAATATTAAAAGACACACACACACACACACTCACTCACACACTCACACACACATACACATCATGTAAAAATGTGTCTTTGTTGAGAGCAGGTGGCTTTTGCTTCTTTGTTTGTGTTTCTTTGCTTAAATCATCAAACAACAAATAAGTGAACCGTCCTTCTCTTGGATCATTTAGCGAGCCTACCTTTGAACTAGCAGAAGGCCTAGAGGGTGTGTGTGTGTGTGTGAGCGCACACGTGTGTGTGTGTGTGTGCGCACAAGTGCCATACCAGCCTTTGCATGACAGATTTTCATACACACACATTTTCCTTCGTCCAATCATGATTCCTCACGCACCGAACACAGTTAAAAACATTACAGAGACCAAAGTCTATGAGACAAATAACAGCCCGGACGTAGTGGTGGTGGTTGTGGCATGGGGGGGGGGGGGGGGGGGCTGCCTTGCTTTAATCTCAGATATTTATTGAAATATGGAGCCTCAGGCAAGAGTCTGTAAGGATCCAAAATTCCAGGTGCAAGTCGCTGTGACACAAAGGTCCAGCTTAAGATCACATGATAGGCATGAGGTCTTATTAGGAAAATAAACCTCGAATAAAAGTGAAGGGAAAAAGTCCCAATGAACTAAATGGAAACATCCAATCTCCCAGACTTCTTCATGGATTTTATCAAGAAATGAATCACTGCTCTGCTCACATACTTGAACTTGTTTGGCAGCGAGCTTCATTTTTCTAAATGTTTTGGAGAGAACACTGTAACTCTACTTCCAAGGGAGGGTATTTTTAACTGGTGTGGCTCTACTGTAAACACCTCTGTGTGTTCTCACTCCAAAACTTAAACACCAATGTCCCCGTGGCACGGAAGGCAATGAAATACTAAGACAAAAAGAACTAGGCAAAGGGGGGAAGGATAATATTGTCTCAAATATTTTCCCTGCTCCGAAGCAGGGGTCAGGAGGAATCTTAGTGTGAGGGGGTGATATTGCAACAGTGGACATCAGTTTCAACATATGTTAATCTAATTTTGCACGGTTTCGTTTGATAATCTTGTGGTTAAAATGGTGAACGCGACCAAAAATCACAAACTTGTTTCCAACTTGGATGGGGCAGAGCGAGCTGGGATGGACTCTGCTGTTAACACATTAATCCTGATTGGCTGAACAGACCGCAGGCTGTTAATCTTTAAACTGGAGGGCAGTTAGAAGGACATGGTGACAACAACTAATTTTCCAATGTGTATTTCATGCCATCTCTCATGTCACTCTGCATTGAGGTCGAAGGCGATGTGGTTTATTTTCTTTTTAAAACACTACCTTGTTCCAGACCCTTCCCTAACTTGCTGGCTTGAAGATGTGTACGGCCATCGCTACTCATTAGCATTCAAACCTCTTTCACAATGTCTCTTCCAGATATGGAGCCAAGCGAGTCAGACCACCCATGACTGGGACACGTTCAGACACCCCCCCCCCCCCCCCCACTTGAACAAGTCGGCCCCCTCAGGCTGCCTCTGTTATTTCAGGAGTGTCAGAGTCACATGAGGGAGAACAGTGACTGAGTGAGCCAGAAAGACAGAAGGAGCACATTTTCATTGGTGACATAGTGGAATTAAAATAAATGCATCACAGCATGAGGTTTTGATGAGTTAAGAGGGTCTCTGCACTGCTTTTTTAGATTTTCAAATAGGGAGAACACATTGAACGTTTTTCACCTCACTATGAAATTGTGAAATCTGTAGTGATAGAGGGATGTCCAGCATTTACCCACAACTCTAAAGCTGATATCATACACTTGAACAGATGTGGACAGACAGCTGCAGCCCCGTTGGATATACAGAAGTCAGCCCTGCTGCTGTACACATGTTTCAAATGTCACACAGGTCGTGCGCCAGTCATAATAGTATTATGAAAGCAGATTAATGCACATGGTCATATTTTATGTAATTCCTGGCAAATATGATCCAGCTCATTACGAATTTTTTTTTTTACTACTATTAGTTATTTACAGCGTTTTTTTGTGTGTGTTTATTTTGTTTTTTCCTCTGGAGTGCATGTTCCTTACACGAGTTCACTGGATCAGTTAGCTTTGGTCTGGGAAGGCCTATACTGATTGTTGTTTTAAACATGTTTTGCACAAACAGTTTTTCTTGAGTCCAAACTCACACTAGTTTATGGCAACAGAAGATCATATTTGTGGAACCAAAACCAGAGTCTAAATACATAGACATGATGGTCCACTGTTATCAAATCCTGCCGAGAGAAATCCATCCTTGAGAACTTATCACATTAATGTATTGATGCTATAGGGATTATAGTCTGGACAAGGTCTGGAACTGCTTATGAGCAGAGCCAGAGCCTTCAGCTATCAGGCTCCCTTCCTGTGGAACCGTCTCCCAGTTTTGGTCTAGGATGCAGGCACCCTCTCGACCTTTAAGAGCAGACTAAAGACCTTCCTTTTTGATCAGGTTTATAGTTAGGGCTGCTTAGGCTAACCCCTTAGATATGCTGCTATAGGCATAGGCTGCTGGGGGATCTCCCATGATGCACTGGGCTTCTCTCTCCTCCTCTCTTCCCTCTCTGTCCTCCTATATTTATCATACTCATACATATTACTAACTCGTCTTCTTCTCCAGAGCCTTCGGGCTCCCCTCATCCCAGATCCCGGGTGCTGCTGGAGCAGGCTGCAGACCTGAAGAGGCTCAAGCTGACACCCGTAGCACCACCTGCTCACGTCCCCGTCTGTCCATCAGTCTCTTCCCTTTATCGCTCTCTTTCTCTCTGTCCCACTCTTTCCTTCTGCATATCTGTCTTCCTCCATTATCTGTCTTTGTCCCGCTCTCCTGCTGTCTTTCCCCCCAACCGGTCAAAGCAGAAGGCTGTCCCCATTGAGCCCGGATCTGCTCGACGTTCCTGCCTGTTAAAAGGAAGGTTTTCGTCACCACTGTTGCAAGATGTGCTTGCTCATGGAGAATTGTTAGGTGTAAATTCATTGAAGGAGTGTGGTACTAGACCTGCTCTACCTGGACAGTGTCATGAGATAACTTTTGTTGTGATTTGGCGCTATATAAATAAAATTGACTTGACTTGACATGAAACGTATTACATATTGTCCAAAGCATCCAGACTCAGTTGGATTTATATCAATGTGGATGTATCTGCTGCTTTCATGATAATTATACAGCATATATAAACTGGGTTACTGAAGAGATAAAAGCATGCAGAAAGTTTAAATTCTCTGTGGAGTATGATAGCAATAATTCCAACATCATGTGCATTCAGATGAAATACAAGCTTTGACAGCAGACAGGAACAAAAAATCAATACAAACAAGAACAAGTGAGAATGAGAGAGAGAGAGAGAGAGAGAGAGAGAGAGAGAGATGTCAGGCCCACCCACACAAGAGAAAGGCATGGAGAGGAGTTTACATTCTACTCACTCACTGAAACTCATTGGACCCCGACATGATTATCTTGGGCATGCCACCTCACTTTTTTACTTTGAAGGCTTGCTAGTACTGGATCAGCTCAGGGCAGGAGATGCACCAAACAAGACAAATTCAACAACGGACCCTGACTATTTCCTCATAAGAGAGGGAGAGAGAGAAAAAAAATCAACAGGATGTTTTTTGGGTCTCTAAGTGGGTGAGTGTGTCTGGCACTCATCCACACTTCCGTTAAACACTTGTTCACAAGGAGCAATGTTCCAGGATAACATTGAACCAACATCAAACATTGACATAAATAGAAGCCTGCAACAGCTCATATATACAATGAGCTGCATTTCTGAGATAAAGATGCGTTTGCCATCAGCAGTGTGATAAGAAAGGTTACACAAATGAAGATAAATTTCAAATCATTTAATAGGACTCCTAATCATAAATTTACCAATATTTTCTAACGTGAAATATTTAATAACTTTTACAGAACACAAATTTATTGTTCTGTACTTGATGAGATTGACAGGTGATTGGACGCTGAAGCAAAAACCTGTGGCCTGGAGGAGTGAGTTTGTCACTGAAACATCATCAGCTTTACAGCAGACTGCTCTTATAGATGCAATTTTAAAGCTTCACACTGAACACTCAAAACCAACGGGGGGCGCCATATAATTTGAAACTGAATGTGAAATATGTGGTTGTAAATTACATTTCCGTCGATTTATGTGGTGACTGAAAGAAGCACCAGTTATGTTTCTATCAATGCATTTTGATGAACATTTTGAAGTATCACATTTTAAAAGATTGATGGGAAAGGTTACACTGGCAAAAAAAAAAGTCCCTCAATTTTACAAAGGGGTAGGGACTTGCTTGAAGATATTCTTGCCTTTTTCAAGTACTGTATGTGTAAATGTGCTAAAGGCTAAAAACAGACACTTTTTCCTCCTCAGAACAGAGCGATATTACAAGAAAGGACCGAGTGGTGACAGCTTATTACGGTCCTTACTAATCATTCCTTTGAACAAATTTAACTGTAAATAAATCAAGAGCATCTTGTTCTAGGAAGTATCAAGATGAATCCAGTGTATGATACATTTTCTTCAAAACACACTCCAAGTTACCTGGTAGAACGCCCCTGGGGTGTGTGATTTGGACAGCTGCCAAAACTCTTGATGCACAAGATAATTCCCTATCAGTGTTGGTGGCCTGACACTTCATTAAAGACAAGTCAAGTCAGATAAGCTCTTCATTCCCCCAAGTGCCAGAGGCAGAAGTGTAAGAAGAGACACAGGAAGAGCAACTGTCACCACTTGTTCTCATCTCAGTCACACAGGAGAAATAGGAGAGTCCTTGACAGTCATAATCACAGATGGATTAACATGGGAGGAATGTGTATGGAAAATAGGTGTCCATGTAAATGTCTGAATCAGTTAGATGGGAAATTTAAAACAAGGGAACATGCAACATAAAAGTGCAGGCCTCAGCAGACTGGGACTTTCCAGTGAATCGATAGAGTGTACCTTCAAATAATTCCTTCTTCTGTCTCTCTAAATGTGGGACATTAATGAGACAGAGACACACACAGGCATTACATTTTCATACTGCATCAGTCGCACTGTAAGCCTTCGTAACAACCACAAATCATAGCATACACTTGTTTATCATAATAATTGTTTACCATTGAGGCTGTTGTATAGTTCAGGGATGGATATGCATTGCACTTTAAGTGTAATCTAAGGTTTATGGTTTATAAATATACAGTATGTATACAGTATGTTCATCTATCGGATAATATGTAATGTCAGAGATGCAGATTATATGTAAGAAGTGAATTTCCTCAAACCAGTAGTATAGACAGAGGTAATCAGATGAAGTTTGGGCAGTCCAAATTCAAGAGAGCTGACAGAATTAATTTTGGTGGGCAGATGATGATGCTTCGACTTCTGCAGTGTTCATTCTCATGACGTTCAATCATGCATTTAGTCCTCAGACATACAGTTGGAACAAACACCCGAGCAAACATTCACAAAAACATGCGGACACAGTTTATGGACACTCCTATGAAAGTAGGTGTAGTCGATCCGTGAGGGATTATCTAGCACATAATGCATAAAAACTGATATGATTCTGTTGAATGGTGTCCCAAATAGACTCGCCTGGGCCTTTTAATCGAACCCTTTTCATAATGATAGAACAACCTGATGGCACCCTGCATTCGTACTGCGCACCCGCCTTACAGACAAACACAAAAAAATGTAGCGCCTAATCAGTACAGTGGTGATAAATTGATTAAATTAAACATAGCACATGGTTCCTCCTTAGGTTTGGGGAGGGCAACATTAAGCCTGCTGTCTTCTGCAAACATATCCTCAAAGGAAAAAAGAAGAATCTCCTCTTCCTCTTTGTTAACCACTTAAACCTTGTTTTCATGTATCTGTTAGGTTTTTTTTTTTTTTTTAAGAAATATTGTCAGAGGATGCTGATTCTTTCAGCTGATTCTCATGTTGGTAATCTAGGAATGTCTCTCATGTTGTGCTACATCTTCGTTGCCCTCGACTGTCTTCTCCCCAGCTACTTTCACCAGCTCTTCTGGGGGAATCCCGAGGCGTTCCGAGGCCAGCCAAAGATATAATCCCTCCAGCGTGTCCTGAGTCAGCCCCCAGGCCTCCTCTCAGTTGGACATACCTGGAAAACCTCCCCAGGGAGGCGTCCAGGAGGCATCCTCACCAGATGCCAAAACCACCTCAACTGACTCCTCTCAACATGGAGGAGTAGTGGCTCTACTCGGAGTCCCTCCCAAATGCCTGAGCTTCTCACCCTATCTGTAAGGGAGCCCAGCCACCCTGCGGAGGAAACTCATTTCAACCATTTGTGATCCTGTTCTTTGGTCATTACCCAAATCTCATGACCATTGGAGAGGGTTGCAGTGTAGTAGACAGCTGAATTGAGAGCTTTGCCTTTTGGCTTAACTCCCTCTTTACCACATCGGACCAGTTTAGCGCCTGCATCATCCGCCTCTATAAATAAAAAGCAGTGTGATATTTTAAATCTCACATCAGTTTGTCATTGACCTCATGGAATTTCAAACTATTCCAGTTTTTACACATCCAGTATGGGATGAGTTTAACTCAGCTGAGCAAGACAATACATACTGGAACTGGGGTTGCATTAAACAAGGGCTCATGCACTGTACCATACACACACACACACACACACACACACACACACACACACACACTCACAAATGTTTGATAATCGGACTCAAAACTAAACAAGGCGTAAATGTGAGGGAGCAATGACAGCGTACAGTCCACATTCTCTCCCTACTTTATCCTCTAAAGGCCTGTAGAATGGTTAGAAGGAATTGTTTAGGGGTTTCACAGCGTAATTAGACATACTAATTACCCCTCCATACCATCCATTCCTCACCCACAGCAACAGGCTGGGGCAGGCCTGCCTCCAAGCTGCTCCAGGACAGGGACAGCAGGAGGAGACTGCACTGATTGTACATTTGTTTAGCTGATGCTCGATATATCAGTGGTTCTCAAAAACATTTTTAAGGTCATGAGATGGATCAGGATCAAAGCCAATCAGAGGAGGAGAAGAAGTAGATCTTCAAAGAAGGTAGTAAAGAACAGAAACAGAATATACAGGTTTATTTTTGATGGAGGATTCTGAAAGGGAAATATATATATATTGTCAATGTATTTTGCTTGCCCCATCATGGCTCCAGATCAGTCTTAATAACCAGTAACAAAATATGGTCACAGTTTAGCAGATTAATTTTGTTACTAATTTGACTGTATCTTTAGATGATAAATTAAATGACTTGTACTGGCGAAGCATAATTTTCAACTGACACCAAAAACAATCTCTGAGACCTTTAAGAGTTCTGCGGTGGCCCGTTAACAAACTGAAAGTCAAGCTGAAGTTGCCGTTTCAGCAGCAGGTTAATGATGAAACCTCCTCCATCTGACCCCCCCCCCCCACTCTCAGAGTGGCCCTGCAGGCTCAGACTCAGTCACGGACACGCTGTGAGGATTTAGAGGCAGGGGAGCGCTGGCCTGAGCTTTGATGTCTCTGGCCCACGTTTCCTCTTGGTCACGAGGAAAAGTCGGCAGCTTTGTTCAGCATAAGAAAGCCAGAAAAAACTCTTTTCATTTTTTTGTGTCTCTGTCAGAAAGTCTTGTAACAGAAGAACGAAGCAGAAGGGGGAGGACTGAGGACAGATCAACTGGCCAAACAGGAATGTTTCACTTTGCACTCTGACAGCTCTCTGGATGTGGGACGGGACGAGGTGCTGCTGAAACTATTTGGCGGGGATTTTCGAAAATTCTCTTCCTCCTTAGCAGTCACTCTGCCTTCTCTGTGCAGCCAAACACAAGTGCAGAAACAAAAGAGTTTGGCACAGCTTGAACTCAGCATAGCAGACTGATTAACAATGATTTCTGGAAATCAGTTTCACCATCTGAAACATTTTGACGCTGTTGGGGTATTTAGAATATATCAAACTGAGGATTAGCACTAACAATCTAACTGATATATTACTCAGCAATAGGAGATAGTATCGAGGGTAAAGAATCCTCGAATCTTTGAGGATTCTTTAGTATCACTTAAGTATGACCCTTGAAGTAGTTTTCCCTCCCTGGGTTAGGGTGAGGGTTAGGGTGACTTCCCATGTAGGGACCATACAAGTTTTGATTAAATAAAAAATACAAAAAACAAACAGTCAAGCCGCTAAGCTGCCACTACCACACACACACATGCTGATTGGGCACCAGGATGAGGTAATATATGACTCATCAAGTTTTCCCTTGCATAATGACTTCAAACCAGCAACATCATCCCACCGTAGCGTACATGACTCATCACTGAGTGCTTGGCAGGCACCTGCTCAGATCCAGAAAGGAAAGAAAGCAAGCCTGACACCTGTGGGGCTTACACACACACACACACACACACACACACGCACACATACACAAACACACACACACACACACACACACACACACACACACACACACACACACACTAGATTCAACAGGAGTACATCCATCTTCACTAACCTTGCAGATCTTGCTCTCCTCAGTCCCACCTCTGGACTTCTCTTCAGGTGTTTTTGCCTGCTGGTACTCTGACTTGGCTGACAGCTGGCAGGAGAGCCCTGGGGCACCCTCACCTGCCTTAAGGTCCTGCTGGCGGGCCATGTACCCCTGTGAGGTGGCTGCCCTGACCGCACTTGGGATTGGGAGAGCAGTGTGCACTGGCTTGGCGCCCACCGTGGAGGGCTGCCTGAGTTTGGATGCTACACCAACTACCGGCATGGTACTTCCTAGATGCAAAAAATAATAAAAAGGGAGTCCAAAAAGTACTGAAGACAGGGGAACAGGAGTCTCTTACTAATGTATGCTACAAGAAAGTAAGGAAAAACTTAAAAAAGGGAAAAATAAAAAATCAGCAGTTGCCTCTCAGTGTGAGAGGAAAGCAACTGCGCTCATTCTGTAGCCCACAGCGAGCAGGACTCACAGAAACTGAGAAAGCTTCTCTTTCCTCCAGTTCACTCCCTCCTCCTTCTCCTCCCACAAGCAATACTCCTCCCTCCCCTTCCCTTTCTCCCTCTCTCTCTCTCTCTCCCGTCAGAAGTGCGCCACAAAGTCAGCCAAAACAGTTCAAGGGGACGTGAACTCCTCTGGAAGGTATAACCACCATTCGGCAAAACTGTGATTACAGAGACCTGGTTGTGTGTGTGTGTGTGTGTGTGTGTGTGTGTGTGTGTGTGTGTGTGTGTGTGTGTGTGTGTGTGTGTGTGTGCGCGCGTGTACATTCAGTCTTCTCTCACACAACTGTCAAAGCACCTCTCTTTCGCCGTCCCTCTCTCGTTCCTCACGCTAACACTAGAAATAGACGCACTCTGTCCTCATCTAGGTCTGGAGCGATCCCTGCCTTTGATCAGAGGAGAGTAAATAACATTTGAAAAGTTATACAGAAGAAATCCAAAATAAGACCATTTTAGGCTCAGCTGTTGTCTTTATGAATAATAATTAAAAAAAACTATCTCATATATTCATATTTTTGATAAAATACCTCTGTCTAAGTATGGTTATTGCACTGGTTGTTCCTTGCCTCAGATTGAGTGTTTCGCTCTCTCGCCTCTGTCTTCCTCATGCTTTGTGAATGAAAATAATCAAATGAAAAACACCATCATGTGACACGTTGTACAATTAAAAGCAATGAAAAAAAAGTTGTACAATTAAAGCAATTTTTTATCTTCTTCTCTTCAGTTTTGTAAACTAAACTGACATCAGTTATGGTTACACTTTGAGTGGCACAGGGCAATGGACCATCACAACAATAAAAACAGAATTTAATTTTCTGACTATTTAAATTTGATTCAGGGTGAACCCCGCCTCACACCTGGAAGCTGCTGGGGTAGGTTGGTAGGTTAGGTTGGAAAATGGATGGATGATATGGGCAGTACTGAGGAACTTACAGGTTCCTTGACAAATAGTATTTATGATGTGTCAATTAATTCAATCTAATTTAGGTTTATTGAGTGAATATAGATGCATCAAAGCATGTTTGGCGAGGTTCAGCTTTTAAATCAAGAGCTTAGCAGTAAGCAGCATAAGCTAATGAGTTAACATGGAGTGTTCGTAAACCAAGCCGTGTTATTTGCTTTGTCATAAAGTCCATTGTTACTTTCAGCAGGAAGAGACAACTTTGTTCATGAAAAATCTTTATTGTGAATTCAGTTGCTAAAACACATCTTGCCATACTCATCCCGGCTAATCGGTGTAGACGGAGGCAATGAAAGTATGTTGCCTCTAACTTCCACAGCTTTATGTCATCTGGACAACAACTTGCCACATACACATGGTTGCGTGCAGTGGGAAATCGGTATCAGGTACAAGCGCTTTTTTCAGTGCCTTAAAGTAATGCTAGGCAGTAGTGTCGCTAATAATAGCAACGTTACTAACCAACTACACCAACTGCATCTCTCAGGAGCAAGGTAATTTCATCGCTTTCTGAGACATATAGCTTTTTAGTAGAGGAGATGACTTATTGACCAAGTAGTGCAGTGGCATCCACAAAAACTTCAAGTTATTTTTTTCCAGGAAAGGCTCTTAATTGTGTGCCGACAATTTTTTTTGGCAGAGTTCTGGCTAAGTCTATTGGTAATATAACTAAGGATAAGGAATGTGACTGATGCCAGCCCTACACTGAGGCACGTAAACGAGGAAATCATGACACATGACATCACTTGCTAATCCTGATGTGTATTGTGCTTGGTGTAATGTATATTTGTTTTTTCAAATTACTGCCGAAATTTTTAAATTTATGTCTGTTATTTTATAATATACAGTTAAACTGAACTTCTTTTTGCCTATTCATCCGGATGATTTTGTCATGACTGAGACAACACTGTTTTCACATTTACACACCGCTATTGCCATTATTTCATAGCTTAGCTTTATACATTTCTATGGGGATAACTTAAAAGAAGTGAAGCTTTATTCATAGATAGAGTAACTGGTACCTTAATACTTTTTCCAAGTGCCAACAATATTAAACAGTGAGTGAAAAAAGAATCACTAATAGAAGTTTTGGCATCATTTAGGAGAGTGGGTATCACCTCTGCTGCTCTCTGCCTCCTATTTCAACAATGGGGTGTGGATAATGGCTGATTAATTACCAAAATTATATTGAATTGTGTGGTAATATCTGATCATATTGTTTACTATTTAACAGTACTTACTTGAAAGGAAATATTTTATGTCTGAAAAATATCATATGCTGCTGAGGAGAGAAAACAGGCTGACAATAACTATTTGGCATTTCTTCACAGCAATTTATTTTTTCCTTTATCCACTTATAAACTAATTTCTTTTTTTTTTAATTTCACTCTACTACATTATTTAAATGTCAGTCACTGGCCTATAATAACACTGGGACCAGTAACAGGAGTGATAATAGGAAGTGTCAGTCATTTTTAAAAATTTATCACTGATTTCTGGATATTACAGCATTTTCACAATGCAGTAGTGCCCACCTCTATAGAAAGGTAACCTTCATTGGAAAAAAAATCTGCGCCGTGTCATTTCTAATAAACCCAGTCCACTTTTTTTATTGACCCATAGATATTTGCACTCTGCTACAAAACCTTTGGGAAATGTTTGCCCATAAGTAGGGCTTTCAAATGATTAAAAAAAAGGGACTAACGAAGCTAATAAAATACATATTTTGTAATTGAGTTGATTGATCTATCAATTTTGGCTGTTGGCCATTTAGAATATTTCAATTCAAATATGTTATGGTAAATATGTCGATGAATGAAAATCCTTTAAGCAGAGGAAGCATAGTCATGCTGTTGGCCTCCACTGGAAAAATGTTATGTTATTTTTTTGTATAATTTATGAATTAATCAAAACAAATCAATTTATTGACAATCTTTGTGCTATATGTGTTTTGTGAAGCAGACCATAAAATGGTTGGTGGATATAATAATAATAATAATAATAATAATAATAATAATAATAATAATAATAATGATAATAATGATAATAATAATAATAATAATCTTGTTTTACACATCTCGTTTCAAGAAGCCCCCCCCCAAAAAATTAACCAACACTACATGACTGGATTATAGTGTTCCTTAGCTAACAGGTGATGGTGTTATCATGGTGTTACAGCCGCATTCTGTCTTTTGTGAATTGGTCCCTCACTCTTGATCAAGCACACCACAAGATCTTCATTTAAATAATCTAGCTGCTATTAGAAAATCAGCAAAAAAATCCCCAGTGCAAGAAGCCACAAACGTTTGTCATGCTATTTAGCTGTAACAAGACACAGAGGCTGCATTGCATGCCAGCATATCAACAGCAAGCTGTCAGTGTCTCAGACAAATACAACCAAAAAGATTTATCACATTACTGTCGGTATCTTCAAGCAAGTTTCTTGTGATCATTGAATTTGTGCATTGCCCTGTGCTGCTATAGGAGCCATGTGTTTCAGTATAATGATGGTTGTACCTCATAACACATACAAATCACTGCCAGCAAGATTAAGGAGGAAAAAGTATAAAAAAGAAAAAAAATATTTTAAGATGTTCACTGCATCAGAGACAGTTTTACATGAAATTCTTCTTTGGTGACTAAAGATGGACAAGCCATGCATTTGGATTGGATTAACTGGACACAATATGACATGTAGCGTTCCCTTTTATACAGGCTCCCTGCTCTGTGCCAGACATAAAAGGGAGCAAAAGTTTTATATGGAAAGGTTCCATCTGGTTCCGTTTAGAGAGGCGAAGAGATGTGCTGGAGTCAGAGGGGTATATTGCACTGTCACGGCAAACCGGAACCGTTTAACACGCCGGCACTGTCCAATAAAAAGATCAGGAGAAGCGAGAGGAACCTTACACAGGGCTTGTCTCATTAATGTAAATTTGCCACAAATCTAATCCTAACACCTAAACTGGATCCTTCTCTATTTGGATTGTAAGCCATATAATATTCAGTTGCATGTGTATGGTTTGAATATGCCTTTTGTAGCTTGCATCGGCCTTTGACACTTCCAAGAAGGGGGTTCTGTTCATGAACCAGCTAAATACGACAGGATTATTTTACATGCTGCTGCTTCCTCTTTTACTCACTTTCATACTGCATTCTTTTTGACAGTCAATTGCCTTAATATGGATGCTACTTCCCTCCAACCAGAATAGCACCAGCTTCAACATGTTTTCAATCATGCACCAGGGGCTATCATGACAAGCCTAAAACAACAGGATACCATGTGAATGAATGGCACGAATCCAACTCTGTCTCTGACTGCTGCTGCCTGCAGAGCGGCACGAATTGGGGCTTACTTGGCGAGTATCCAAATTCTCAGGACTGCCTGGAACTGTCGGGAATCCCATCTCTGACGATGTCGTATCCCAGGGGTGCTGAGCTGAAACAAGCTTAAAACCAAACCTCACACTTTCACATGTTTTTGGCAGTTTTTGGAGCCTTACACAGCAGAATACTTGAAGCCAGTGTTGTAACATGGTGCTGAAAGTTCCTCATTTAACAACAATTCAATATTCCAAAGTCATCATATGGAAAGCAGATCTCGGGTTCATTTCATCCTCAAAAAACTGAGTGCAGCAGGTCAGCACCTTTGTGTTTGGTCACCATGGCCAACCAACTGAAAATAATCTAACAGCCAGTGTCATGGTTGAAATGCAGAGAGAGCCGGGGGAGAGAGCTCATATGTTCAACTGTTCAACTTTTGCTATCATCTTTGAGTAATATTTCAATATCTATCTTAGGCAAACTGCAGAGTCATTAGAAGAGTTGCAGTCAAGACCGCCATAGCTGGTGATGACCCCCATCCATTTCTACATGGAAGTCACAAGGTAGAAGCATGAGACCAAGACGAATGGTGATTCATACATTTTTCCAAAACTTTGTTGGTCAAAATACATCTTTAGATTGAAATCACAATGAGAAAAAAAAATCTCAGCTTTTAGAAAAGTCTCACCTCAACAGCTTAATGCGAACAAGTGAGCAAGTTTTGCCTCTTTATGCAGTGTATAGTACATTTTCATGCTTTGTTAGTGGGCAAAGTTAGTGAGGACACCACGCTGGGAAGAATAATAAGTACACAACTACAAAAAGGATGTATGCAAAGTGCAAGTTGTACTTTGGAGCACATTTGCCCCACTCCGTTTTTTACGCAACAAATACTGTAGAGCGCCACAGTGCTTGACCAACGCTTTCCATTCAGCCACTGTCTTTGTCATTCTGGCTGTTATCTAACCGTAACTGTTGAATGACACCCATTTCACCCTTTATTTTCTTGTTACTTTAAGTATGATTCATCATATCAATGACTTTAGGTGCAACATTTTTTTAAACAATGTGCTTTGGCTAAGAGCCTGCCCATTTTTGGCTTTATCTTGACATCAATCTCCATGTGTATGATAAACAAGAGAACAAAATAGTTTTAAACTGGTTTTAAAGTAAAGTCTAGTACGTCAAAAGGAGTCTCAGTGTTGCTCAAACTTAAATCAGATTTTACCATAGTGACTCTTTTGATCAAAATAATAATCCTATCTGGGCTTTAACTCGAAGTTTGACGGTTCAAGCAGCAGATATTCCACCAAATTTGATTCCTCATGATGCAAATCTGGGGAGTTTGTGATGTTTCAGTGAACAAAACAATTCTAATTGCATTTTCCAGTCATAAGAAGAACAACATCTATATTTTGGGATTATGGAACCATTAGGTCACATATTTATTATCTGTTCCAGGCAGTGGGCGGATGGTTGCACTAGTTGATGTATGTGAGGTTTATATGAAAGATACCGCTCAGGGTCACATGACATCATCACTGAGGGTGTGCTGAAGCTGTGAAAACAAACACTCCGGGGTGCTGGAGATAAGAGGGGTCAAACACCTTCCACCCTCCAGGCATGTACAAACACATATACAAACGGGATCACACGCCGCGCCGAAACACAACCCCCAGGGAGGCCAGATAGATAGACATGCACCTGGCTCTGTCAGCGCTCTGAATGCTATCAGTCAACCGCACGTTAGACAACATGGAAAATAAAACAAACACACACTTACTGGTTCATAAGCAGCGAAGAGGTGCTGGAACATAGGGAGGTATGTACAGCGGCTCAGTGAACACAGAAATGTACCATTAACATACATCAAGCGTGACCTGGGAGGACATAAACATAAATATACATTCACTTTCATCCCTTGTGCTGTCTCTCAGGTTCAAGATTCACGCTGAGATTCCTGTTCTTCAGTCAACCTTTGGCCCCCTCGCAGTAAACCACCCACACACAACATACGCATCCAAGCAGAAACACCGGAGCACCATGGGAAATTTTTCATTTCCACAAGACATTCTTTTGGGAAATAATGAGCACATATAAATGTTTTCAAACTGAACAGTACAGTTACATGTCAGTAAGAAGTAGCGGACAAGTTAAAAAAAAAATCATTCATAAATTTTTCAATGTCTTATCTATGGGACAGTTAAAAAAACAAAAGGTGTGCCGCAGTAATGACATATTTTTTTGGCCAAACCAGAAGTTAGCATAATCCACATGGGTTACCTCCACCAAAATCCAATGAGTGTGGCGCTGAATTTTGGCTCATCGTAGAAAATAAAAGGTCTCTGACAAACAAATGTTTGTCCCGCAAGATAATCTGAAATAATTAACATCATCTATGATGCTTTAAAGAGTAAATGCAATCTTACAAGATGATGATAAACCATGACTCAATGTTACCACAACTTTTTGGCGTGATAACATTTAGCATTCATGACAACCACTGTCGTCTTGTTTCGTCACTTGTTACCACCAATTTTTTCAAGCCATATTCATCCATGAGAATGGCATTTACCAACACATTTTACACTGCAGAACATAATATCTGAAGCCAAAGTGAACCACAGACTTATAAGGCATTTTACCGAAAGAAAGAGCACCTAGACATTGTGATCGTTGTATAGGATGTGACTGTTGTATAATATGTACAATGCTATCTTGTTGTGACTTTAGGATTCATTCCAGGACCACTAGTCACTTTTTAATTCTTGCTCTCCTTGACTATCAGCAAGTATTTAAGATCTTTAGAACTAAAGGAAAAAAGTTCCATTGTTTGTGAATGCCCTCTTGGCCCAGTAGTACACAGAAAATATAGATGTGCACTAGAAACTGCGGCATAAAAAATTGAACTCTATTTGAAGCCATTTCATTCCAGAGTGTCACCACCCTGTTTCATCACCAGAATTGGATGTCTTTGGTCTGATAATATGAGAAGTCAAGACAAGGCTAATGAATAAATTATTTATTCACATTTAGGTTGCCAGAAGGCTAACAAGTAGTGGCTGGAACTTTAATGGGGCCTTAAAATGGTAAATGAACTCAAAGTGCTTTACAGTGTCATCTCATGTACATTCTCTCACACACTGATGATGGAGGTTGATATGAAAGGTACCAACCTACTCATCAGAATAAATTAGGGCTTCAATATCTGGGCCAAGGAGACTTTGATACAGTCACTGGGGAAAGTGAGGATTATAAACCAGCTACCCTTCGTTTGCTAATTGACCAATGTACCTCCAAATCATACCGCCCTGCCACTGCTTTAAAAAGCACGTTGTGATTTCTAAGTGTTTTTTTAACCTTCCAAAGTCCAATTAGCAGTCTTGTTGAATCAGTTTTATTTATATACTTCAAACTGGCAAATTTGCCTCAAAAGAAATAATAATCAGAAAATGACAATGTTCAAACGAAGATTTAAAAAAAAATACAAAAATCAGCATTTTGTATTTATTCACTTTGTCTATTTTGGTGTAAGATGGTTGTGTTATACAGTTATTACATTGTCAAAGTGCTGGTTGCTACAGGTTTGTATGTCACAGTGTTGAGTTTATTGTGTGTGTCAAACAGAGGCAGTTGACACAAAGCAGATCCTTTTGGAGTTAGAGCTACTGAATGCTAATATGCATGGATGCTACAAAGTGTCCCCCCCATGTCAATATCATATTGCATGAATAGTTCTATTTATATTGCGGTATGAAAAATTTGTCCCATCTCACAACTTTGAAACATAGAGAAAATGAGTTTCTGATGCAGTGATTAGCACTGTCGCCTCAAACAAGAAGTTTCTGAGTTTGAGCCCTGGCTCGGGCACAGGATCTTTCTGTGTGTGCCTGCGTGGGTTCTCTCCAGGTTCTCTGGCTTCCTCCCACAGTCCAAAGACATGCAAATGTGGACGAGGCGAACTGGAATCTCTAATTTGACCGTAGGCGTGGCTGTGAGAGTGAATGTTTGTCTGTCTATACGTGTTGGCCCTGCGATGGACTGGTGACCCGTCCAGGGTGAACCTCACCTCACGCTGGGATAGGCTCCAGGTCCCCCGCGACCCTTAATAGTATAAGCAGTAGAAAACGGATGGATTTTTTTACTCTACCACATTTAAAAGCTTTACGAAGTACGACTGAGTAAATGCTCTGCTGCTTCAGTACCCCCCTCTGTAACGTACCCTTCTTCTCCTCGGTGTCCTCCACAGAAATTTAGGGAAGGTAAATTTTGTACAGTGTAAGGGCAGGGAGGGTTCTCATTTGAGGGATGGTGGAATGTGAAAAATGCCCTTTCTCCAGGACAACACATATAAACACTAAATTAAGTGTGAGTTTGATTTATGAAGCGAAATGAAGGCTTCCTGAATTCCTTGCTGAGTGGTTGTGTTTGAAATGCCATGTGGTGGGCGAGAAGTTCTACTACAATGCATCAAAGGAGGTATTTGGATCAAGTCTGAAAGCAGGATTTCCCTAGCGCTCGGGCTG
Organism: Aulostomus chinensis; assembly: GCF_037954235.1. Lineage (NCBI taxonomy): Eukaryota > Metazoa > Chordata > Actinopteri > Syngnathiformes > Aulostomidae > Aulostomus > Aulostomus chinensis. The sequence goes on along the minus strand of NC_141323.1, from coordinate 1,422,059 downwards.
GGACAAGTTGGACTCTTCCTGTTCCTCCATTCTTTCTCCCCAGGCGGAGGCCCAACTTGACTTCTCTTACTTTCTTGTTCACTGTTCTGTACTTGCTCATTTGTCATTCACTTGATTACTTGCTTATAAAAATGATTGCCCACCATAATCATTGGGTTTCCTTTGTAATAACAAGTATTTGTTCAAGCACTCTCTTTTGTTTGCTTATATATTGGTACACTGTCTTCATTACAGTTTTTCTCAATTGCTTGGAAACATTTCCTGAAACTCCAACATTATTCTAACAACTCTGAATGTTGTTCCCAAAAAGGGCTCAATTTCTCATAACACTCAACAACTTTTGCAAAAATAACATATGACTCTCAAAATGTTCAACACCTGCACCAAAAAAACACAGTCAGAAAAGTTGCACAAAAAAAAAAAAAAAAAAAAAAAATATATATATATATATATATATATATATATATATATTGTAATGGCATGTGTGTATATATATATATATATATATATATATATATATATATATATATATATATATATATTGTAATAGCATGTATCTATATATATTTATATATTTTTTTGTCATTGTGAAAGACAAACTGAAGACAAATATGGGGAAAACTTTTAGGGCTGGATATTGTCAAGGACCTCAGAATTTTGGATTCTTTGGGTCACAATTCAATTAGATTCAATTCAATATTGATTAATACAGGTATTATTTATTTGATAATGATTCAATAATATGTATAGATGATTGAAATACCCAGTCACACAAAATGTCATTCAGTTTCATTTGCATTTCCATCCATGCTCACCACCACTAATATGCATTCACAGTAAACAGCACACCTCAGATGGCATCTATTAACCAACACTCAGGCCTGAAAGAAAAACTGCTGGATTTTCTTTCTGTGCAAATGCGACGCATTGAAGTTGTCCAGGTCCACAGCTCAGACATGTGCTACACCAGTAGCTTAATAGTAGGTAATATGGCAGGATGGAATTGTAGATCACAACAATGGCGATGAAGGAAAAGATTAGGCCTGGCGGTAATCAGCATGAAATAAACCTGGAAGTACATGTCATTAAGCCGTAGCTCCCAGAGGAACTGAAAAACCTCCTAACTCCTGTGTTGTCCTGAGGACGAACACGAACGCCTTCACAGAATAATGAGATGATTAATGGTAAGATACATTTGGATGTGTTTGATTCCAAAACTTTCTGGAGTACATCTCAGTTGCATAGCAACCTTGTTCACGTTTCAGCGGTGCTCAGCACCGTGTCGCCCTGCCTTTGCTGGACCCCGTGGTAAGCGCAGCATACACCTATCTTCTATCAGAGCCTTTATTGAGTCTGTACTGCTGTTCATGATGATTCCAACAGAAGTTTCAGCTGTCTGCTGGGCTGCTTACTTACATACACATATTTCTCATTATGTTGGATGAGAGCACTGATATTCAAGATACTGCCCAGTTGGGCTCCTCTACTATGGAACCAGCTCTCTCCATGGGTCAGAGAGGCAGACACTCTAACTATGTTTTAGTCCAGGCTTAAGACTTTCCTTTATGAAAGAGCCTTCAGTTAGGACTGGTTCAGGTAGCTCTGAACCATTGATAGCTATGCTGCTATAGGCTTAGACTGCTGGGGGACACATCAGGTTACATGGAGCCCTCTCCTCTCCTCTCTTCTCCTCTCCCCTCCCCTCCTCCTCTCCTCCCCGCACATTTTTGGAACTGTCATTACCATTACTTGTTGCACTTTGTAGTTTGGCCTTGGTGTCTCGCAGTCTCTCTGTGTTTCCACAGATCCACCGGAGCTCCATCTCTCTCCTCCAACCGCCGCCTGCATCGCCCCCCCCCCCCCCGACCCCCTTTCTGATCCCATCCAGTCATCTAGTTCCCCATCAAGCTGGCTTGCTCTCCCTGCCTCCCCTTCCAGAAGCTTCCTTCCTCAACTGTTATTAACATTTCCATGTTTCTCACATTCTGCATTGTAAACTGTTTTCTTGTCTGTAACAACATCTACTGCACGTCTGTCCGTCCTGGGTGAGGGATCCCTCCTCTGTTGCTCACCCTGAGGTTTCTCAGATTTTTCCCTGTTAAAAGGGTTTTCTATGGAGTTTTTCCTCAGTCGATGTGAGGGTCTAAGGGCAGAGGATGTTGTTATGATGCCATGTGAAGCCCTTTGAGACAAACTGTTTGTGAAAACGGGCTATAAAAATAAAATTGCCTTGCCTTGCCTTGTGTGAACACACCCAGAATTGTAAATAGTGTACTGGCAAATTGCATCCATAATGTTGGGTTACTTCTTTTCATATATTTATAATATAATTCAATCCCAGCCTCATATTTTGTATAAACACAATACCCATTGTATATAGCGTTTTCTATGCAATGATTTAGCAAATGAACACGTGTGGTCATGCAACAGGGAAGTAAATAACCCACTGAGAAAATTGAAATTTGTTTTGAGTAGCATGTCATTGTTCAATAATTGCATCCTAACTCTTCCTCTTCCTCCTTACATTGCACATCAGCTTATATATAAAAACGACTAAATTCAGTTGCCTCCTTGATTACTATTGTAACACAGTATGATGTCTTTTTTATTGTCAAAAGTGAGCAGTGAATTTTTTAGGACAAATAACTCTACAAGTTAGTCCTTTGTGTCAGCGCTTTTAACTGTTCAGAAAACTTTTTATGCATGAGCTGCACATCTTCACTCCTTGTATTACAACCCCCCGCGACAGCAGGGGACAAATGAGACTCCCACTCTGAGGTGAGAACAGAATTATGACCAGGATATAAAAGGATATCTCACAATTTTTTGAATAGTTTTGATTTTTGCTCCAAAAAACTTCATTCCTGTGCTATGACATAATGTTGAATTGCTGCCACTAAGGGGATGTGGGAGTTTTCATGAATGGATTTCTACTTTATAAAGATGACTATTCCAAGATATCCCACAAACACAAACATAAAGCTCACCCTTCCGTCACAAAACCATCACAAAACAGGCTCCACTGTCAAAACTTCCCTCACTCCCCTGCAGTCTTACACTAGACAAATTGCAAAGATCAGTGACTTTCAGCCAGAGTCACTGTAAATCAATCTCATTTATGACCATCACAGCCCTTTCCCTTGTGATTCGATATGGTCTTCCCCACATTTCCCCACTTGTGTCCTCCATGAATCATGGATTTCACAGCTGGATTTGATAAAGCCCAGGAGTGCTTCCCTCAAAAACAACAAGCAGCAGAAGGCCTGTGGATTGTTGCAAAGTTTGGGCAACACTGTGTTGAGGTGCTGCAGGCAGAAGCCCCTTCAGCAACACTTTTTTTCCAAATACAGGGAAAAAAATTCTAAAAACTAAGAAAAAAAAAACATTATAACAACTTTAAGGACAGAAGGTGACCAGAGAACCATTGTATTACAGCAGGATTATACATAAATCATGGCTGGATGGCCACAGAAAGTATGTGGACAACAAATATTCACATGCAGTACAGCTGGTTTTGTCGCATCTCACTTCATGCAAGAAGCTTTTCATGCTTCAAGCTATGTGTCAACAAGCCGTTGTTCTGATCAATCCTTTCAGCAGTTGCATATGTGGTTTATGTGCGCTAGATCATACATTCCAAACAACAATGGCCAATCCTTAATGGGTTGGCATACATGCTGCTAGAACTGATGAGTTTCATCTTTGAAAGAGTAAATCATGCCTCTGAAGGCCTCTCTCAGTTTTCACTCTTCTACTAACTTGCTTTGGCTTCTATGAAAGTTTTTTTGATCCAGTTGGTTGAAGTAAGCCGTTATTTGGATTTCCACAACCCTGTTTTTATGTTAATTTTTTTTTAAGTATCACATTGGAAAAGGTGAATGGAAATGCCAATATTCAAGAAAAAAAACAACCTCTGATTCACAAATAAGTTGTTACACTCGCTTTAGGTGGTGATGGTCAAAAAAGATCCACCTGGCAAGTGTTTTTTTTTTTAACTATCTTGTAGTTTGCTTAACACTTTCTATGATTGACTTTTTTTTTTTTTTTTACATCAGGTTAATGTCCTGAAGCAATGTCCACGTAGGCAAGTGGGGGAGCATGTGTAAGTGTGCGCTTCGTGTCTCGGCAGTCACTTCTTGACATCTTTGAGAACAAATCTACCAAGCCTCCCTGAATCAAGTGTTGTTTTTTTTTTCATGGTGGATGGGATCTAACAATGAAGGGGTGTGTGTGTGAGACGGCTACATGTACAGAAGGTCAAGTCAATCACATTTATTCAATTCATTAAACCATCACATGAGTTTATCTTGATTGAAACACAGCACAGTGCAATCACCAATGGAGGACCTTGCTGCCATCATCATAGTTCCCCCCACTGCTATATTATCACAATCAGCACCTTAATATCCACAAAGCCAGTTTGTTTGAGGCTCATGAGCCCTTGCCAAACAGACAAGTGCTCATATCCCTTGAGTAACTAGCTTAAGCCTCATTACTTTCAAATGTGTGGTAAGGAGCACATAGCTTTTAACCTCCGTCTCTCGGGCTGTAAATAGGAACAGCTTGTAGTTTGCTCATCAGATAAACACATACTGGTGTCATCTGCGGCTGGCCTGGGGTTGCTTTGACTCGCCCTTGTTAGCACTGAGGCTCATATAATGGCCATTTAACTCTGTCTGAGAGTGCCGTCTGATTAAAGAAGAGGGTTCAAAAACTGCCTTTAGCCCCAGAATCTGGCATACTGTCAACAGACCCAGATGTGAGTGTGACGCTAAGTACACTCACATATATAAAACATACAGCATTGCATGATAACACACACACACAAACACTAAAAAGCAGAGTGAAGCAGACTGCACTGACTGTACAACCTCTCATTATGTTTAATGTCTACTCATCAGCACTCCCTTGTTAAAAGATGCCTTTAAACGCAGCCCAAAGTGCTGTAACTGTACATGCTCACCGTCTTGTAAACTGCAAACCATCATTTCTGAAAGAAAATAGCCAGAGGGGCAAAGATTCAAGGGGGGTTGTTGCTAACATTCAGAGTTGTAATGAGCTGGAATGGGTGTCTATATGTAAGGGTGGATGTGCGTGAGAGGACAGTGTTGGTGGTGGGAGTTTCTCTCCTCTGACACAAATGCTGTCGGCTGTACATCCTGTTGACTGTAGCAGCGCCCTGCTGCTTGACTGTTACACCTGCTGCACATGAACAGTAAACTTACAGCAGATGATTCTAACTGTTTATTGGAAGTGAACATGTTACATGAGCGTCTTCTGCAAGTGGTGATGATTCTAAAGTGGACTAATCACACCTCTGTTTTAGCAGTGAGATATTTTTAACCTATGCTCTTCCCCTTTCCTGCTCATCTTGCTCCCCATGCTCTAGTTAGCGAGAAACTACTACAATGTAAAGTGCGGGTTCTAACAGTGGGCATGTGTTTGTGTGTTTACACTTGAGGCTTTTGTCTGTGTTTTGAGAGTCTGATAACAGCCCCTAAAAGCTCTGTTTGGCATAGTCCCTGATTATTACATGATTTTTAGACACCACACACGCACACACACACACAAAGCTGCCATCATCACTTTCACCGTTGAAAAAATACCAAAAACTTGTGTCCACAACAGCTCTATTTAGTCAGACCAGCAAGTTTAGGGTTTACACAGTTCGTCATGAATGTTAATAATTCCTCAACTGAATCTATCCAGGTAATGTGACAGGTCAAGTATTAAATACTGACCAGGAAATACTTTGAGGATAAATAATGCATCATAGAACCATTCTTCAATACGGTTAAGATGTAGGTGGTGGGACTTCTGAAATCAATGATGTTCTCTGTCACAATAAGACAGAGTCCATCATTTACTCCTACCCAATTCAAATCTCAAATCAGGTGGTACAGGTGTAGGAAGTAAACACATTCAACCTTAATATTACAGATGGCACTGCTGCATGAAATCCTGCTTGCTTCTGCAGTTCTAAAATGAACAGACTGGGGGTGTTCAATGTAGAGAAGGAGGAGGTATGGCCATTTCGATGAAAAAAGATGTTGACTCAATCATTATTTGACTTTTAACAAACTGGCATTTTCTGTTAGTTTCATGAAGAAAGACATCCCTCCTGGAGGTCAAACAGCAGAGGCGTGTAGCTTAAAATGTTATCTTTCTGTTAGATTAGGAAAAAAATGCTCTGGCTTGTTTGTATCCCTGTTTGACAAGTATGATTTAAATGTGCAGTTAAAAGAAATAACGTTAAGGAAAACAACTTTTTGCAAGAAAATTCCTGTTTTCGCCAGCAAACATAGTTGTTTTACAACCACAAAAAGAACTAAGCAGGTCAGCCTTATTTCAAAATCAAAATTTTCATCAAACTTACAATTTTCAGTGTGTAGGCCGGTAATTGCTCGATAGCTCAGAGGCTGGGGGTGTTGTTACACATGACTGGAGCAATATTCACTGAGAAAGCAGATGGGGCATAGAATGTCAACTCACATAGTTGTACTTAATTTACTGTAAACTGAACTGAATGACTAATGCAAAAAGAACACCTTGAAACAAAAACTACAGATGAACTGAGGATATAAAGATAAAGGTTTGCTAACCACAGGGTAAATAACATTAAGGAATGGAGGTAGGGACGAGTCATCCCCTCTGCTCTTGAAATCAGGTCTATGGTGTACCAATCCCCAGCTCAGGCACGGGATCTTTCTGAGTGGAGTTTGCATGTTCTTTCTGTGCCTCCATGGGTTCTATCTGGGTACTTCAGCTTCTTCCCACACTCAAAGACATGCAAGAGGGGATGAGGTTAATCGGATACTCTAAATTGACCATAGGCATGGCTGTGCGCGCGAATGGTTGTCTGTTTATATACAATGGCCCTGCGATGGACTGGCGACCTGTCCTGGGTGTACTCCGCCTCTCACCTGAAGGCTGCTGGGATAGGCTCCAGCCCCCCTGCGACCCTTAACAGGATAAGTGGTAGAAAATGGATGGATGGATGAATGAAAATAGTTGTTTCTGGTCCTCAGCTGGAAAAGGGTGGCCTGCCCACTCCAGGTCGGGGGAGAGGTCCTGCTTCAGGTGGAGGAGTTTAAGTATCTTGGGGTCTTGTTCACGAGTGAGGATAGGATGGAGCGGGAGATTGACAGGTGGATTTGGGTGGCATCCGCAGAGTTAAACCAGTCCGTTGTGGTGAAGAGGGAGCTTAGCCAAAAGGTGAGGCATGATTTATTGGTCAGTCTACGTTCCAACCCTCACCAATGGTCATGAGCTTTGGGTAATAACTGAAAGAACAAGATCACGAAAATACAAGTGGCCGAAATGAGTTTCCTCTGCAGGGTGGCTGGGCTGTCCTTTAGAGATAGGGTGAGAAGCTCAGTCATTCGGGAGGGACTCAGAGTAGAGCCGCTGCTCCTCCATGTTGAGACGAGTCAGTTGAGGTGGTTTGGGCATCTGGTGAGGATGGCTCCTGGACGCCTCCCTCAGGAGGTGTTCCATGCATGTCCAACCGGGAGGAGGCCTCGGGTCTGACTCAGGACACACTGGAGGGATTATGTCTCTCAGCTGGCCTGGGAACTCCTCGGGATTCCCCCGGAAGAGCTGGTGGAAGTGGCTGGGTAGAGGACAGTCTGGGCTTCCTTGCTGAGGCTGCTGCCCCTGCAACCAGGACCAACCGGATAAGCGGAGAACGACGATGACAAGTTGTTTCTGAGGATACTTCTTATCATTGTCACTTTGGGTATACTTGTGTTTCTCATTTGTGCATTATTATGTGTACAGTGTGTACTTATGTTATTCTATGTTATTTCCTCGCGTCTGTCTTATAGTTGGTGGCTTGATATGCTTATACTTGTTAGCATGACAAAGGCACAGAAGCCTGAAACAATCTACCGAAGTTAATTGTTAAGTCATCTACTCTGTCCTCTCAATAGCAGCCACAACTTGTTTTTAAAGTATTTACTGCATTCCTTCATTCCTTCAGTCACCACAGAAAAAGCTTCCACTTTAAGCACTTTAAAGGAACACACTACCTTTTTGGGAATATGCTTATTTGTCATCCTCCTCACAGCCACACAAGAAGGTGGATATCTTTCCCTCATGCATTAGGGAGCTAACGCTCACTGACTGCTAGTTAGCTTTGCGGTGGTGGTCGGTAACAATCAGTGGTCAGCTTGTCCTTTATTGTCCAATTTAACAGTATGCCAGTGACGTCAGCATCCAGGTTGCTCGTTTCACCTTCAGCTCTACAGAGTGAATTAGCCATTTACTTCACTCACATATGAGTGTTTCAATAATTTGAGTAAATAAGTGATTCTGTAACACCCTGACAGGGACCCTCTCTTGCAAAATCATCTCCATCTAAGACATTTAAGGCTTTAGCTGAGACAAAATGCAAAACAAAACTCATGTTAAATGGATCTTCCTGAAAATATAATGTGGTCTTCAGTTCATCAAGTTTTTGTGAAAATATGTCCAACAGTTTTGCATAATCCTGCTGACAGCCAAACAAAAAGATGTGGGTGAAATCATATCCTCCTTGGTGGAAGTAAAAAACAAACAACAGCAAGCAGCATTCTACCGCTAACTGTCTTAGCTGGATGTATTCTTGACACAAATCCAATGGTGAAGACCTGTTGAAGCCCACCCAAAATAACAAATGATCTGTACATGATGAGACCAGCAATTAGTAAGAGGCAACAAAGGATCATGAAATTCTGCTCTGAACTTTGTGGTTGACTAGCGGTGGAGCAGCAGGCGAAAGCAGTGATTTAAAAGTGAAGTAGCAGTTGGCGCTTAAAAGTCCCAATGCTCACATCCCAAACCCCTCTGTGGATAAGTATTGGCAAGAATCGGAATCAACACTTTTTTTTTTAACACAGATGAAGCAGCAATTTATATGTAAAAGTTATTTGCCTCACTGTAACTGATACTGCAACATGATTAAAGGGCTAAATTGACTTTGAAATCATACATCTGAGCAACACAGATGTTATTTTTGTCTTCTACCCGTCTAAGTGTAGTTTACCCATGTAGAGAAACTCCTGCAAACAATACAAAAAAACAATGTGATTGATGTTCAATGTAATGTGCATGAAGCAATTAGTCATGCAGATTATCAGAACCTTGAGTAGTTTGATTGTTACTTGTGTCTAATCCTGTTGATATGTTGGATTAGTCAGCAGTTATTTTTATTTTGTTTATTATGTACGAGAGCTGGACGGCAACAATGTTTTTGTCATTCATACACAAGGCAAGATAGAGTGACTACACAAGTAAACTAAAGTGAGAAGGAAAAGGCAAATTGCAGTGCTCCTAAAAATGTCTAATTCCTTCCTACTTCCATTTGTTGGCTCCTTGCCTCCAGACAAACACTTGAGAGAGAAATCGCCATGAGCAGATCTGTCGGTTTGGCTCGCACAGAGTTTAAACCTTGATTATACTAGACGATAAGTATGTCCTTTCAGAGAGAACATATCTGATGGCGCAGTCAGCCAGCTCACGTCCAAGCTCAGGATGTGATTGGCAAGAAAAGTACCAGCACAACTTAATTCATGCAAATACACATGTAGGTAAACACACAAATGCTGACAGACAAGCTCATCTTTACATATAGAAGACAAATTTTATCGAACAGGAGTTTACTGTAAAATAAATGACTCGACAATTGTGAGTTATGAGCCTCTTTTAAACTCGGCATACACTGCCGGAATTTTAAAATCCTGACTGTTAAATCTGGTCGCCTCACACTAAGGAGAATCCTCACAGATGTTCCTTATAGCAAGTTTCCATCTCGATGGACAACAAAGTATTATTCTGGTCTAACTCAAACATACACACACTACAAGATTTGAAAATAATGGCACATTACAGGATCATACTAAAATCATCATGAAGTGATCTCATGAGGAAGCAAGACTGACACAATGCAACAAGTTGGATTTATTCCGGATGTAAAAATGTTTCTCAGAAATAACTGGGGAGAGATTTATCTGTCACTAATACTGTACCTGTCAACGGTAGTATCATGTGTGAGCTAACGTTGGCCAAAGGACTAAAATGCTTAAAGTTGCTTCGGTACAAGCTAAAAACCTTCTGATTTCTAAAAGAAAGTCTGTATGGAAGTTTTCCCTAAACCCAACCTCTGTGTGACAGAATGTGAGGATTTCTGCCAGAAATACTTCAGGGCAAACTTCTCCTTTGTGCGTTGCTAGGTGACACTGTTTGCTGGTCTGTGACTGCATTCTTATCAACTATTGAAGCTCCGTTAAGAATGTAAATCGAATGTCATCATCCTAAATTAAATGAACATAATTCTAAATATCAAAAATATTTGTAATTAGTCAGTGAGCAGATGGTAGGGGGGGTGATCTAATTAATACCCAGCTCACAATACCAGATCATCAAGACAGATAAGCATTTCAAACCAGCCTTGAGTCAGGAACACCATGTGCCCCCTGCCTTTGTTATGATCATCCTGTAGTGTGTGTGCAACATTAGTCAGATGGGATGGAAGGAAGGTTTCGCTAAATCCTACCAGATTTCTAGAGGTGATGTTGGTTACTGCTTGAACGGAGCCAGATGAAACCATTTCCACCAATGTTCATCGTCCAGTTAATAGCAAAATGTCAAAAATACACTTTTTCTATGGTGCCTGTCTATCTTAGAAGGCACTTAGAGCCCCTTACAATGTTTCCTCCCTGCTTATCAGGAGCAATTATGGATTCAGTGTCTTGCTCAAAGGACAATTCGACACAGTCACACAGTGACTTGGTTGACAAGACTCGTCTTTCCCATAATTCATAAGGTATTGGGATATTTAGAGGTAAACAGAAGATAAATTATATAAATAAAACATGTTAATATAATGTAAATATGGTACGTAAAAAATAAAACAGTAATAATTAAAAAGGAGTTCTTAAATTGCAGAGCAATAAGAGTACAGTATGAATAAATTGTCCTGAATTTGCGTTAATAAAAGGCAGAAACTTAAAACAACAAAGACTTGGAGCAGACATCACATTTTCTTAGAGTTTGTTCCAAATATGTGGAACATAAAACTCAACGTTGCTTCTCCATGTTCATTTTGAAACTGGGAATAGAGAGCAAACCTGTCCCAGATGATCTGAGGATCTGAAATGGATTTTGGGTCCATTGTACCATTCAGTGCTTTGTTAACCAGCCAGCTAGATCCCATAGAAATACATGAAATGACCGCAAACCTCTTAATACCGCAGCAGAACATCTGTTTAAATGACATGCCAGCACTGCTGAAACAATGCCAATATAAGTTGGATCTTATCACGTGGAGACACACAGTTCTTGGTTCAGCAATGTAACGCTATGGGTGTGGTTCGTGTTTTTTGTTTTTTTTTGTAGTTCCTAAAAAATTTTAATCCCTGACAACCAGTAACTACTACATTATGTGTTGAAAACAATGTTTATGATGTGACAAAACAGTTAAGGTCTGCTTAGGTCTAGGAACAATCTCAACTCAGATTACATTTGAACATGTGTCACTGTCTGGTGTCCTGTGATTGTTGGTAGCACCCACCACCCAAACCATTCCCCGTCTTATGACTTTGTCAAACCAGACAATTCATGTATCCAATATAAAAAGGGATCCAATTTTGAATTTTCTTCACATTGCTTTATTGATCTTGATCTATTTTATTAATTTTCATTGCGGTACAGTATACTAACACTTCCAACCCACTGCCATTCATTTTGCTGAGCCAAAAAGCAGTCAGATGGTCCCTGTGGGTCTCAGCTCCCTCGTGCATGAACAGTGGAGGGAAAGGTATTTATACTTTCATCTGGCTCTGGGGATGATGGCAAATACTACTACTTCGAAAAAAAAGTTGCAATGTTCCTTTAAGATATCCTCAGTTTATCAGACACTTTCTGTGAGATCAACCAAAAACCAGCGGTAGTATTTTTGAGAACAGTTCAAGGGAGCAAATGTACAAATCTGAGAGCTGAACTGATGGTATCCACTTTTTTGGTCTTGGTGAGCTGCAGTTGTCTGTATTATTATAAAGACACCAGTAAAGCCATTATTACCACTGAAAACAAATGCACTGAGACATTTTGGTTTTGCTTTAATTCTTGATGTATTCTTAGAATTGTAGCATTCTGATTTTTTTTAAACAGTCTTAATTTCACTATAACACAATACCAGCAATTTCACTTAATCCCTCCTTACAATGGGACACCTATCTGTAATAAAAACTTTTATTCTAATGCAACATTTTAATCAGTGTTGGTGAGCTGTTTTGGACTTTAGCAAACATACAGATCACAATCATCAGGTCACTGTAGGTCAGCAGAGTGAGTACAGAGCTTTGGCCTGCATTCACACTTTATTAAAAAGCTGACAGCTAAGTGCTGAGAGCCTCTTGCATGAAGCCCATTACTCTTGCTCAAATCGCTCCAAACTGAAAGGGTCTGAGAGAGGATCACTGCCAGCCAGCCAGCCAGCCAGCCAGCCACCCCCAACCCCCACCCTCACTGCCACATGCATATTGTCCAATTAAGGTCTTCTACTCTCGCTTTCTGCCCAGGCAGACTGCCACGTTCTGCCGAGCCTCAAACAGTCAGGTCAGGGGAGTTAATCTGGCTTTCTGGGTCTGACAGGCCATGGTGTGTGATGCTGCCCTGCTCCGACTCTTCATCATTAGTGGGTGGGCACTAGCGCGTGGCTACCAGGCTATAAAAGGCCTGGAGCTCTTTATGCCCCCTCCTACCCCCTCTCACAATTGTGTTTGGACCAACTGCCAGTCTGAGGAAAGAGTGTACGTCTTCATGTGTGCACGCTGGGCCGCGGTGGCTAGACTTTACACTTGCTGTAGGATTGTTACCAGTGTTGTAACATGTAGCATGCTCTTGGCAGAGAGCCAGAACACTGAGCCACAACTTCACATTGACAGACATGTCCTCCTGCTGGGAACATGGCTGTGTGTCTGCTGCTGCATAATATAACTGGGATAAGACATCTATTCGTTTTTTCCTGGGTTATCAGTTTAATGGCAGTCAAAACAGCCATGATGTAGCTCAGTTTGCAACAAAGAACACTGAGCCTCATTCAGTGGATATTTGTGTGCACAATTAATTACTACATTAGGACTTGTTTTAACCCTTGATTATTCTCACAGACAGGTGGCAAACCTAATTGTAATTCAGTCATCGCTTCTTCTTGTGTTCAGTTACTGCAGTAGAACATCAATTTTAGGAATTAAGGTGAGGGACTGTGGAGTGGCGGGGGCTATGATAGGTCCAATCAGACAGTCTGCAAACAGCCTACAGGTTCTATTGCCATGGACTCCGGGTCTGTCTAACATTATGTGTAATCTCTGAGTGGATCAGAAAAGACCTGGCTGAAGGGTCAGGGAGCAGGGGTCAGAAAAAAAAAAACAGATGACAACTTCTTATCAACACTCTTGTAAGTAGCCATGGCAAGGTTCTAAATGAGTTCAAACAGAGAAAATTATCAGTCTTATGTTTGCAGCAACACAACTGCAAATCTAAGTCTACAAGTTATAGGTCAGTTTCTGACAGGGATTGGACTTTCAAACCCCAAAACCCTGAAAAGATAAACCACACACTTTCTATTAGCCATAGAGGACCAGAAAGACTCACCTTTCTAATGTCACCAGCAGGAAAAGGCAACAACTTGTATCCATCCATCCATTTTCTATACCGCTTATCCGTTAAGGGTCACGGGGGGCTGGAGCCTATCCCAGCTAACAGTGGGCAAGAGGCGGAGTACACCCTGGACGGGTTGCCAGTTGGACAACTTGTATTCAACGTTAAACCTGTTTACAGCAATCAGCTGTGAAACTGGTTAGAATGGGTCTTTTGTCTCCTTGGAATGAAATCATGTTTGTCATTTCTAAGTTATGCATGTGCCCAAGGGTCCCAATTTTCAAACAGTTGACAGGTATAGTTCTGGTCTGGAATTGTTAATTTCTGCAAAGGTCTGGTTCCCATATTTCAAACAGTAGCTGGATCTAGCTCTAGTCTGGCATTTACTAGTTTCTGCATGGGTCTGGCTTCCAGCTCTCAAACAATAGATGGGCTTAGTTCAGTTCTGGGGTAGCATAGTGTAGTCCAATACTTTATAATGCTAGTTAGTTTGTGTTCTTGTGTGTTGCTCTCAAACCTCAAGTAAGCAATGCATTATGCTTTCAAAAACCAACTCCTTTCTTCATAATAAAAAAACACCTAAAATATAATATTTCCCCCTGTTTTGTAATTTTACATATTTATACATTGGGTGAAATTGTATTGTTTTTTCATGTTTATATATATATATATATATATATATATATATATATATATATATATATATATATATATATATACCAATAGACTTTATATTAACAGCATGGAAATCAGCATTGCAGCACAGCAGAAACAATGTTGCTCACTTGCAGAGTGATTGATATTGCTGGAGGGCTTACCTGCGGAAACAAATCACTCTTCCATTCTTCTAGCAGACAAAACCATTCACTATCACCAGATCAGTGGCCAAGGGCCCAGTCAGAGTACACATTTGCAGATCCCTCTGCAGCTATGTAGGAAATTTGACTGTCTGATGAGGTTGGTGATGATGATTGAGTAACCTGAACAGGGGCCTCAGTTATAAATGTTACATTTGCACAGAGGAAGGCATTTGACACTTTCTAAGCAAACAAACTTTTATAAAAAACAAAGTTGACAAAAACAATCCCCCGCCACAAAAGCTCTGACACATGCATACAAACGATTTGGAGACATTGTCAGTGAGGTTGTGCATTGTAAAAACACATTTCACAATTTTCAGGTCATATCAAATGTTAATACTTTAATATCAGATATACATTATCATATGTTGACTAAGTTCACTTCTAGTTAACTGTAGTAAATGGTTCTATAAACACTAATGATGAATAAAGATCTGATCCACCACAACTTTCTCATTATTACTACAGTATTTGAAACCAAGGCGGCACGGTGGTGCAGTGGTTAGCGCTGTCGCCTCACAGCAAGAAGGTTTTGGGTTCAAGTCCCGGCTTGGGCACGGGATCTTTCTGTGTGGAGTCTCCATGTTCTCCCTGTGCCTGTGTGGGTTCTCTCCAGGTACTCCGGCTTCTTCCCACTATCCAAAGACATGCAATTGGGGACGAGGCTGATTGATACTCTAAATTGACCGTAGGTATGAATGTGAGTGTGAATGGTTGTCTGTCTGTATGTGTTGGCCCTGTGATGGACTGGCGACCTGTCCAGGGTGAACCCCACCTCTCACCCGTAGCCGCAGGGATAGGCTCCAGCCCCGCCCCCCCCCCCGCGACCCTTAACAGGAATAAGCGGAAGATGATGTATGGATGGATATGAAACCATCATAATCATATTAAAGAATTACATTAAAAATTCATGAGCAGTTTTTAATAACATTGTCAAATGTTGCAGACATTGCCAAGTACAATTTTAGTTTTCATGTACAGTAGTTCTAGGGTGTAAAATCACTGCAATGAACATGACCCATCAGAAATACACTATGGTTGTTGCCATACACTTTTCACCGCATAGACTACATGAGCAAAATGTGTAATTAAAGGCAATAACCGCTCTTAGAATCATTACATTCCACATCCTCTTTGTCACAATACAGCCAAGTTCCATAAAACAAATCTTAAATTCCCCATCTACAAACTTAAGCTTTTACATATCAGGAGCCCACTGACTGATGCAGTCATGTAATGGTGTGAAGCCATCAAAAATAATGTAGCGACATTTAAGTGCAATGATGAATCATCTTTTTTTTTTTTTGCTCATCCTCATGGTTGCTGTCATGATTCACCATGAGGATTCACTGATCAGCTAGCTCTTGTTTTTCATTCACCATTCATTTGCTGCATTTACACCAACCATTTAAGGTTAAATGAGGGTTGGAAGTGTAATGGATTTCACATGCACATATTTCTAAGTAGATTCTGATTTATAAAGGCAAACAGGCATAGGATGTGCACGCTATTTTATAAATCAGGTATTTTTGTGCGCATTGAGATTCTGTGTTTTTGTCTGTATGCCATCTGTGCAGCATTCCTGCAAAAAGTTATAAAAATGACGCCCCAGAAGTGCTGTTTCCTGCTTATGAGTCAAAAAATCATCCTGATTGTGTAACCAAGATACGCTCAAAGATGCCAGCTCTTTTCTCTGGCATCATCATCTAATCTTAGGGCTTGTGTCCACCTCCTTTTTTTCCCCTCTCCCAGCATTTGGTTGCTCTAGTAAAAATAAAAAAATGTTTGTGGAGGCAAAAATTTGCAACGTAATTCCTCTGGTCTTTGATCTGGATGAAAAACAAATGCCTTGTTTTGTGTGGATCCATTATATTTGTGGGTAAAGAAACATTTTGACAAGTACAACTGCCTAATTCAGATGCTGCTCCCCTGTTGTGATTCAACCCCTTTTTGTCTTTTTGGTATGAACTGCAATTGGACAGTGATGAAATTTGAGAATTTCAACCCCTGATGATCATAAAATATCATAGAATGCTCAGTGATGAATGGATGCTCAGTGCTTTGTCATACTGCTTGTGGCATAGCGAAAAAAATGCATTACTCCCATCAAAGACAATTAAAAAGAAACACAAGGCGAGAAAAGAAAGAGAAAAATTGGAAGGCTGCACATTCCCAGATTTTGTTTGACCACTACACTGGCTCCAGGCTCCACTACTAACAAAGAAAAAAAAGAAGTCATCCTCAAGCCTGACAAATACACTCAGCATCAGTCTGTTGTGTCATCCCAGTTGATGTACATCTTTAAGATGCTGTCAGATACAGCGTTGATCTCTATCTGCCTTTCTGGTTTGCAGACTTCCCTAGAAACCTCAGGAGGAACTAGAAATGAGCTAGAGATGCCAAAGCCGGCCTGGAGCAGAAATACTGCATGAAAGGCAGCCACAGGCTCACTTTCTCTAACGTCTCGGCCACCGCTGTCTTTTCATATTTATCAAAGGAAACAGGGAACAGTGTGGGAATGAGTTTTCCAGAAGTGACAGTGGTTACTGGTAAGTCACAGTTGGGTGCTACAGTTTCCTACAGTCACTCTGATTTGATTAACAACAGGGATGACAAGTATTCACACATGTATGGAGGCACACTGAGAAACTTGTATAATAATATCTTCAACCAACATCCATGTCCTAACCTCAACTACAGGTCTGAATTCCAGGAAGTCATTACTGGACCTCACAACCACATTACCACCGCAACAACAGCACCTAATTTTGCCAGAAACCTGAAGGAAACCCCAAATGTGTATATTTTTACATTTTCTCATTCTTTAGATTTCAAGCAATGACTAAAACATGTGGAGAGACATTAATGAGGTGATGTAAGAACATGAGAGCATCAAAACTTTCACAAGGTTCTTCTTCTCTTCTAGCGAGTTCCATTCGCCAGTCAAAGGGCACAGATGGAAGAGTGATAGGTGGATGAAAAGCTTGTGAAATTATTCTGTCTAAATAATTCCTGTTAAGCCCTATTTTCACAGCCCTCTCTGGTCATGAATTTTCAGTCTGCATTTATGTCCCACCTCTATAAACGTGCACAAGAAAAAAAAAAGGGGGGGGGGGTTACAGCTGTCTCTATTACAACACCAAAAAAATGAACAGGCAGAAAAAAGGAAAAACTCCCTGAAACTCTTATTCTATTGTATTTACAAGAAACACTTCTATTGTGGAAGACCAGAATCTTTTGGGTTCACACACACACACAGGTGACATTTATTGAATTTATTATACACACACGCATACATAATAAATCTCAAGTGCTGGTCCCAGAGATGTAACTTTGTCAAAGAAGACTAAATCCAATGGAACTACATGGTAGCCAAGCTCAGTGTCTGCTCCACTCTTGTGCTGAGCTCTTTTTTTCCACCCAAACAAATAACGTCACAGCACCTGTCAGAACACATAGTACAGAGATGAGACGGAGCAGTGTGACCTAATAAAGGAGCACACTTGATATAGCAGAAACAGCTACGGTCACTGAGGCTGGAAAATAGCGAAGAGAACGTGTAGGGAGGATGAAATGAAAAGCTGAATATAACTTTTAACCGATCATTAGTATTAGTTATCGAGAGCATTTTTATTCACATTTACAGTATATCTATGTTATATCTAAAGCTGCTTGCGATTTTTTATACATAAAACAGATGGAAGAGCTCAAGGAAACCTAGAATTTTCTTCCAAAGAATCATACTATTATTTGAATACATGGTTTAATAAATGGTTAAAGAAATTAAAATGTTAAAGTGTAAATCTATTTATATATTCCTTTGCCTACCTTTGACATTCACAGAGCTCTTTACAATGATGTCAATTTATTCAATAATTCTCTCTCTCTCTCTCTCTGTCTCTCAACACACACACACACACACACACACACACACACACACACACACACACACACGCACACGCACACACATGCTCACTGATGATGGAAGCTTCCATGCAAGGTGCCAACCTACTCATCAGGTGTATTTGGTACCTATGGACCCGGGCGATGGGTGAAACCTAAGGTTTTGTTTAAAAGTCAAGGCGGACAATTTTGTCATAAAAAATGACACTTGATACATGGTCAGACAAATGGATCTTTTCCAAACTTTGCATGCTACACATCTATGAGGTGAATTAAAAACATTGTGGTTTCAAGGAGGCGGCACAAGTGGTGCAGTGATTAGCAGTGTCACCTCACAGCAAGAAGGTTCTAGGTTCAAGCCCCAGCTTGGGCATGGGATCTTTCTGTGTGGACTTTGCATGTTCTCCCTGTGCTTGAGTGGGTTCTCCCTGGGTACTTACCGTAGGCTTCTTCCCACCATCCAAAGACATGCAATTGGGGACTAGGCTAATTGATACTCTACATTAATTGTAGGCGTGGCTGTGAGAGTGAATGGTTGCCTGTCTATATGTGTTGGCCCTGCAAATGATTGGCGACCTGTCCAGGGTGAACCCTGCCTCACGCCTGAAAGCTGCTGGGACAGGCTCCAGCCCCCCCTCCCCCCCCGCAACCCTTAACAGGATAAAAGGAAGAAAATGGATGGATGGATGGATGGATAGATGGATGGTGGTTTCAGGGAGTAAGCTAGATGTAACAAACATCATTTGATTGACACAGAAATTACAATATGTTGTCTTCACGTGATGTTAAGCAACATAATGGAATTTTACAGTGTGCTCTCTAGCGCCACATTGTGGACATTGATCTACCACTTTATTCCAAATATTCTCATCACCCTCTCCCTTACACTGCAATGTGCCCAAGTGTGCGAAGGACTGCTCAACACAGGTTGCAGCTTTAATTAGGGGCCAAAGCACAAAAGTGCCAAGGGCTGTAAGTTTGTCTCGGTGAAAGTGTGAACTTCTTTGTTCTTGTTTTTTAAATCTTGCTTTCTGTCTTGGTCTTTTTTGCTTGCACCTCTGGCCTGCATCTTCTTATATGGACAATGTCGTCATTTGAAACATTGATTATATATACACCCTCTTAACTGTTATGTGAATCATTTGCCCGAGGGAGATCATGCTGGGTCAAACTGGGGGCACGAATTCTGTGTGCAGATATATCTTCGCTTTACATGCTATTATGCTGCACCTGATCTCAAATAGTATGGTACAATAAAACAGGACAGTATGGAAGAGCTTAAATCATCCTTCATGCATCTTCTGCCTTATGTCGGTGGTTAAAAGTACCACGTTCAGATGTGACACACAGAAAACTTAAGAGAAAGCAAGATATGGAGCAACTGAATGAGTCAGACATCAACACCCAAGTCTGAGTTGGTAATGAGCTGCTCTGTAGACTACCGAGCCTTTTAAAGTGGAAAAAGTACTTAACAGGTTAACATTGTTAAAGCTCAGATGATGTATGGTTCAATGATGAATAACGAGATGTGAGCGAGAGGATTTCTGAGGACATGGTTTGTGTGAGGACTCCAGTGTGATTGACTATATAAATTCACGTGTAAGGGTTGGGTTTTTTTGTCTCGAGTGAGGGGTTCATACCAGTTCATAACCTGCAATGGCTTTGTAATGACTCCTGCCATGGAAAGGAAAAGTGGAGTCTGATCCAAGCAGTGGTGGAGAGAGGGAGTCACATCCTCCCGTAATTCAGAAAGAAACATTTGTTGTATTTCAGCACCAGGATAAACAATAATCACCAGTCATGTTTAATCTCATCCGACCTCAGCGGAGAGAGCAGATTTGGAGTTTTACCTCAGGGGCCATGCTGTTGCAGCGGTGGAAATAGCATCTCTGGCTGTATGGCAAAGCAGCAGATAATTTGAAGTTTTTTTCTCTCATTAGTTGCATGTCATTTTATGAGCTGTCCCACCATTTTGGCAGCATGGTTGGCTGCAAAAAGGACAAAGAGACCATGACATCCCACTGTAGAAAGTAAGCCGAGTCCACAGCATACCGCCCACCTAGCTTCAGAGCACTCCCATGACTACTGGACTGTGAAATTACCACAAACACAGTGACAGAAAAAAGAAAAGCACATTTTTTGCTCTATATGGTGGGCCAGGAATGTTAATTTTCTAAACAAACACCCATCTCTGATTCTGCAGTACAGAGATTGAGGAATTAACTTTTTCTGCAAGAGCTGAAAGCAAATAAATAAATTTAAATCCCTTGAAAAAATAAGTGAAGTGAAAAAATAAGAGAGCAATTAGCAACAAATATTTTGCTTGAAGTAGTGGAAAGGTGTGAGGGAATATTTGACCTAGTCAGGAGCTGTCATTCACAGCAAATGTATAAATACATGCTAGACATTGTTTTGCTGTGTGGCACAAACTGCCAGTTTAAATCGAAAGCACCAACTGTAATTAAATTCACATAAAGATTTGTATTCCATGGTCTGACGTTTTGTTGTTTTTTCAACGTGCTCCAAGACATATTCCTTGCATGCCCACTTGAGCGTGAGGTCAGGCGGTGAAAGAGGCCAGGTTTGGCTGGGGCTTTTGCTGCGGGGACGCTGGGAAACCATCTCTCTTCCTCGTGGCTAATACCCGCTGGAGCCACTGTGCACAGCCACTGTGAAATGGGCCTAATCGCCCAGATGAGGTTGGGATTGGGGGGGTGTTAAAAAGGAAGGGATGCTATTGGCCCAAAGCAGCTGTGATAGGCTGCCGGGTATTTGCCGAAATGAGTCTGGAGCACACCTACTCATTATGGTAATAGCCAGCACTTACAGGATGACGTATGGACAAATGGCTGCGGTGAAAAAGCACCAGGACAGGCGAAGGTCAGTGAGTACACGCAAGGAATCTTCTGCTTGTCCTGGTATGACCTCGTCATTCTCAAGCAGTCATTTTGGTTTCCCTCTGATTCCTTTTATTCCATTTAATAATTTCACAAATCAGGTAGTTTACAGAGATTACATTTCCACTGATTCTGTTTACCTAAGTGAGTTGGGTCTGGCAGCATGTCTGGTCATAAATAAGAACTGAATTAACTTCCTTTCCTATGTACGATACTTGGTACAGCAAAATCCAAGGCACATACAGATAAGTACACAAGTCCTCCTAATCATAGTGAAGAACGCAAATGTAAGGAAATATTCCCTAAAGAGTAACATGGAAGGCTATAAGGCACAAACCAATAGACCGTAACAATATTTGCTTATTAATTACAACAATCTCATTTATTTTGTAACATACTTTGCAATGAAAGGAACCATGTGAAGTTGTACGATGAATCTTTTTGGAAATATTAAATGTATAATTCAGAACTACATTTTCACAGCGTATAAAAACGTATTTTCACAAGCTTCGAAAGAACCGCTTACTGCTAGATTGCTACAGGGATATCGTATTTATATGACGTGTTCAAGTTAAACTCGGAAGTTCCAAGTTCCCATTTGGGAAATTTCAAAGTACTGTGCAGATTGCTGTTATCAACTGTTGTGGCAAAAGCAGCAATCTCTGCTTTTCAAATCATAGAAGACTTTAGAAATACTTCCTATTCCCTGTAGGATCAGTTCAGTTTTTCGCTTTCTTAAGAGTGAATAAATGATTGGTGGTGCTGTCTATCAACTGCTGTCATTAGAGGGAAAGCAAGAGGATAATGTCCTCTCAAGCTTACTTTACATTATTTTTAAGACAGCAAAAAAAAAGAGCTTAAGAACAATAAATATCCTGTCCTTATTTCTGAACATGCCCTAATATTTTAAGGTGTGAAACAATGTAATGACAATGTCAGTGAGTGAAAAGTCCTCCACCAAACAGAGTCTCACACATGCTGAAAATCGACACCACCTGGGACTCTCAGAAGCTGCAATTCAGACTCAAGCTCAGCAGACTTGAAATAACTGTCAGAGCTGCACAGCTCTGGGTCGCCTTGAAAAACACAACCCTCTCAGGTCTGTGTTAGCGTCTCTCAGTGGCTTGCAGAGGTGTCACAGAAATGTGAGAGCTGCTGTTCAGGGGCTAAAAGCCAGGCGGCGACCAGAGGGAGCAGTGGACTCCACACATCAAAGTAGAACTGCCTTTTGTGAGCCGCCGTCTGCAAACACCGTGCTTCTGCTTGACTGTGTAACTTTTGTTCTCTGCTACTGCTTTTCTTCCTGTCTCCCTTCTCTTTCCTCTCTTTGTGTTTAACCTGAAAGGGTAGAAGATGATGATGATCACCATGATGAACATCAATTACAAAACAGGAGGGGGCGCTGCAAAGGAAGTGTAAAAGGCTACTGCGTATTAAGTCTCTTATCGCATGTCATTAATTGGATTCAGGATAATTCAGTTTGCTCTATTTTTAGGCAGATATTATCACTAATCCTAAAGAAGATAATACTGTTTTCATCTGTATTTTTGTTGTTGGGCTAGAAAACTTTTTCAAAATGACATTCAAAAGATGAAAGCTAGTCCAAGTCAAATATCTCTGTCAGCAGCCCGAGCCGCATAGGGGAAGTAACATTTAACATTTAAATAATATCCAGTCCTTAATCTGACTGTCCTTGACCTTGTGGTCAAGTGAAACTTAATTCTGACTATGCATCAAATTTATTTATGGCCCTAGTGCTCTATCCGACTGTGAGCGCACTACAGAGAATCTAATTTCGATACAGTGCAGACACACGACCAGCAGGACCAATAATGGAGAGGGCTGAAAGCCAAAAAGACCACAGACCAGAAGTAGGAAAAGTAAATTAAGGCAAGCGCTTATGCTATTCTCCTTTTTACACATACACACAATATAAAGCAATGTTTGGATGAGTAAACTCCATGTGGTTTGATTATCCAAAGCAATAAATTCCAGTTTCTTTAGGTAGGTGTTGAAGTAGTTCCTTTACAGTAAACAAGCCGCAATCTTGCCTGTCTTGACTTGCTCCCTTTTAGTTTCAGTTTACAGTGTAAAAATAAAGTGAAAGTGAAAGCAATGCTTTATCTCTTATTATAATTTCATAAGTGAGCTTCAAGCAATTGTTTATTATTTGTTGATGGAGGATCAAGTGTTACTTCGTTGGACAGATTGTGTTTGCATAGCTCTCAGACTGATGTTTTAGAAGCTGTTTTATGGTAAGTTACAGTTCCAATATTGTCATTTATCATATCATGACGTGGGTTTGAACCTATACCCATCCCACCTCTATGAACTGAATTAAACAAGCAAATGTTGTTTCCGTATTTTCTCCAGATGGGGACAGCTATAACTGACAATTTAAGTGATACAGACGTAGTAACTGGATTAGTCTCAGCTGGATAACTTTGAATCAGCATGGAATTATTGTTATAATGGAAGCTGTTCTAATGGATGGGAAAAAAAGACGTAATACGTGTCATTTATCCTGCAGCGTGCCAAACAGAGATGCTGGTCCTAATCTAGTCAAGGGAGAAGAGAATCTACGCTAATGAGCCAGAAACAAATTAGGGAGTAATTTTGATGCCTTGCTGCATTTCCCCTTCATTTACATTTCTATCACATGTAAACAAAATTTTTTTTTTTCTCCTCCGCTTTGAGCCAAAGTAATTACCAGAGGTTGAGAGTGGATGAGGCAAATAACCTTTCAACAGAGTGAGGCTGCATTTCACCGCTTCTGTCAAGCAGATGTGTTTTCTGTTATCTCGTCGTGAACGGACAACGTGGCCACATTTTCAACACATAATTCACTCAGCCATGAAACTCATTACCGCCGACATGAGAAGTGTGTGTATTTGATTGTGTGTATTCCTACGACCCTAGGGCTGGACTTCTCTCCAAAGTTTGTAATATGTTCTTTGGCAGGAAAGGGATCAGCCTGGTCACCAGACATAATTGATGGAAACAATTCAGAAAGCAACATGACTTTCAATCTGTCATTTCCAAAAGGGCAACACACATGCACAGTACATTTGGACTGATGAACATCAAGTCAATAGTCACATGTGTGTAGAGAGTTGAAGGAATTAAAATCAATCCTGAAAAATTTGTCAGGAGCTCCTCATCCTGTGTGTTCAAAATCCATCCACTGAGAGATCTCACCACATTTTCACAGGCAAAGGTCACATGCAGAGTTCAATTGACATCAACAAAAATATCCACTTAACTGCCTTTAAATGATAGACAGTTCACTTTCACTCTTCCGCAAACTTGTCAGAGCAGAAGACAAAGCCCTAAGTGATTTTGCTTATTCTTTGGCTTCTGCTCCAAGTAGCTTATAATGATCGGTTGGCCAACGTGTATATGATTCTGATTATGGTGTTTGGACGCCGCTCTGTGTTTTGCTGTTTATCCTGGCCAAGCCTGTGTGCGCCAGCTCAAATAATGTCCACTCTGGTTGAATAACACAGCATGAGAAAGTCCGGCATTTCAGCCTGGGAATGACTGATGTGTCTCAAAGCTGCTCTTTTTTTCTGCTCCTCCTCTGGTCGTCATCCTCCTTACATGTTCATTTCTATATTGCTATATTTGCTGACAGGCCTCCTCTGATACATAGTTTCCCAGCAAATTGGTTGAGGTACTTGAACCAGTTCTGTTCAAGATATTCTGAACCTTCTGTCAACTGAACTGGTCAATGTTCACTAAAGGTTTTTGACTATTGCTTCATTGACGGAGGAAATTGCACAACAGAAGTCATACCCCTATGCAGAGCTGTCTCTGCACCTACACTTTAATAAAGTGGGCAAGTCTGCAGTAGCTTTCTCACTGTCTAATAGAAAAAAAACAGTTAAATTCAGTTAAAAAAGTCAAATTATGCAAATTTATCCTGGAGATCAATAAAGTATCTATCTATCTATCCATTCAATCCAATGAGAAAATTTAGGTTTTATTTAAAACGTATGTAAGCTGCATTGACATGTACCCTCCACTCCAGATCGAAACACTGTCTGCAAAAGGGAATGACTGGAAGCTACTGTGCCATCGCAGTTTACATTTTTCTATTCCTGCAACAAACCTGATTCGGGAGTTCAGAACAAACCCATTTTCTGGGAGAATGCTCCAAATAATTCAAAATAAGGTAAAAGCAGGGAGACCTTTCCCTGTTGGTGGATGTGGAGGAGTGCTCCGTAGCAATTGCATACGACACTATTTAGTTCACCTTCAGTCTTCATTCTGTTATTTTAGGTAAAAACCACATTGCAAACAAGCGAATTATCTAAAACACTTAATTTTGATATTGAATCGAAAGTCAACACAAAGAATTGTTAAAAAAAAATCATTGCAAAGGATGAGCTGTTGACAGATGAATCTACAGTAGTCAAATATCAACTCCATAGAAGACACAAAGGGGCTTAGGGCACTCAGGAGACTTCAGATAATTGATGCTTAGGTGCTCTTCTGCAATCAGTAAAGTGATAACATACTACCTATAGTGCCTCCATAGTCCCATAGTTTTCAAAGGTCAGTCAAACATTTTATCACATTTCAGCTCAATATTTAAATGATAAGAT
The DNA here is from genome assembly GCF_037954235.1 of Aulostomus chinensis. Classification (NCBI taxonomy): domain Eukaryota; kingdom Metazoa; phylum Chordata; class Actinopteri; order Syngnathiformes; family Aulostomidae; genus Aulostomus; species Aulostomus chinensis. Next base: position 1,396,151 of record NC_141323.1, on the reverse strand, counting down.
CTTCTTCAAATAAAGACACAACCCAAAGAGTGAAACATCTCTTCAGGTGACTGCAGCTCTTTGAGACCCAATCAGAATACATTTTATTTAACAGTGTGGTAGCAGGTTTTTCAAGGTGAAGTGTGAATTAAAGTAAAGTACCACAGGAGAATATGGAGGGGGGAGATATGATTCAGTGGTAGCAGCAAAGCAGCAAAGTTCTCTCAGACACACTCACAAATGCTGCTCTATCAAGCACGGACGGGAGATGGGGCACCGTCTCTTTCCCTCTCTCTCTTCCTCTATCGCTCTCTCTCGATCTCTTTCTGTCTCTCTCTAGCAGCATCGGATTAACAGTAAGGCGACATTTTTGGGGGAACCGAAGAAATAACACCTTACTATCCCTCCTCTCTCTCCCTCACACAACTTTTTCTTCAAATATTTTTGCTCCAATTCTGCTTCTTGGTACATCTCTCAGAAACATGCGAGGGATGAAATCTGTAATGCTACTTTTATTTTTTTCTTAGTTCAATTAAGAAGAACAGGTTATTTAAGCCGTAGTGTTGGCTGTGATGAGGAGGAACAATGAGAAGCACTGGATATTTACTATAAAAAGCAATTTTACTCAGCATTCAATAGAAAGTATTTTATCTGACAATAATCAATGAACACAAATACAGACAGACTGATAGACACACTCAACTTGGCAGTTATGATACTAACTATATATAAAAAATATCTGTGTAGACAATTTGCTGCACACTCTCAGAAAATGATTGAAAATCAGGTGCCAAATATGTCCGAGCATGCCATGTACTGCAGGGCCATGTAGGACATTTTTCTGACATTGTAAAGTTTTCATAATTAATATTATTTATTGGGATTTCATAATAGAATAGGGCATTGTTGCTAGCCAGCCATAAAAAAAACAAAAACATTACTTTTTAACACCATACTGATATATTCAGTCCTTAAAATTACCAGCAAAAAGATTAAACAGCTATGTAGAATTGGCAATCAGTTTAATCTTAACTTTTTTCATAGAGAAGTGACTTTTTAGAGCAGAACTCGACTTGCAGCCCTTCGGAAACAATGCCAGTGTCGCGATGGAAACGTTGACTTGCAATTAAAGTTTTGATGTAGTTTATATATTGAATTTAAGTGTTTTGTAATGACATTCAGTGTTGCTACAGGGATTTGTGTTGATTTGTGTCACCGTGGTGAATGTTGACTTCCAGTTTTTGACAAGACTGTGCTCATTCCTAACCCTATTCAAGTGCTGTTTGTGCCTGAACATAACAAGACGCCACTAAAAAAAATGTCCTATCAGATGTATAGGCAGGAGTTATAATTTTAACGCACTACATGCTGGATTTTACTTTTCAAAAAAATCAGTGATTAGAATTGGCGTTCTAGAGAGTTTCTTGCGATACAGGAAAAAGTACACATAGATGTTATGTTTCTGTGGCAATGTTATCTTAAATTCTGTCTTCTAGCATGGCCCATTTTCTTTTTTAACTATTTCTAAATGTTATTCAATTTTCTTAATGTTATAATTTTTTTTTCACCCAGATCACAAACTTAACCATGTCGAAGTATCCTTGAGCAAGATACTGAACCCTTAATTGCTGCCAACCTGTCCAGGGTGTACCTAGTGTCAGCTGGGATAGGCTGCAGCCCCCCAGCGATCTTTAACAGATAAGAGGCATAGAAAATAGATGGATGAATATTTATAGTCATAGTTGTTTTTGGTATGGACCAGCTGGGCACCCTGGATTGTTGTTTGTTGAGACATCGCAAACTTTTAAACTATGTAGTCTGTGGATGTTTGTTTAATCTCTTTCTATAGTGTTGTAAAAGCTAATGTTTTAAAATTGTATACCAAGTTGTATAGTACTAGTACATAGTTATGTGCAAAGCACTTATTTTCTTATCGGCCATCTGAATTGTTACACTTACATGATAAACTTTGTTTAACCTGCTTTGTTAATATTATGATGCGTTATGGTTATTTTACAAAAGCAAATGTGACATAAAATCTCCTGGATCCAAGTAAAAGAAATAGAATGTGTGGATATGTGTGTTTGAGTCACTGAGTTCATTCAGACAAGCTCTGTTTGAGTTGAGGATTGTGTGTGGTTGGTGTGTGTTCAATGTGCGGAGCAGTCACACCAGCAGCACTGATAAGCGCGGAGGAAGTCGGACTGATATGCGTAGAGAGGACGCTTAGAGAGTGTTCAGCACTCAACAGCTGTGAGGAGACAGTTCCCAAACCTGACACGCAGAGCAAGAGGAGAGGAAAAAAATGAAAAAAGAAAAGCAGAAAAGATAAAAGGAGAACATGACAGTAGAATTAAAGAGAAAAGACAAAGGTTATTGGATTCGTCGATGAGGCTTTATAGTGCCTCGGTCACTTCAGAGAGTGTGTTAGTTTGAGTTTATGAGAATGACACTTAAGGGAGAGTGAGTAAAAAGTGAGGGAGAGAAAGAGCGACAGTCAATGAGCTGTTAGTGTTCTAGCACTTGATGAAGTGAGTGTGAGGTCGAGTATGAGTCACATAAAGATGAAAAACTGAGCCAGGACATGTGAAGGATATTCATTAACTGCACTGCTTTTCCTGTGAATGGTCGCTGGGGACTCAAGCTGACATAGAGCTCAACAGTGAGGTTCAGAAGTGAAAATCCAGCCATGTTCTTCATAGAGGAGTTGATTACCGGTCATGATGATGTAACCATCAGAGGCTGACATACCTGGTTAAACTTTGAGCAGGTTGGAGACGATGACACAAACTAAAATCTGATGTTCTTCTGAATGGAAAGCAATTCAGGAATCAATTAACCTTAGCAGCCCTACTGTGTCTTAGGCAATGACCTGTTTGGTGATGGGGTTTGTTATCTATCTGATAACACATAAATGCAACAGGCTATTCCAGTAGGTACTTAATCATTGTAGACTCACAAAGGTGGACAACACCTAAGGAAAGTTATGTGGAGTTTAGTCCACGATACCAGATACACCTTGCCATCATATGATTGCCTTCTGCAGTCAAACAAAATGGGGACATGGCAAGTTGTCCTACAGAAAACTTAACTGTTAGTTTTAAATGATTAATATGTTTCCCCACTATCCTGGAATGCATGGCTGGTAGGACATTATTTACTGGTACGTGACTGTATGCTGTATGTCACCAGTCTGACTAAACCCTATATTACAGAACAAATCCAATCATCCCCCCTCCCCCATTTCCAGCAACAAAATTTTAGAAAATGTCCTTAGATTAGGCAAAGCATTTAGAAGCTGACCAGTGAGTTTATATGGATTTAGTCATCAGTGCAGTTGGGACTGATGAGACATGACAGCTAGACGATGAGAGTACAGCAACATGTGGGGATACAGTTAGACTAACAATTCAAGAGGAAGAAGTCTTGACCATCGTTAATGGTAAGACTTAAATGTTATTACAGTCTAACTACTGATGGCATGAGTAGTTTGGTTTGTGTGTGTATGTATGTATGTGTGTGTGTATGTATGTGTGTGTATGTATGTGTGTGTGTGTGTGAGTGTGTGTGTGTGTGTGCGTGTGTTGCCACAGCAGCAACATGTGCGGCGTGCCCCATGATGTCCACAAACTGTACCGTCTTTGTGTGATTGTAAGTGCAGCCGCTGTGAAAATGATATCATTACATCTGTGTTGTCGATTGTATGACAAAGAACCACAAATCTGTGTTTAAAGTGGGATTAAATACATCAGGACCAGGTTCACACAGACAAATGCATCATCCCCATCCTGGTCTTAATGTGATAAACACAGAAAAAAATGCAACCTACCCAACATGTCACCACAGGTCCACATGCTGCTAAGGCTGGGAATCGACTTCAAGGAGTTGATTTTTTTTTTAAATTTCAGCCAAGGCAGCCAAATACAGCCAACTGACTGTAATTTTAGGAAGTGAATGCTAATAAATATACTTATTAGTTTGTGAATGCTCAGTTTGCAACACTGAAAAGAGTGAAAAATGTATTTTTATGCAAAAATAATATTATTTTGACTTCTCTTCTCTAAACAATTTCAAATGCAAAATCAATACTGATGAATTTCAAATAAGATAAGTCATCCTGTATTAGTCCCAAGACTATAGGAAATGTAGTGGTAGAGCAGCAAAATGACAGTCACATTGGAAACATCAATAAATACACAGTAATAAACGGATAAAATGAAGTATAAAAGAAAAAAAGAGTAATTGAAGACACTAAAGGTTCATGACACCCAACCCTATGCGCCACTCCGAGACACTGCACCATCACAAAATCAAGTGTAAGAGTCACATCGAGTATCCTGAGGTGTCTATTGATCTGAGGGTCTAAGGGGAAGGCTAACAAAGGGATTAAGTAAAGACAGATCTGATAGCAGCAAGTGATTCATAGCACATTTCTCTCCCTGATAAAACAAAAGCTGCTCTCACTAACTGTCGTGCAGCTGTTTGGAACCCTTCCCTTCTTATCTACCAGTGACCTGTGCAGCTGGGTAACTCAAGGTCAAACGGCTGTTACAGCTCTTCTCCTGCTTGCCGACTCCCTTCATTTGATCTTCTTCCCTCCCCTTTGAGATGAGTGTTTAATTTTTAACTGCAGAATTCCTTTGCATTGTCAAGGGATTTAATATGTTCCATGTGTTTTATGTGTTTTAAATTGAAATATGGATTGAAAGATCCCCCAGAATTCCACACAAGTCCCTCACTCTCTGCTCTGGTTTTCTAGTATTGTTTTTATATATATATATATATATATATATATATATATATATATATATATATATATATATATATATATACTTTTAGCGTCCCCACTTTTCGCTCAATTCAAGTTTCCCATTTCCTAATTTTTTTATTCATAATTGCATAGCAACTCCAGCAATTCCTAACTGTTTGCGATCTTGAGTGCTTCAGTTAAACTGCGAGGCAAACATGTACGTGCCGCTACCTGCCTCCCGTCTTCATCCCCTTGGCTCGTTGTATCTGTCACCATCTGCGGTTGTTTGAGAAAAGACACAACATTGCAACCCAACTCACTGGCTCTCTGTGTGATTTCACTAAGACTGGATGATTGGGGCACAACCCGCTCATCAATCATCAGGCCTCGGTCAGAGACATTCCTGCTGTAAATATTAGGCAGTTCAATATTACTCTGTACTTATTATCTGCTATTAGACTGGGAAGGAACAGACAAATTCTGACTCCAGGGGCCCCAAATCCTGTCTGGGCCCTTACTGAGGAAGTAATCACTCCGCTACATTGTCTGAACATTTTTTGATAAAAGTGAGGCAGCTTTCCACAAAACAGCCACACCAGAATGAAAAGGAATGAGTAATGGACAAAGTGATTTGAGTTTGATAGTTGCTTTCAACTGCTCTCATTCATTTGTACCACCCAGTGGCACTGGAAGCCCAACAGATGATCCATCTACATTTCAGAACTCAGCACTTGTATCAGTGTCCATTCATACGCTTCCATGCAATCCTAAATGTCATTATCATAACTACACAAATAAAAATATGCACTTTGCACAGAGCTTTTCTTGCAGCTGTTTTTAAAGACACTGCAGCAAGGCTTCCTCAAAGGTGAATGTCAGCATCTTGGGTTACTTGTAACCACAGATTCCATTGTCTTCATGAAAACACGACAAACTGGAACAACTTAAAGATGTGAATCCTCCAAAGGTGAAACACACTTTAGAGTCAGTGAAATAAAATTAGATCAAACAGTAGCAGCTGTGGAAATGAAGGAAGAAAAACAATCCAAGCATTGTAGATTATAACTAGACATAGGGCGTTTACATCCATTGCATGTACTGAGGCACAGTTGTGTTTCCTTCATTACAGGGGAAATTACATTGACTTAAATTTAGAGCTGTAACAATTTATTGATTAGTTGCTTGAAATACATTGAAACGGCAGATAGTTTGATAACAGAGTAATAGTTTTAGAATTTTTACAAGCAAGCATATCAAACATTCCCTGGTATCTGACCCTTACATTTCAGGATGAAACACTTTTAGTCATTTATGACAGAGAATGAGGAGTCAGGTTTTAGAGTGTTGCAGCAATTTGAACACCGCATTTCACAGGGCACGGGGAAATTGTGATGAGTGTTTATTTTCTTTTTTTAAATATCCATGTCATTTAAAAAAAAACCTTAATTTATCTTTTAATTGTAAAAAAAAAAACATTATTTTAATTGATGGCAAAAAATGATCTTTTGTTAAAACAGAAATTTTCTGAAGGCTAGTCAAAAACACTATTTGCCTCTTCCTAAGATAAATGACTTAAAAAGTTAGTCATGGAGCTAACACACACTTTGGGGTATATATCCACCTACTTAAAAATCATTGTTTTACCAAGTAAGGAGACTGGATTTGTCTCTGATTCCACAAGCCACCCCCAATTGGATCTGGTTTTTGTCCTGCAAAGTAGTTTTGAGTATTTCTTCACCCAGAAGTCACCAAGAAGTGATTCATGAAGGAGAGATCAACTTTGAGAGTCCAAGACACCTAACTGTGAGTACTTGATAGGCAAATTGCACTTACACACACACACACACACACACACACTCCCGGATGTGGACATATCTGGGGGTCATTCATCAATGTGTAATGAGTTTGCTGCCCCCCAGTGCTTTCTGAATGGAGCAGTCCTCTCTTATTAATATTCTTGACATTTCATAGCTATTTGTAACTCTGTGCGTGTGTGTGTTTGTGTGTGTGTGTGTGTGTGTGTGTGTGTGTGTGTGTGTGTGTTTGTTTGGTGGTAGACTGTAAGCTAAAGGCACCCCTAGATATGGCAGCCATGTCTTGAGCATCTCTACTGAGCTCCAACACTTAACAGTGATAGGAAAATGCCAATATTTATTTAAAAATATATCACTGATAATGAAGAGCATTCCATTGTAGCCTCCTCAGCAGATGCCTGCAGTGATAGTGTGTACAGTAGTTGCTGGATCAGTGCAGTATGGGGTCCGGGTGAGGGAGTAGTACCACTAATGTGGTTTCACACATAAACATGCGTGACCTATTATTCTCCAAAGTTGCTGTGCACTTCCTTTCTAACTATGCATCCACAAATTTACTAGCAGACCTTGAGAGCACTTAGCTGCTTGTTTTTGTATTAGTTTTGGATAAAATGCAACATTTTTCCATGTGAAGTGTATAGCTTTTCCATATTATAGCACAGCAGACTCACTTTGAGCAAAGGGAAGTAGGACATCCAAGTAAAATAAACTTGGTCTAATTCAAGGCGTCTTAGGTGCATTCCTGGACACCGATCATCTGATTACATTGCAAAAGCAATTAAATGGATGGTAAAAATCACTGAACACTGGCTGAAATAGATGATCCAGAAAAGGCTAAATAAAGCTTTGTGAGATGAATTAAATCCCAAATTTAGCTCACGGAAATGACTGGGAAACCCTCAACCTTTGCAGTCAAACTATGCAGACGATATTAAAACAAAACAAAACAAAAAAGTTGCAGTAAAACAAGTCTAAAAACACATAATTTATTAGTTTTTATCCAGTCCCCTGAATGCTTCTTAGCTTACCTGCTTTGCCTGCTGGTCTGCCTTGGAGGGCATGTTAGGGCTGGCAGCAGGGGTCACAGGGGCACTTCGGCTGCCACTGGCCAGTATTGCTCGCACAGATGCCAACCACTTCATGACAACATGTATGTGGCCAAGAAGGAAAAAAAAATTGTGTCCAAAAGTGTCCAAAAGAGACGTGTGTTTCACCCAAACGTTTTCTGTCTTTGAAGCATCGCGGAGGCTTGGTCGGGGGGCGTTGACCAGTCCACCACCACCCTACACAGCAACCCTTTCAGTCCCTTATCCCCTAAACACACACAGATTTACACACATAATGCTACACACATCCAACAGGCAAGCATGCACATACAGGCATACAAACACACACTAATCTGAAATGCTTGCGTGCACACATGCGTGTACATGCACTCCACCACCCCCCACTACTAGCCTAGTGACACACAATCCTCCTCCCCATTGCATACCATCTGTCACTTTCGCCAGTTACTCTTCGGCCTCATTACTTTATATGACTGGTATTCAACACCCTCCCCCCCCCCCCCCCCACACACACACACACACACATACAAATGCACTGCCTGCTGTGCCACATGGCTATCAAATAGATGGCTGGCATTAGTCTGTCATTAGTACTTCATATGCAGGCTGAGACATACATTGGAGTGTGATGGAATGAATGATGGACAGATGGAGGGATGGATGCACAAACTGATCATTTTAAGGTTGGCTGACAGGATTTAGATGGCTGCTTGAGGCTGTCCTCTATTTGAAACATTTAAGGGGGGATGATTTGAATGCATGCATGAGTACAGTGGGCTTCTGCTAGACATCCTGTGATGAACAAAAGCATCGAATGTCTGATGAATAGAGGGAGACCATTGAAGTGAAAAAGAAATTGTCTGCATAGAGTAATAATGTGATGTGTAGGATTGAGATGTTGATATACAAAGACCTCAACAATGACATGCAGAGCCTCGTGCTCGTCAACATGACACCATAATTTGTATGATATAGGTAATCTGTGGAGAGATGTTTCTTTTTACATCGCATAGCAATCAGGTGCAGTCCTCTGAAGTGATGACAGGCCCGATTCCCCAGTTGTGGTCAGCTGTGGTGCCAATTTATTCGAACTTTTTATCACACCCCTTTTTTTTCCCCCCTATTGTACATAACCAATTTCACAGGTTTTCCAAGCTTCCCTGCTTGTTGCTCTGGGGAGAACTGTGAGCTACTACATACTTCCTTGTCACATGTGGAGTAGTCAACTGATTCTTTTCACAAGACGGACTTACTGTGGTGTTTAGGGGCTCACAGAAAAATTCACAGCACTACCTGGTCCCCAAATCTGAAGGCCTTGCTATGGCCTTATATTGACCTCATCATATCCAACACCTGTGCAGTGATTGCGGCTTTTACTCAGCTTGATATCCTGCTGCTGAGCAAGGGTTAGGGAGGATGTTGTTGGCTATGTTGCCCAAGACATGCCATCAGTAATAAAACTATAACTCAAGATCAGATTTTTGAGCAAACAGAGCTAGGCTTTCAGCTATATATCTCTTAAACAAATTGACAATATGACTTTCTTTGCAATGTTATGTATGTTTCTGGTAGTTGAATAGAATATGGATTGCTTCCTCAAATCTTACACACAGACAAAGCAAAACTGCACCTGATCATGTAAACACTGCCATACAACTAATAGTTAACAATTCTTTGATACCAAAATGTAACTGGAAGAAAATCAAAAATCTATATGACACAATTGCTGCTTTTCTGAGGTCCAGCACTGGCATGTTTAGGCTCTGAAACAAGATGTTGATATGATCTATTTTGGTGGAAACATGAGAGTGGGTGCTTCTCATGACACTGGCTGTTGTGGCTCCGTGAACGTAGCCACAATAATGTGAAACTAGAATTACTCCCTTACCAATCCAGTGGTAAGTTTACATCCATGTCTGTCTGCACTCATATATCACACTGTGAGTAGAGCAGAACGCAACATCGTAAGAATATGAAGTTTTAAGTTTCTTTTTGGTGAAATAAAACCCCCAAAGCCTTTTTAGTCCCTAAAGACAGTATTAGATGGTGCTGAAAATTGCAAGTGTTTTTGCAGAACAGTATGATTTGTTTTATATGATAGAACACAGACTCAAAACTCCTGCCATAGCATGGGAAGTAGAAATGCCAGGAAGGAGGTTAAGACCAAAGGGCATTCGTATAAGTCACCAGTATGTCTCTTCAGGTGTTGAGGAGTGAGGTTGCACAAGCATTGCATAAAAACACACCACTCACATTGGAAACAACACTTTGATGCACACAAGCTCTATAGCCCAAAAAACATCCCTAAACCTCACAGAAATCCCTAATTAAGCAAATTTGCACCATATTTGGAAGAATTCCCTTGTGGTTTTCCTGAATAAGAAAACTGTATTTTGTGCAGTCACAGTCACCTTTGACCACCAAAATGTAATCAGTTTGTCCCAAAGTCCTACAGAGGATTTCTGCCAAATTTGAAGAAAATTCCCTCAAGGTATTCCTGAGATTTTTACCTACATGAAAACTCAACACCACAAACTTTATACCTCTGGCGGCATGACGGCTTAAAAATGTCTTTAATGACATTATGGTTTGTTCAAATACACGTGCACAGCAAATGTCAATGCTCTGCCAAGGAACACATATGTTTAAGAGTAGAAACAGAGGAATCCCATAGGAAGCAGTGGGAGTAATCAGCACAAATGAAATGCATGTTTGACCAATTGCATGGAGTTAACTATATACTTGTCCATATGATGGGCCTTTATGAAAGCCACACTCCGACTCCAAAGTAGAGGGCTTGATGTTTTTTGAAGTGACAATCCTACAGATCATGGCAGCACATGGTAACGAATGTCACAGCATTGTACATTTTCAGAGGATAATCCCCTGCAGGCTTCCACAAGAGGTTGGGTGGTATTATTGTTGGCTGGAAGACACGCTCCAGACGAAACAGAGGGGGGGAAATGTGTAGCTGTGTGTAACCCGTTGTTGATGTGTGTTAGAGTGTGTCCAGCAGGACCTAATGCCCTGGCTGAAAGGGACATGGCCATATGTGGAGGCCAGACGCCTGTCTCGGCTGGTGTCTGTGTGACACCGGTGTGGATATGGCAAAAGCTTCCATTTAATTCATCTCTTAATCCCTCAGCTCAGTGTGGCGCCAGATACAGTATGGTGAAACAACATTATAATTGAAGGCAACCTTAAAATCAGTCGTCAAGATCACAAAAGCAGGATTTGTGAAAGCAAAAAGAAAATTAATACATTGCTGTAGATATTGAGATGTGAAGAGACAAGCATAGCCTACATTTGACTTTGGGTGATATATGACTGAATGTGTGTGTGTGTGTGTGTGTGTGTGTGTGTGTGTGTGTGTGAGAGAGAGAGCGTGCACGTGCGTATGTCTCTCTGAGTGTGTCTTTTTCCATGAAAGAAATTTAGCCTTGAGGGAGACATCAACTCTGTCTAATCTCTGACTGCAAAGACAATTCCAGTAACAAACATTGAATCATGCAAAACATGTCACTGAGTCAGAGCACAGCCTCATCTGCAATGCACTGTGCTTTCATGCCCTGATTTTTAATGGAAGTTCTCTGTTACTGTAATGGCTTCAATATTACATGGGAAAGGATGCAATTAAAGCTCTAACGAAGCAAAAACAACAACGATGTCTGTGACATGAATATTGTTGGAGAAAAAGAATTGTACTCCAAGTGGTGTGCCTGTTTCATCGGGAGGTAAATGTGAAACAAAGATTCTGTCAGTTGAGGTGTGTGCATGAAGATGAATGGAAGATTAAGATATAGGTTATTTCACATAAATTATGTACCCTTCTCTCCACCTGCAATCTTCACCTGACTGCTAGTTAGCTTAGTAGTAGTAGTTAGCAAAGTAGTTCTGGCTATGTGTCTGGTTCTAAAATGACAATATATTGCCATTTAAAATCAATATATTATTAACATCAGTGTAGGTAATTGTTCTGAAGAAGATTGTGTTTGATGACTTGATGGAGCAATACTAAACAACCAATTTGCTACCATGCTATACACTAAGCTAACTAGCCATCAGCTGGTCTCTTTGGGTCTCAGCTCTTATAAGTAAACAAAGAAGAGAGAAGAATTTTATCCTGTTGTCTGGCTCTGGGCGGGATGGACAATAAGAAAATTTCCCAATAGGTCAACGTGCTCCTTTAAATTACCGTGTAGTTTCATTGATAGTATTCTAACTATTCTATTCTCACAATGTGAACTATACCTAAAAATACAGCAAGCAGCCCCCCCCCCCCCCCATACTGGTTGGATCTTTAGTATCCTGACTTATGTCCCCTGTGAGGTGGAATCAAACAATAAACAAAGGAAAGACCTCATAAACTGCTGATGTATGTATCATATGCGAACAGATGCTTTAGCTTTGATAGATTTGACATTTTTAAACAATATAATTATGCTTATAATTTGTTTGCATAGCACTATTATTCTTTAAACCTTGAGTGTAATCTTCGGGGTCTCTGTGGACAAAGAGGTAGAAGTGGGAGCCAGTAAAGTTCAAAACCACTTGCTGGGTGAAAAAGGTAAGAAATGAAGGCAACTCAGATGAGGGTTTTAACATTTTTATCAACACAGAGCTTCTTGAATTTGCATTATGTAAGCTAAGAGGGCATTAAAACTGTACCGGAGGTGCAGTCAGGCCTTAAGCTTCGATGAGAAGATGACACATTTGAAAATGCAATGAATTTGTTTATGGATGGATCCAGATCTAATGATGATTCCTTGCCCTTTTAGATCTTCCAAAGTTCAGTGAATTTAAAATAATTTAAAATACACTGAATTTGTTTAGTATAAAGCAGCCATTTCACTCATCTTGGCTCCAAGCAATGTGCGCTGACAAGGTGTTTCTTTGGTGTTTTGTACTGATGTGTCTTTAGAAATGGATTAAAAATATGCTAGACGCTATAACCTTGCTGAATGTGTCATTAAATGTGATTAGCAATAATCAAACAAATTGCGAGTGCACTTTGCTCCTCAGAAGTATGGGAGATGGCACTAAGTGGATCAATGATCCATCCAAATTATATCTATGATTACTGTAGAAACTATATGTAAACCCTTTGCACTAAATTAGTGGGATGCTGCAATATTATGAACTGTTAAATAATTTGACTGGACTGGACACACCTCAAAGTCACCTGCACTTTTGACCACACACTGTAGGTATTTTAAAATGAATTTGACAGTGATGAACAGCTCAGCATTGGGACTGTAATTCAGAACTTAAATCAAGGTGAATCGTGTACGCTTCCCAAATCAAAGGGGCTTTACCTGAACACCAGCCTGCAGCCAAACAATGTCAACATGACAGGCCGACAGAAAAATTCATTTAATCTTTCATTTAAAAAAAACAAAAACAACAAAACCCAAAACACATTTCATCTAGCATAAAACTGAACTGCAGAATGAAGAACCACAACTTTGTTCCAAACATATAAACATCAAGCTTGAACCACACTCCCTGCCCCAACAGGGGGTGTGCCTGATGGACTGATGAAAGAGCAGACAATACACACAAATACTAACACACACAAAAGTAGCACATGGGTGTCAAATATAATCCTTCATCATGATGTTTAGGCAACAATGGCCTTAAATGTCATGTCAATAAAATTTTAAATTGAAACTGTAATAGAATGATGCAGAAAAAGGTGGTGGGAGGCAAAAATGGAGTTATAAGTGTTTGAACAGGATTGGAACTCTTGCACATTCTTTCCTGCTTCCACATCCCTCCCATGTCTTCAATGCATGCTCCATGCAGAAATGCCCCAGTGGAGATGGCTGCTTTCATCCATATTTAAGCATCCCGGGAGAAAATCAAGAGGGCTGTAAATGTCTCGGCGGGAGACGGGCATTAAAACAAATTCCCCGAAGACAGAGGAGGGCTTCTCCAAAGCGGGCATGATGCCTGCGCTCCTCCCTCGGACACCGTATTATTGAATAGAGTTGGCACCTCTGGGAAAAGAGATTGTTACATCACAATTTCAGCTGTGTTTCAATGGCCATACACACAAAATGTTGCACATGAAGGTGACTCTTCATTGCTCAGGAACCAAAGTTTGCTGTAATACTGTTGTAGATTTCTATATGATAACCACAGATACTACTTAAATACAGGGTGGACAGATATAATCTAGATTCCTCAGGTATATTCTATTTCATTGTTTTGATTTTCACACTAATGCATTGCACATCGGACAGTTATTTTTATAGTAAATTATAATTTTCTATTTCTTGTACGTTTTTTATGTTTTCAAATAATAAAGAAGTGCCTTTACTTTCTATGAATGACTACATTTAAGCATATGAATCATTACTTTTACTTGAGAAAATGGCTCAATCTGTAATTCTACTAGGTTTTTTTGTTTCTTGTTGTTTTTTTCAGTTTTTTTTACACAAGAATCTGTACTTCTACTGGAGTGATGCATTGTTTTCTTTGCTTGCTTTCTCTGTTGATTTCTTCACAACTGAATAGTACTCTGTCAATGACAGAGGCCACAGATGTGTATTAGTAGCTGTCAGCTATGAAGCACCACAAAACTAATCTGGGAAGCTGGGAGGAGACGTCGGGGAATCCTGAGGGGGACTGGGAACAGAGTTTCCCTTCCTATGAGTGTGCTTGTTTCTTTGCTTGAGAATGTTGTCACTGTCATTTGGTATGCTTGCATGATTCATATTTTAGAAATACATTTGATAGCAGCTAAGTTATGTGATTATTACAAATGCTTTAAACAGCCTAGAAATCATGTTTGCCACTCTCCCCAGAGCTCTCTTATCATCAGTCCGTCTGTGTTTGCATTCATCACCTGTGTTCCAGTTTGCTAGAGTAAACAGAATACAGGATAACAAAACTGAATTCTTGGATCCTTCAACGGGCAATAAATCAACGATGTCACCTCATGCAAGATGGAACATATTCCACATGTTCTGACAAACACACGTGCTGTGTATTTATCGTTGGAAGCCAGTGCTAAACAATCCTCATCTTCCCAAGCTGCTCCACTGCATTTTGAAAACTAGCTGGAAGATGACAGGGCCGTACAGGACCTGGCTGCACAGAAATATTGATACGGTGAAGTAGAACGCTCCAGCAGAACTTTCCAAAATAGCTATTGACCTTGATGATGAGAGGACTTCAGTTGGAGGGAGGGGAATAGCATTGCTCTAGCACAGCGCTGCTTGGCTACAGTTTGGACAGATTCTCTTATCCTCTGCCAAAGGATCCAGGGGCCAACGGGGCCTTGAGACGTTTTGGAGGATTTTTTTTTTTTTTCCTCCCCTGCAACATTTTTTTTTTTTGAATAAAGCAGATGTAAACAATTACTGAGCAAAATGCTCACGACGGGGAGGAAACAGAGGGGGATTAGCTAAGTTTCATCTCCGGGGTTTAAGCATTAATTGACACAAAGGCAAATGTAGTGAAACGTTATTTGTAAAGGAGGGAAAGGAGCTCCTTCATACCCTCCCTTCTAAAGAGCACAGGTTCACAAAAACTTAACTGTTTGTTGAGCCCCCTTGTCAAAACAGTAAGAACCAACACGTACTCTCACACGGGACATTTTGTTCATCAAACTAATTAAGAACTGAGATTTTCAGATCAGAATTTCACTTAGGGACAATCGGTGGATGAAAATTGGAGCTCCGGCAGGCCACATTCAACTGTAAACCCTCCTTTATGGCTTCAAACTTGTCGAATAGAATTGAAAGGAAGACCTGCTGTGTCTGCAGGAAGAAAAAAGAAGGACAAAACAGAGTAACTTCAAAAGCATGGTATCATTTCATTTACAAGGGGTCTCTGAATAGAAACTATATAATTGATATAAACATGAAGTAGCTTGTGATTATGTTTACATTATTTGGTTAACCCATACAGTTGTCAGCTGTTGTAATGTTTTGTAGTGATTTCAATTGAGGGTTAACCCATAACTGGTATTCCTATAATATTAAAATATGAGCAAATATAATGTGTGATTTAAATTTGTCCCAAAATGTCTTCTTTAAAGGTCACACACAACCAAAATATGCACTGATACAATAAATTTGTGAAAGAAAGGCAAGTCTCAAATAAATGAGAAAATGTATTTGAAATTAGTTTTCAATTATTTTCACTGAATGGTCCCATCCCAACTGTGACCCTTAACAGGATCAGTGGAAGAAAATGGATGGATGGTATTGTGTATTATTATATAACATTCAGACTGATTGAATACACAGCTCTAAAAAATACATCTATGACAAGTCTAGCCCAACACATGACATTTTGTGTATGAAAATGCAACTATGGAAAAGGACAGAAACCTCCAGTGAAACAAATTTATGCTTATATGACTCCAGACACTCAAACAACATTCCACCTTGAGTTCTATAATGTTAGAGAAATTGATGTTTTCCCAGCAGTTAGCCAGTTAAACCAGCAAAACACAATGGTTGCACAGAGCAACTGACTCTGAATGGAAGAAGTAGCTTGCTTGATCTATACACTTAGTCAACATTCCCTGAATATACAGAAGTTATAAAAATGCAGAAAAAGACATTGATTTCTTTCATCTCCTTAAGTGGTTGCTGAGCACAACACACTCCCAGAATAGATTTGGGTAATGACTCCCCACGCTGCCTGAATAATTCATCCCTACTTTTCCCTCGAATCAGGCTGGCAAGTCTCTGCCAAAAATAAAATCTCTAGTAAACACAAGCTCTTTCATATGTGTGTGTTAAAAACAGGGAATAAGTGGGCATTAGAGGGTTGAAATGATGCCTGGCATTTTGGCAACCAGATGTTTGGGTTATGACATGATAGCGAGAGGCCAGCGAGGAAGGAGCGTATAGCTGCCATTTCTATGACTGGCAATGTATTTGCTATTGTGGGTGATAGTTGGCAAGGTTTTCAAAATCAAGCAGAGATGGAAGGAAGTGGGCCACAAATAATCACATTCACAAAGACTCACACACACGTGTGTGTGTGTGTGTGTGTGTGTGTTTGTGTGTGTGTGTGTGTGTAAGGGAGTGAGGAGCTGGAGGTAGCTAGGTGAGTGGCAACAGAAACATGTCAAAACAGAAGGCTAACAACACTACTGCATTGTTTCACCGCCAACTTGTAAGAGAGCCAATTGTGTTTATAACATTCATAGTGCTTTGACAGTAAATCCTCTCAGATAACTAAGGCAGTATCCTGTCAAACAGGTTGCCCCACTCCTTTCACAAAGGAATGAATTGAGATGTTGAGTTGGAATCTGACAGTCACAAACACACAAACAGAAACTACTTCCTGGGAGACTGAAAGGTGATCAGAGTGTGAAACTGAACAGGTTTCAGGTTCAAAAGTTCAAGCATGTAGTAAAAACTAAATATTGATATTATAAGTTGCATCGGCCCTAAATCCGTTGTGTGACTTTTCAATTCCTTTCCTGACTTTGGCTGCGGTTCATGTTATCTGAGGCCATTTATCTCACCAGAATGGAGGCTCTAAGAGCTCATCACTCTGCCACTTACAAAAGTACACTTAAAAGATAGAACATGAGAAAATTAGTTGATGGGCAGCATTAAAATGACAACAAACCCAGAGCAAACTCACAAAACACATAACCCTATAAATTCCATCAAATTATATGTTTCCAAGGGCACTCATCAGTGATGACGTGTTTAGATACACTTTACCTTTTTATGTAGACTGTGGCCAGAGCTCCACTCTATTGTTGGAAATTTAGTTCAATTTTGGTTTTGTTGATTTATGTTAAGAGTGTGACCACTCCCCCCCCCCAAAAAAAAGAGAGCCATGCCCAAACATAGTCAAGTTTTTATCACCACTGTCATCAAGTGCTTGCTAATGGTGAAATGTTGTGTCTCTTTAATTTAAATGAAAGGCTATGATTCAGCCAGTAAAATGGAAAAGTTCAACAAACTGGTTGGTAAGTAGTTGCTGCTTTTATATGTTACAATAACGATATACTCTTCTAGGTGTACAAAACCCTCGGTTGACCCTGAAGTCACCTCACTAACCTTTTTATTCTTGCTTCTTAGTATAGACCCTTTACATTACCCTTAGATACACCTGTACCTGCTGTGTCTAAGGGTAATTCAAGGGCTATGAGGCAACTTTAGTTTAAAAAATAAGATGTAATTTGCTTGATGTGGCTGTCACTTTTCTGCCCTCTGAAAGCGCTTCCATTTTCATTTACTGGAATTCACAGCATTTCTGTTACGTGTAGTGTGTTTACAGTATGTGCTGTCCAGTTTGTGATGTTATCTTAATCTGATTGTATTTTCTTTCTGCTTTCTTAAATTGTAGTTCATTGAGTTCTCAGGGTCCATCATACTTCTGTACCATGACACTATTACAAGCACTGTTTTTATTTCACTTTGCATTTTTTATATCACTTGTACAGGGATTAGATACGCAGAGCATCACAAGCTAATTCATCATTGTGTAGCCTGACAATTCAATTATGCTCAGTTTTTCATCTTTTTGTTCCAGGAGCCTTTGAATTGTCTGACGGTTTTGTTGTCTGGGGAACATACACACACATTTCAGCAATACTTTGACTTGCATTTATACATAAAGTTCAGACTCAGTGACCCACCATTTGTGTGTGCACATGATCCCATGGCTCTTTCCATTCTGTGGGTGATATTTGATTTATTTATTTGTTTTTTTTTACCACTGAAAATGCCTGAAAAAGCTGGGCACACAACCAAAAACCTGCTAGCATAAAACAAACCGCTACTTAAAAGAAAAAATGGAAGAAACCAATGTCAAAAACAACCAATAACTGATGAGTGAACAATGAAGTGTTTGGAAAGGAAAGGAAGGAAACCCAACCATTGTATATTTCAGGGTAGTGAAAGAAACGAAACATTGATGTATTTTTTCAAATACATTTAGCTGCTTAGCAGTGACCTAAGGAGGATTTGAATGTAACCCTCCATTAGAAAATTTAAAGATGGCCATATTCTATTTCACGTCTTTACATCTAGGGCCCACAAAGAAGCAACCTTCCTCAAATGCTAAAACCACCAAATATTCCAAACCATGCGAGGGATTTACCAGCGGGTCATCCTTTGTAGCATCATACCACAAAGGCACACCAGTCTCATACTGGCAGGGTAATGGTTTTTCCATGACAGGCTCCCAAACAGACAGCCTCATACACATGCATGTGTGGTCCTGCGTCCTTTGCGCTTTTCCTCCTAGGTAACGTCTTCAGAGGCGAATGAGTTTTTAAGTGGCTCTGGTGACTTTGTGGCACAACAAGCAGCAGGGTCTCGTCTCTGCACCCAAAACCTCAGACGGAGCTCCATACACGGCATGAATTCCAGTGACTGACAGTCTGAGTCAGCATGTGACCCCTTTTTACATCCTTTTGTGTGTGAGCGCATTGAGATTTCCACAACAGCAGAAATATATTAGCTTTATTCAAAACATCATGTTTCTGTTTCCCCCTGCTGACATGGGGAACACAATCCTCCCCATTACTTAATTAGAGGGGTGAGCTTTCACTCACGCATCGTGTCTCTGAAATGTTCAAGCAGCGCCGGGCGACTGCCAATCGGTAATGAAGAACAAAAGCGGTACATCTGCTGTGGCTTTTGGTGAGAGAGAACCAAGAGGGCCTCAAAGCAAACTCCAACCTTTTATAGTAACCATGAAAATACCGCACTCAGTGCTGAGACAGAAACAAGAGGGGAAAAAAATCATAATAATAATAATCTGGGTAAACAAAATCTGCTGGCGGCACAGAAACACATTCAGAGGGAAAGTGGATGGTGCTTCAAGGCAGCAGGGCTATCATCGGAATGTCTTCAAACTGAGGAAACTGGACACCATCATTATATCTGCATTTCTGGGGAGCAGGGAAATGGGCAAACTAGACAAACGTTACAGTGTTTGAGAGATCTAAGTGTCAAATGTTGAAGGTTGACAAGTTGAAACTATTCAAACATGCAAGGTCATGATGTGACCTTAAAGTGATACTTCACCCAAAGTGTGTTTCACATCTTAAGCACTTATATAGGTGTCCTAAGCTCAAAAAGATGTTTTCCTCCCACCTACATTACTTCATTGAGATGTCAAAATGCAGAGAGAGTGAGACAATTATATTTATGTTGAAGTGAAAAGCTGCACATGAGGTACACCAACTTCTGACAATAGCAAACTGCCCAGAAATGTCACATTAGAAACCTCAAGTGCACCTTATGCTTCATAAGCCACATACAGTTTGGTTTGAGCTTAAGAAAAACAAAAAAAGAGTAAAAAGTGTGTAATTGGACATATTTGAGCAGTTTTGTGATTGTTAACCATCAGCAGCCAATTGTTTCAAGCTAAATTTACATACTATATATATATATATATATATATATATATATATATATATACTTATACACATATTATATATACACATACACACACACACACACACACACACACACACACACACACACACATATATTTTTTTATTATTTTTTTTTTTCTGCACTCTGGAGTCACAAGAAGTTAATTCCCGATGGGGAAAACATCTTTTTGAGCTAAGGACATTTTTGTGAGTAGTAGAAAGGCAAAACAAACTCGTTGAGTAAAGTATCAATTGAAGAATGAATTACGATCAAGTCTTTATAAAGCAGTTCAATAGTTCAGTTATAAAAAGGATTGGAACAGCTACAAGTTGTTACTTTAAGGAACACAGAAGGAGCTTACTATATTTTGATGTCGACTCTTGTCTGGTTGACAAACAGCTGCCATGAAGTCACACATGACAACAACCATGATTACACTCAAGCGTGTTCCAGTTACTGAAACCTGTTGGAAAAGCTTCTGCGGTTTTTCTTGAGCCACTATTAAATATGAGATACTGAGTTTAGAGGTCAAGCTCAGAATTTTATTATCAAAGCAAAGCTGCTATGGATGTTTTCCAGCTGTGGGCCGGAGCTGTCAGCTCAACACTGTAGTTTTGGGATGCTGACTGGAACGTCATTAAAGCACTGGCTTCAGGGTTATGTCTGGGAAACAGGCAGGCTCCATCTATCACATCAGGATAAAGATGTTCACAGGAACGTGGTTGGTGTACATTTTTCTCTGTCAGCATTCATCGGCTAACGAAATGTGTACTTTCATGCTTTGATACATACCTCTGATGAATCTGACCAGTAATCATGATTTCTGAGCCCCAGCTGTTCAGATTCTGCTTCCATTATAGCATAAAAATGTGGAATGGGTATCAGTGAGTGAGAAAATACCCCAGATTTATTTATTATTCATTGCTTCGACCAAAAAGACTGTTGAACGGGAGGTTAACAAAGCAGAAGTATGACACTGATAAGGTTTCAATACCTGATAAGTGTTTACTTTTAACAAATTTATCAAATGTGGCCAGCATTTTTGCATCACTGTGTTGAGACAATGTTGATACGTTATAATTTAATTCCCTAAAAGAATGTTTCTTGTGTTCATCCAGAAGAATCCAGATGGAAACATAATATATAATACATCAACTTTGGAAAAGTCAGTACTCCTTTTTTTTATTTTTGAGGTTCACAACATTTTCTTGGCTTCTACAGCATCATCATATAGTGGTTTGTGCTGACGTTTAAGGTAATTATATAAATCTGTGGTGTTACCCTGCGGTGGTGCTATTATTGCAAAGCAGTGTTTGAAAAGTAGGTAATTTTGACTTTAAACGCCTTATCCAAAAAACTTCTACTCCTGCTGCATCAAAATTTGATTTCATTTTTTTTCCCCAAGCTGAACGGGTCACATTCTCACCACTGTCAACAGGGTTTTGTCTTCCTAATGTTTCTCTTTAAGCTGCTGCTGTCTCGCACTGATTCCTCTCTGGCTTCATTTTGCTTTATTTTGGTTGTTGCTGCTCTACATCATGAGGTGTAACATAATTGTTGTCATTTGTAGAGGGGGAAAATAGAAGCACTTGTTTTGGTGCAGCTCACGTGCAAGTTACTCTGATGCAACAGGATCGTTGTCATTGAGAAATTAGATCTCATGGATGTATCAATCCAGATTGCGTGGTTATCGGGATCATATGTTTATGTTGTAGCTGTGATTAATGTTCCACTGTTGTTGAAAAGCATCACACTCCTGCCAGTAGCCACTGTCGAGGACATCTTCAAATGCTTTTTTCAGCCATCACAACTGCGTGGTTTCTTCTCAGCAGATGAAAACAAAAGGAAAATGCCCATCTAATTGGCCTTCATGGGAATTATTAACAAAGGTGGAACGAAACTGTGACAAGATGAATTACTTCAAAATAGCTAGTGTATAAAATCAGTACAGATATAGCTGTTAAGCTCATCCAACGAATTTGCTGTTATTTTACTGAATGCCTAAGTAATTTGGTGAACAGTTGAACTTCAATGGCCAAATCGCTTGTCCTGATGAGGAAGGGCACCATGTGGAAGGTCTTGCTTTTGCAATGCAGCTGGCTGAGCCAAAAGTATCCCTGTACATCGCCGCCTCTATCCCATGCTGCATTAGGGGAACAACAGAGCTGCAGAATCAAATCTCATCCAAAAGCCGGAACAGCTCTCCATGCCTCTTCTCTGCTTCAAATGGAATACCATAGTCCATTCCCTCCCAGAGTGACATGCTAATGTTGCAAAAGGCTGAGCTGTTGTTGTTGTGGTTGTGTGTCACTATCACCTGGGTTTATGTCAGGTTCTACAGCACAAAGCTTCCCTTAACGGCAATGGACATCACTGTATGATGACACTAAAATATTTTCCTAGTCAAATCAAATCACCAGTATACTAACAATTTTACACAGGTATATGCTTTCAAATATGGCACTATTGGACAGTGAACAAGTTACCTGCTCCCTAACCTCTTGTTTCTCTTATTTTCTCCTTTACGTCTTTCATGTCTATATATTTCTTTTAACAATATTTCAGGTCTGTCTTTCAGGGCGGTTTTGCTGCCTCTCTTGGGATGGTTCGCTACCTGTCCACCTAGGTCACATGTAAGAGGCACTGGTCCTGCTATCATTCATCAAAACTTAAGAAACAAGCCTGGTTTAAAAGATGTAACGTGACAAAAATTTGTAGAAAGTACAGATATTTGTGTTAAAATGTCACGAGTAAAAGAAAAACAGTTGTCTGAAAATAGTCCAAATACAGATTCCTGAAAAATCTGTTACTTCCCATCTTCGCAACAGACCACTGAGACTGATACCAAGGCCCAAATCTAATAAGGGTTAGTTGGATTTATATTGCTTGCGCATATGCACCACATCAGACACTTAAGTAAACACAATACTGTCATATAATGCTTCTGCAACCACCATATGATTTATGCCCATTATAATGTGATCTGTTTGGCTGACTTAGAAATTTTCAGTTCTAAACTTGATGGGGAACTACCTCCTTCTTTGTTTACTCCTTCAGGAACAATTATTAAGCTCTACCATGTATTTTGAGGAATTACTCCGCCTCAGTGACAAAAGTGGATGGTCGCTGGTTGAACACAGTCAAAACAGCACAGGCAACTGCAGTGTTTAAACTGATTAATGTGTGTCCATTTGCACCTGAAAACATAACAAAAAACAGACATCAATGTTATAATGACAAATGACACAAAGCTCTGGTCAGTGCACCCTGTATGTTGTTGTTGTGCTGGGATCAATTACTTTACAGACGGCTGGCTTATATCTCTTCAGTGCTCCTGGTGCTGCAAATGCAAAGAAGAAAAAAAGATCCTTGGTGGTTCACAATTCTCAGGGAACCTCTACAGTTTGTAATGTCTCTCCCAAAAGTCCTCCAGCGTGTCAACAAACATAAGCCAGCAGTGATGGTCGCACTCAGCGATCTTTCAGCAGCTTTGTGTCACATGCATTAATGGATTAGTTGTCAACGACAGATCAATAATAAAAAAAAAAAACAGAAATCTCACTCTGATGTAGTTCTTTGTTATGACCAACATGACATCTGACTGAAGGTTCTTGTGTATAAAAAGTGTGTGCATACCATTTTTCGAAAGCTGGATTCATTTCATCCCTGACCATAGCTACATGTCCTTCTGATTTTAAATTTCCACTTAATGTCACACCATTTACAGCATGGATGTTTTGCACAAAGGGCTTACTTTATTTGCTTTACACAGTAGATGTATAAAAGTATGCACAGTCAGATAAAGCAAGGAAAGACACACATGTACACGCACACACATACACGCACACTCAGTGGACAGGTTTGGGGCATTGACATAGACCCTCATTAATTTCCTGGAGACTTGTCCTGACTATTTGCCCAACTTTAAAGGTTAAATGAAATGAAGAATGTATATGCTTAATTGGGTTAATTGTGCAGTGGTTAGCACTGTCGCCTCACAGCAAGAAGGTTTCAGGTTCGGGCATGGGATCTTTCTGTGTGGAGTCTGCATGTTCTCCCAGTGCCTGCGTGGGTTCTCTCCGGGTACTCTGGCTTCTTCCCACCGTCCAAAGACATGCAATTGGGGACTAGGCTGATTGGATTCTCTAAATTGACTGTAGGTATGAATGTGAGTGTGATTTTACCTGACATACCTCAGTTTTGGAGAAACATGCAGATGCCAAATAGGGACATGTCTGTTGTCCCAGTAGCACATGCTGTCCCTGATTTACTAGTCTTTTTTATATTCTAAAAAGTGGCTTATGTCATACCCAAACACACACACACACACACACACACACACACACACACACACACACACACACACACACACATAGTCGTCTCAAAAAGACTACACAAAACTCCCTGTGTCTAGCAGAGAAGAAGATTACAACTCTCCTCCTCCATCTGTCTTTTTTTCCACTTACTTTAGTAAACAAGTTCAATAATTCAGTAGCTTCTGCCAGCACCTGCTGAGTCCCAGTACAAACATGCATCATGTTGGGCTGTGCAGCAGGAAAAATGAATAACAAGCGTATTATTGATGCTGTAATGTTTGCAAGGACCACCTGAGACGTGGGCTGCCTTCTATTACGGAAGCGTTTGACTTCTACTCTTAAGATTTAGGCTTTTTTCATGCAGTGTATTAGTATTAAGTGATGAGAATCAGTGTTCTGAATAATGTTTATACTCTCTGATCACAAATATTATATGCAGGAAGTTGATTCTGAGTCCATTTTCCACTACGAATATTTATTCTTGCCCTATTTATACCCATCAGTCAGCTACCACAATACAGGAATCCCTCAAACCTGGAAGTAAATTGGCATGGTTTTTAGTATTTGCTAATTGCAAAGCCAGTTGGTTTTGGTTAAATGTCTTGAATGACGTCAGTGTTTTACATTAGCTTAAAATATTAAACTTTTTTGCTTATGGAACAAAGGAAACAATGAGACGTCGACATGCCGAGGTCATCCCTGTAGTGATCTATGCCCACAAAAGTCAGCATCAACATCTTCCATGTTCCTTTAAGATGTTTCATTGGAGGATAGAAGGATAGGGGAGGGTGACCCTGCAGTTTCCATGGAAATGGGCTGCTAGACTTCTCCTCTGCCAACAATCACACACAAACACACTAATTGCCTCAAAAATACTTAACCCGCACACCCAAACACTACCTCAGCACCACACAAACAAAGATGAAAAACCCCATCCAGGATCCTAAATGTTTACAGTTCTCTTTTGGCCGCTGGCAGTCTGACACACACTGGGGAGCCTCTATCCGGTGAAGAACAATTTATATCGGCCCGCTTCCCATCTGGCTTCCTCCACTTTTTTTTTCTCTTCAGTGCTTCCAAGAACAGAGGCCTTCCAGTTGTTATCTGTGGTTTGTTACTTGCTCATTTTGCGGCTGTCTTTCACTCAGCTGCATGGCTAATCTGGTGTTTGGAACATGCTGGCTTTGGTCTTAGTGAAGGGCCGTGAAAATGTCAACAGTACACTGGCCAGAGTCCCTCCTGGAGGAAAAGGCTGACCAGAGAAATAATTACCTGCTGAGAAATGAGGCAGAGAGTTATTTTTGCTTTGTTTTTCTCTGAATTGGAGAACAATTTGACTTTTTCAGAGCTAGACATTAGATGAAAGCCTTACTTTTACTTGTTGCAAGCGTGGGAATACATTTAAAACATTTACACTCAGGCAAAGCTGTGCAACTGCCCTCTTTTTGGAGCACATCAGTGTTTTTCTACCTGCAGCCTTGTCAGGTTACATAACCAGGATCCTTCTGAGTAATTATATTTAACAGTGCATTTGAACTAACAAGCAAAGAGAGCCTTCATCATCCCATCAATTATTAAAGCCCTATTTGGCAAAACAGCCAGAAACCATGATTATGAAAACTGAAGACATTTAAGAGGTTACTAAAAGAGTGGGTGGTGGGAATTAATGAGAACAGAGAGGAGCATGCTCATTATATTTTCTCATTACTGTTGTCATTGCCTCTTTTGTCTCTCAGCCTCCTATAAATCAAACATCTGGTTGAGCGATCTGATTAGACTTGACTTGATAGTGTTTCTAAAGCTTAGCCAATTGAAGTGAGAAGCTCATGATGATGAACACACAGACAATTATCTTCCAACTGTGCAATAGTTCCAGTTACATTTTGGGCAGCCTTTTTTAGTTGCGTTGAGCAGCAGCAAAAATAGAGAACCAAACTATTGTTTTACTCAGTAAGACTGAGATTTTCCCCTCAGTTTTGTTGGTGAAAGATTTGAGAGATAGAAAACTACAAAACCCTGCATTGCAGGACCAATCGAAAGACTTCAGAGTGCCCCCTCAAGTTGACGCAAAGGCATGCAGTAAATTGTGTACCATTAAACACTTAGTCTTAGATGCAACAGTAGGATCTCCCAGACACAGAAACAAGAGGGGCAAGGGTTCATCACCGGCTGTTCACAACCATTAAAGAAACTGCCTGGAGTTCACAAGTCACCAGGCTTTGATAGCTGAATTTACAAGAGGAGATGATTTTAATGATACCATGATGCAGACAGGAAGGGCAACATGTTTTAACATGATACAATAAGTCTGTTTTGAGTGCTAATTTTGTTGATTAAATTCTTTCAGACAAATAACAGGTGCCTTTTTCTCCATGACTAAGATGTGACATTTCTAAGTTTAAATATATACTTGGTAATACAACCTATGAAAGTGTGTCAGCATTAACAAGTGTGCAGGTGAGAGACATGATGTGTAACCAAAGTTAGCAGTATTGTTAGAATGTAGTACATTGTCAGGCAATAGTGGCGTTAACAATTTATGCTTGTAGTGCCAAGCTAAAGCACTGCTGCATTCTGGAATAAAATTGTCATGAATAAACTAGAAACACTGCATCATATTTACTGTATAGGCCTCTCTGTGTGGCGACTAAAGTGAATGATCAAAATGTACTTTTTAAAGCTTGACATTTCCAAACATAGCATCTATACAATACAATCTGCACCCGCAAAAAAACGAATAATTATGTGTAGTGTATTGACTTTTGTCTAAGATTAAAAATCAAATTTCCTCCACCAAAATGTTTTCAGGATATCCTCAAGTAAGAGTCGAGGTTTTATTTTTTGTTTTTTGTTTTTTTTTTGGGGGGGGGGTGCAAAATTTGAAGCAATTCCCTCATATTTTTGAGCGATCACGCTATTGAGAATCTGACCGACTAAAGGCGAATTGCAGTAACTCTGGTGATCAGCTGTGATGCCTCCACCACACACAGACCTATGCAGACTACCAAGACTGTTGGTAAATAAATGCTTAAATTCCCAAAGACTGAGGTCAGGTGTCCAATTTTACTTGCCACTTCATTACAGGGGAGGTGTTTTAGCAGATTCAAACTCACTATATGTGGCCTTTCACAGCAGATCATCCTAGATCTGCAGGGTCAGTCAGCATGAAGTTGCTGTCACCAGTTTAACAACATCACCCTCTTTGGTAGAGTGCAGGACACACTTTGACAGCTGGCTACAGTGCTGTTCTTGAATTGTCAACTCCCAGACAGGGTAGTTAGCCTGTCAACACTAAGATGCTCACTGAGGCACAGTCATTAGACAGCAACATCACTTGGGCTCATGCAGGAGGAGCCCGTTTGCTCCAGAGCTCAGAGAGAGGACTCACAGATTAACAGGATCAGGAAGATGAGGGAGAACTGAGAGCTGTCTTGAAGCAGCTCTTTGATGAGTGAGCGCAGAGCAAACACGCTGACACACCAGAGCTTTGATGCCACTCTTCACTCTTTAGTGCACTTGTGAAAATGACATTCTGTACACTGTGGCATCAATTGTGTTATCTTTATATATTTCATTTAGTATGTGACCTATTCTATATGAGAGGTACCGAAGCCAAACAGAAATCAAAGCTGCCATGTCTGCTGCAGGAAAAAGGTCTTATTAGTATGTGTAGCTGCATATTCAAAGTGGTGTAGAGATCCCTGACACATCCTCACTGAGGGAAACCGGCAGCTGCCTCAAGCTGCCCGAGTCCCACAACAAAAGAAATCAGACTAACAAAAGTGTCTTCCAAAACAAACAAGAGATGCTGCTCTCAGACAGGCAGATGAGCCTAAACTCTTAAAAATATAAAAGAAACTGAAAGATAAAGACAGGTAAATAAGGATATATCCTGTCTGAGTCTTTGTGTTTTTTGTTGTTTTGCATGCAGGGCTCCACAGATTGTTTGCACTTTAGCCAGACTGGCCAGCAGTTCCCCTGAGGTCTCTGGAATTAAATGACATGTTGGGATTAGAACGCCAGTGTTGGGAAGTGGATCTTAAACTGTATTTGCCTGCATTATCAGGTGACTGAGCTGAGAAAGAGGCACACTTTCTCTACTGCCTTGGCTTCATTAAAAGATGACAGTCACATAAGCACTCTCTCAGATACATCGCAAAAGTAAGAAATGGCTGTTAAGAGCTTAAACACCACCATTTTTAAACATTAGAACAGAAGAGAGGATGAGACCAAACAGTGCATAAAGCAAAGTAAATATTGTTTTTTCCACATAGAGGCCAGAGAGTCATGATGTATTTGTTGCATCTTCTGGAATAAGCAATTCTCAGCTAGTTTAAAATATAATTTTACAAGGTAATAATGTGTCAGTGTCCATGCTTACAATTTACCTGGAAAGTGAGAAAGGTCTCCCAGAGGGTTTAAGACTTATATATATTATTATTTATATATATAAATATATATAAATATATATATATATATATATATATATATATATATATATATATATATATATATATATATATACAATTTCTCACTATTTTTATACATCCCTTTGATTTATTCATTCAAGAACTTCAGGAGAGTTTCCCTGTTCGCATGCTACCACTTCACACACATACACATTCTTATCCTGACCTACATAGTGCACTGGCCAGCCTTTTTTCTGTTGACCAGGAGCAAACTGTGAAGCACCAAATCAACTACAGCAGTCTGGCTTTACTCATTCACAAAAATGATCACTGTTCTCTCCCTTTAAACACTCACATGAGAACCACACAAATCAGGGCACCTGTCACACAGAACAGCCCTCCCATAATGCATCACGCCTGCATGGTTACACAACACCTCTTCATTGAATGTTTTTAGCTGTAGATGTTTGAGTCTGCCTTCTTGGAACAGGTACATGGGAGAATCTGATTTTTGTCTCGTGGAGATCTTGCAGATACTGACCCAGTTAAGCTTATGAGCCACAATGTCAGTAAAAAGAGGGTTACACAAGTTGAAAAGAAAGGAAACTCACAGGAATATTGCAACTAAATAGAAGAGAGTCACTAGAGTTCATCATAAAATATGTTAATTCACTTCTACTGCAACTCTGTGATAAAAATAAATGAAATGGATTGATTTTATAGTCGTTCCGTAACATATTGAATGTCTCGGTTTTGCATTTCTCTACATAAATGCTGTTATAATCCACATCTGTATGTCTTTTACAGCAAGATTAGGGAAAAACAACCAGACTAATTTTCATGAAACTTGGTTGAATGGATTTAACATGAGCCTTAAAAGAATTTATTACTTTTTGGAGCATATCAATTTTACAATGCAAAAATTTTTTTTTATAAATAAATAAACTCAATAAAATTGTAATTTGAGGCAGAACAACCACCACAATATTCAGGGAAGTATTTCGACGAGGGCTTGACTATTTCGTGAAAAGTATCTAATTATGATTATTCTAAATGATATTGCAGTTCAGCAAAATACTGTCTTCAAGCTGGGAAGTCTCAGCCGCACCACAATGCTTAATTTGTAATGTTTTTTGGCTCATTTTGCCTTTATCAAATATTGGATGTCCTGTGATTTGAATATTGCACTAGTTCACATTGTGATCCAGAAAAAATCTATTAATTGCTCAGCCTAATTTAAACAGTCTGCCTTCTTGCTCAGCTCACAATAAAACATCCTCTGCCCCCCCCCCCCCAGCTCCTCCTATTGTATTAAATGGTTTATTATTAAAGGAACATGCCAACATGTCTTGCTTATTTTATCCTCTCCAGAAACTGACAGGACGGTAGATACCCTTCTCTTCTCTCTGCATGTTTCAGGGAGCTGAGACTGACAGAGACCAGCTGACTGCTGGATACATTAGCTTAGCTCATTACAATAGCTTAGCACAATGAATGGTAATGGCTGGTATTTGTTAGCATATCTCCACTAAATTACATAAAAAAAAAAACCAGGAACAGCATCTTGGTTTGTCCAGAAATAATCTTCCTCATCCTCTCTTACGAAGCCAGCTCAGATCAGTACTAACAGTCACACGCATCAACAACCATCTGGTTTTTATAGCACAAATTTTGAAGTGCTGAGTCAAATAACTGTGCCCAGTCAGCTATGTGTGTGATTGTAAAACAAGAATACCTTATAATTTGAATGCTAATAATATTGAATGTTATGCACAACCCTAGTTAGAACTGACTTTTTATAGTGGCATGCTGACACTTCCCAGTTACTACCGTTAACTATGCTAAGCTAACTAGTGGCCTGCTTCTCTCTATGGATCTCGGTACCCTAATGCACTTACAGAATAGAGAAGGATCTCTGTCTTCTTGTCTGGCTCTGGGTAGGGTGTTGAATAAGCACATTTCCCAGAAAGATGGTGTGTTCCTTTAAGCTGCTTGCTTACAATTCTGTAGTTGTTTGAGATGAGAGTGGTACTGACATAAGTATTTTTATATTTTCTTTATGTTTTTATCAAATTTTACAGATGAACACCACAAGCGCTATCCAAAAGTACAGTACAGTTTTTAAGAAACCTAGCACACAATTTAATTGCATACTTTAATCTGTGTGCCAAATTGATCAAATAGATTATAAATGGATGTCACACACCATTCACCAGCATGTTTTACAACAAAACCAAATTCTCCCCACTCTATTATTACCCTTAATGTTTTTCAACCACTGACCTAAATATTTGTCTCATTTTGTACTGAGACTCCAGAAATGCTGCTGTCACTTTTGTCACATGTGCAAACCAAATGGAGGAGGGCTGCAACCCATTAGGCTTTTGACCCATATTCTCCGAAGACTTTCACTATTTTCCATTTTTTTGGAATGATTTTAGTGAAATCAGATGAAGGATTTGGTACCAAAGTGTAGCAGTAATCACATGAAAACACTGAAACTGAGATGGATTCATTTCAAGTTAGTCACTGATGACATTTTTTTCACCTCTGACCTCTAAATCTGCTCTAATCTCCCTGCTGCTAATAGTTTTGTGTGACATGGCTAACGGAAATCACGAGATGTTGGAAATCACAGCTTCAGTCAAACACTGCCAAAGCCTTTGATCTGGCCACCTACATCCCCCTCTTGTGTTTACACAACATTTAAGGTCAGGTTGTCAGCACATGCTATGGAAGATAAGCTTACACTCCGCAGTAGAGCCTAAATTATTAAAAAGGATCCTGTACTTCTCTATCGTCTGAGCAGGTTGTGACACTGTGGCTGGCCGGGTTTAGGGGTTTAATCCCTCTGTGGATTCTCACATGCTCTCATGCTACTGGAAATCATTTGTCATGTCATTTTTCTGCTCTGGCCTTCAATTTAATCTCCAGACAATATATTTTTTTCTTAGCTGGATTGCTAGAAAGTGTGAAAAAGTCCATGATGTGTTTCATATTGAAATATTAGCAAATTTTCCTCATCTTGTCAAGAAAAACTACATCTGCGGAAGCAATGGAGGATTAAAGCGACAAGGGCAGCAATCACAGCAACACACTTGTGAGCAGACTCTTGAAAACCACCTCAAATGCACCATTATAAAAAGATTACAGGACTTAAGGAGCTGCGTCTCTGAGAAAATAGCTTCTGGGCTGCTGGTCCTCTCGCACTCAGTTTTCTCTTCCACAGCTGGATAGGATCCGATAGAAAAAAGTAAACGCATAGAGAGAGAATATGTACTTGATGGAGGAGAATCCATCCTTCCATCTATCCATCCATTTTGTACCACTTATCCTGGTAATGGTTGCAGGGAGGCTGGCGCCTATCCCAGAAGCCTTCAGGCATGAAGTACACCCTGGACAGGTCGCCAGTCCATCGCAGGGCCAACACATATAGACAGACAACCATTCACACTCACAGTCATACCTACGGTCAATTTAGAGTATCCAGTTAGCCTAGTCTCCATTTGCATGTCTTTGTGAAGAAGCCGGAGTACCCAGAGAGAACCCACACAGACACAGGGAGAACATGCAACCTCCACACAGACAGATCCTGTGCCAAAGCCGGGACTCGAATCCAGAACCCTCTTGCTGTGAGGTGACAACGCTAACCACTGCACCACCGTGCAGCCCTCAACAAACTCAATTCAGGATTATTTGGATTATGTTATATAAGAAAAAAAACCTACGGTAAATTCAAAGTCTTTCTCCAGGTTTACACCACCAATATCAGTATGGGTGAGGAGATAATCCTTCATTCTCTAGAGTCCTGGACAGGTTGACAGCGACAGAGACACAGATCACTGCTCATTGAGTGGCATGCATGTGGTGAGAGAGGAAATCTGATAAAGGGGGAAAGGATAGGCACATGTGCACACACACACACACACACACACACAAACACACACACTAATTCTCAGTGTGTAAATAGTTGTTGGAGTTTTATCTCCCAGCAACTTCATCCTGGCACACTTCACTGAATTAGCTCACAGTCCAATGCTCATCCCATAGCCACTGGAGATAATGAACCCAGATCTCCAATTTAATTTCCTACCTATCTCTGTTTTTTTTTGTTTCATGGTCTCTCGTGTCTCACTCTTTTTGTCCTGCTTCCAATCCAATTAACTAACCCAATGTTCGAGCAGTGAATGCAGATAAATGCTGCTAAAAGAATGACTAATTTCATTTGGATCCAAAACAAACAAGCTAGTGATGGAACATCATTTTTCACTCCAGATCAGTTGGAAGATTAGAGCTCAGTGGGGAGATCACTTGTATGTTATCTCATCAGTTCACGCACATGCACAACCCCGTGTCTCATTTCAACATGAGCCTGATAAAAATCAACACAATAGTATGCTGGTCCTCCCCAGTCTGACTGCACACATGCACCTCAACGGGCAGACTAGACACACACACACACATACGCACACACACATATACACAGCTTTCGCCAGAAGGCACCTTGCCTGAAAACCTCAATGAGTCACTGTCAGAAAAGCAGCAGAACAAACAACTCATAAAAAAACACCATCAATCTTCTTTGTTATTTACCTGAAAGCAAATAAAAGTGTCATCACAACAGTAGAGCCCGCCTCCTAATGCTATGTTTCGCTTGTCTAATATGTGTGTTTAGCAACACGACAGATTGACCTTGCCTCACGATCTGAAAAAAAGGTAGCAATTATGCCAGAGAAATGCAGGTCTCCCATCAGAGGCCCCTTTGATTGATAGCATCAGCGTCTGGCATGGTTTAGGGCTGAATGGATTTACAACTGGCGTAATTGACGGGTGAACTCCTACTGTGAGGCAAACGTCAAGACAGGATTTCCTGAAGAATCTCAGTTTGCTAGGATGGAGAAGTTGTAGGGAATAAGAGGCAAACCATCTGCTGGTAAAATGAGCAGAAGATTTGTGGGAACTGGTGAGGGGGGAATCTCAAGTCCCCTTTCCTCTCAGAGATTGGAATACAGATTGAAGGTGGAGTTGAGTGAGACGAGGGAGCTAAGAGGACAATGGTTTCATAGAGTGTGAACAAAGAGTCTTTCATGCACCTGAGAGTGTGCATTGAGATGAGATGAGATCATAAATTTAATAGATAGAAGGGAACACAGGTGAGGACTGAAGGACAACGCGTTGGGCTAAGAGGAAGGCTTAATGAGAGGAGAGCATGAAGGGAAAAGAAAGGGGCCTTTAGGGTTATGTTCGACAACATCCAGTAGCAGCAGGCAACCTAATGTGTGGACTGGAAACACCTCGAGGGTCTGACATGTGTTCCTGCTGAGAACAAGGACTGCAGGGGAAAGGCAAGCAGTGAAAAACTAAAGGGGCATTCATCAAGCACAGACCTCCACCAAGGTCCATTAAATATCCCCTTAGGAATCCATTCATGGATTCCTCTTTGCTCCACCCCTCCGCTAAGTTTCTAATCATTCTGAAAACTAGATAGTAAAATAAGCAGGTTAATCCTGATAATATTTGGATTTTGCATGAATGAGCAGAATCTTGCATGCAGAGTGATGCATTATTATTTCCTCTGTGCACTCGGTGGTGTGAAAAAAGCACACGCTTATAATATAACATGTAGCTATACAACACGTGAAGACAACACATCAAAATTATATGGACTGATGTTTCTGAACTAATTTAGGATAGATTTGTTGACCTGCTGGGAGAATTTACACTGAAGTGTGAAAACATGTAGTTTCCTGTTGCTACCTGAGATAGCCATGACTAATCTGCCCCAAAAGGTATTAAGTTCTTCTTTGGTCCATTCCACACCCTGCAATGAATTTTGGTGAAAATTGGCCTAATTTTTTTTTGCATAATCATGCTGACAAACAAATACCGCATAAAACATGACCTTCTTGGCAGAGGTGCTAATGAGCTGAAATGAACAGATGGTACCTTAGAACCGTGCTGTCAACTTCCTGCAAGGTGATAGTCACATGCTACTGTAATAACACGTTAAGGAAATAAAATATTTTTCCCTGTTGTTCTGCAACATATATTTTCTATCCTGGTTTCATTTAATTATTATGTTATCACTGGGTGTATCTGTTTGTTAGCAGGATCTCTCCAAGTCCAATGAGTGGATATGGTGAAATTTGGCGGAGTGAAAGATAAAATAGTTAACAAAGCGATCTGGATCAAATTGGATTTTCTGAATCCTGAAGATTGTTCTCTGCTATTGGTTGGATTCGTAGTATTTCTGTGTAATACTGGATCTTGATCATTTTTAGGATCTTTGATTTGGAAGATTTATTTTTAGTTGAGAAGAAAATTGATAAACTGATTATGGTGATTGACATTCTGTGTCACACTTTTTAATATTATGGTCATAAAAAATCCCACTGCAGATTTTCCTCACTGTGGGGCAGAGCACAACATACACGCACCCTCTGTCTCTCCTCTCAGGCTGCAGCATCGTTTTTCATTCCACATTGCACTGCCGCATAATAAAGTCTGATCAAAGATCTGACAAGGGATGAATGCTAACTTTCATTACGTTTTCACCCGGTGCAAATAGAGCCAGTCCTGATATTCTTTGAGGAACATAGTCTGAGTATTTGACCTAACAATGCTTCACGCACTACAAAACATCCAAAAGTGTGAACAGAATGACGTTAATGTGGAATATCGCATATAGGTATGATCCAACTGATTTCCTTTAGCTTGAGCGTGAAAAGCATTTGGGGTTTTATCAAACTGCAGAAAACAAAACTGACCTGGACAATTGAAAGGTTCAAACAACCCATGTTATTTGAATTTATTGGAGACAAAAGTTCCAGAGTGCGTATTTCTTTACCACCGAATTAATAAAAAAATATTCTTGTGGCAAATAAATCCTGCTTCATTACAAATATTCTGCTTTAAAAGTAGTTGTATCAAATATTTTTTACATTTTTTTTAGGGGACCAATGTTTCACCACTTGATCATAAATCTGATAACATTGGTGTTACAAATGTCCAGTTTACAAAGAATCCATCACAGCTTATTAAGTTTTTAAAACTCAGCAATTCTTGCTATGTTCTTTTTGTTCTAAAATAAATGATAAAAAGAAAATGCACAAATTATTAAAGTGAAATAAAACCAGCTGAGATGTGGCCTTGTAACACTGTAATTTTACAAGTGAAGCTTTCTTGGACATTGCCCCATCAAGGGATTACCTGTCAGGGTAGGTCTATATGAGAGCTGCTGTTTCTCATTTTGTTGGGAACAGCAGACAGATTCTTTCCAACAGGTTCACTGGGATGTCTGTCTCCTTCTCTCTCGCTCTCTCAGATGTCAAGACGCCCATTTAGGCCTATCACGGTCTGTTTGTAGCAATTTTCCAACGGTAGTGAGATGTCAACCTCTTTCAAGAGTTTTCTCTTTCTCTGATACATGAGCTTTGGCACATTTTCCATATTTCTGCTAGACTGGAAATTCTGTGTTCTTTACAGTGGATTGTCACTCATTCCTTTAACACGTGTCCGTTGTCATCTACAGTCACACTTCACCACACTTCCAGGCAAATCAAAGATGGCTGCATTATTCCTTTTCTGAGCCCCAGGCCCAAGAGTTATCAAACTATTTGAAATGTATCGCAACCTGCCTTTGACCCCAATTCAGGAGGTAAAAGTTAAGCTAGGTTGTACCTGTGTACCTTAGTATAGTGCAGCCTGCAGGCTCTCCAAAGCAGGAGCTTACAGATTTATTGCTCAGAGATGCAAGTAAAGCTTCACCAGCACAAATCCAACTTTGACAATGGTCCCTTGAGTAAAAGACTGTTAGTCATAGGACAGCTTCACACATTTTTAATTCATGTAAGCATATAAACCATCAAAACTCCTATTTCACCAAGTCTGACACAAACTGTTTGATAGGGACAACAATAATTTGTTCTGGCCCCATATACTTAGTTATACTTTGATCCACCAAGTAAACTTAAGAAGCTTCAAAATAATAAATAAATAAGGATCACAGGGCAGCGGCACTTGAGCCTTTTAAAGCAATAGTGTGGCACTACTGTCGCCATCTTCTGTTAATGAGAGTTATTGTAAACAAGACTATACAAATCCAAGACTCGACCCTTGCATGTGCTAGTTGGCTTATGTGTTCATGAGTAATGTACAGCACTATTTTTGAATATCATATGTTACTACACCAGTAAATGAAAAGTGAATCTGTGACGGGGTGAACTTAAATTTGAACATATTCTGATGCTTAACAATGTGTAGCTGGAGCACAGGATCAGGAGGAGATGAAAAATCTTTCATTTTAAAACTGACAACAACACAGTATAATTAAATAACAAGGTAGTAGGTCAGATGATATTTTGCCAGGCCACAAATGCAGTGAAATTTAGAAGTGCTTAAATGGCTGGCTATGTTTGAAAATTAGTCATATTTTTACTATGGTTATGTCCTGTAATTGGGGGGCACATTTCCATATCTAATATGTCATCGTTTTATCTATAAGACACTTAAATTTGCCAACCTAACATTGATGTGAACATTGCATTCTGAGCATTCAATGCAGCAGGTGAGTGCCAAGGCTTGCCAGTTAGCTTACATAGCTGGCTTTTCTCACAAGAGCTTGCATGTCTGACAACATCTCTTGTTAACCACTACAGAGACATTCAAGCCAGCGGCAAACCTCAACATAATTTGCCTAAGGCTGTAAGATGACTATTTCTTGCTGGGGCAACATCAGTGGCCAAAGTCCTAGCAAGTGGAGATTGCTAGCATGCCACTGTATTTTCATCCTGAAATCTAGTACTAGCTTGGTTGACTCTGGAGTATAGGCTATTATGCACAAACACCAGACTATTAAAAAACAAAAAAAACAAGCATGCCTACTGGTGACAGAAATGAAAGAACATAGGGCAGGTACACACGGAGGAAAGAAGGGAACATTATCAAACGTGTTTTCTTCCATGTCAGGAGTGACAGGATGACAGAGAACAAAGTACAAGCAACAGAGGAGAGTTGAGAAGGAACAGAGACACAAGTTATCCTTCCATTGCTGTCAAACAAATGTTAAACTTTTCACTAAGTCCTAAGACCAAAAAAAAAAAACCCCAAACATGTAGATGCAAGACGTTATATAGAAAAAGTACATAAACTAGTTCCAAATGTGTCTCTATGAATAGAAAGATATTTCATGTATTCATGGAGATGAAAATCTCCTAATATAGACAACAGACTGTTTTCAGAGGTTATACTCTTAAAAAATAGAGCTAAATAATGTATACCTTAAGTGGTAAAAATGCTTGTCACTGATGGGTTACTTTTTTGAAATACAACTGTGTACATTGAACTTAATTCTCTGTTAGTCAAATGGTCCACTTCAGTTTTCAGGTTACAAATATACTCTTGAGGGATTGCTGTTGTTGTTGTTGTTGTTGTTGTTGTTGTTGTTGTTGTTGTTGTTGTTGTTGTTGTTTTTAAATGTACCTGTATTACAGAACAGTACTTGTTCCTCTGTACATGGAGGTACAAATATTTTGAAAAACATGGTTGTACTGAACCAAGGAATCCAAACTCCACCCTAAACACAACAGGGGCTATCATAGGTCCATACAGTAGGTCGTAAGTGCTTGGAGGGCATAAGAAGTATAGGACAAGAGGTTAAAGAGTGGAATCATGGTTTCACATGAGGGAAAACCGAGGTGGAGAGGTTGAGGGAGGTTGAGGGGAGAAACATGTCGTGGACAGCATCTACTTCCAGAGAAAGAAGTGAACCAGAGCAGAACAAGTGTAGGTCAGGGCAAGACAGGGAAGCAAATCCTCTGTTTATAGTGCTTTACCAAGTGATCTCCAGAGTCCTTTTGAGGGATAAAACACATTCATACTGGATTGTGTTCAGCCTCTGCAGGCATCTTATGAAAGTCGAGTGTTCAAAAAATGGAGAGGAATCATAAAATTTCCTGGAGTCTTCCAGCTGTGGCATGGGAAAGACCCAGAACACCAGCACTGCAGTTGAGAAAAATCAAGGCAGGAGCTGAAGAAGCATCTCAGTGGGGTTGATGTGGGTTCAGAAGTAGCTCTTAGAACAGGATATCAGCATGATTGGCCAGACCAGACTGAACATCCACTCAGGCTCAGATGAGCACCCATCATCGTGGATTATTCTCAGGCTTGAGCCTAAACCAAGTCGCTTGCAGCCCACCATCTACCTGGAATGGGGCCCTTTGTCTGAAGCAAAAACCTTTTAACTGGCTTTAAAGCCTTTTGAATTATTTTGAGGTTTTCTTGTTGGTGTTTTAAGTTGTCAGCCAATTCCAACATGTTTTTTTACATTTTCATTCATCTTTCAAGACTACAAGTATATTTTGTTCAATGATTATGGCAAGCTGACCATCTCAAGATAGATAGACTTGGATTAGGTGTGGTTTCATCAAAAACTGTCCTATTTGGACAAAAAAAATGTATCTTGTAAAAAGGCACAGGCCCCATAAAGAACCACTATGTTGATCCATCTGCTGCATCTTCTATTTTCCAGAACTTCTTCTCTGCTTGGTTTTGAATCGAGACATGAAGTATTCTTTCACAAGGTGTAAAATAGTGCTCTCCACCATGTAAGAGGCTTGCCAAAAAGGCTCATCAATGGAGGGGAAAGACTTGATCAAAATCTACTGTATGTTATAGATGAAGGGGTTTGCTAGCACAATTTTTCAGTTCATGTTCAAGCAGTGAAAACATGGAACTTTGTGAAGAGGGACCCAGAGTCACACAGCTTCTCTAAGTTTAGTAAGAGAGGAGCAGAAATATTGTAGTTTTATTGTTTTTACTCTTCGAATTGCAGAGGGGTTCACATTTCCTTTTAGTTTTCTCTGTATGCTAATAAAAGTACAATACAAGAAATATTGCCTCTATGATATTTCAATACAGCATACTCCGTTAATATTGCAGACAAATTCAAAACTTGTGAAAAATCAGAAATCAAAAGTCTGAGTGGAGGGGGGCTGGAGCCTCGATGTGTGGTGGGGTACACCCTGGACACATAGCCAGTTGGT
Source organism: Aulostomus chinensis (assembly GCF_037954235.1). Classification (NCBI taxonomy): domain Eukaryota; kingdom Metazoa; phylum Chordata; class Actinopteri; order Syngnathiformes; family Aulostomidae; genus Aulostomus; species Aulostomus chinensis. The sequence continues at coordinate 1,356,403 of NC_141323.1, read as the reverse complement.
CGCAGTCTTTTTAAAATCTTATATATCTATATATAATCTATAATCTCTCTCTCTCTCTCTCTCTCTCTCTCTCTCTCTCTCTATATATATATATATATATATATATATATGTATATAGATAGATAGATAGATATATCGATAGATAGATAGATAGATAGATAGATAGATAGATAGATAGATAGATAGATAGATAGATAGATAGATAGATAGATTTTTTTTATCACATGAAGAGGTTCCAGCATCTTAATAGGGGGGGATCAAATCTGAGCATTTCCTGCATGCAGCTGCATGGATGTTCAACCAAGTCAGAGAAAACAGGGAACCCCGGCCACTTCACATATGTTGAAGAGATCATCCTGATATTGCATCCAACCAATGTATAGGGTGAACTGCATCCTTAGGCTTTTTGTCTCTTTCATGTCTCACCTTGTTCATAATAAAAATGATCAACAAAGCCATCAACTGTGCTAACCGGCCTCAAAAGATCAATGAAAACAGACAATATTTTTTCCTAGGAAATAACTGAAACCACTTATTTCTCTGAAACTTGTTTAAAAACTGGGTGAGTTTTTAAGAGTAGGTTTGAGACATCTTCCTTCGATTACTCAGTGTTCTAAATTTTTGTGTAAATTAGCCCATGGAAAAGATATTCCAGGAATTTAGTGCTACATTTCCATGAAGCTCAGAGACCTGCAAGAGACAAATGATCCAAAGAATGTTGCAACAGATGCTGAGATATCACAGTTTTTTCCCAAGTGTGCATGGCTAAATCTGTTGAAGCAGCACATATTCCCATTTCATTTGACCCTCCACACACGTATACATAACACATTTCATCTTTGAAACTCCGTGCCCCCAGTTTGGAATGTAGGTTCTCTTATTAATTTTAAATCCCCACACCCAAGCTGAGAAAATTCTGATGACATCAGCAGCTTTAAATGTTGAACTTTCCTACATTTTTTTTTTTTTTACTTTGGAAAGTTCCCCCAGAGCCATAGAATAATTTAAACAAGTGTCCACAGGCTTGGCTTATTGCTCAAAGTGAATGTCATACGTAAAAGGTGGAATTCTGGTGAACTGTTGCATGTGTGGATGGTGAAGTAAAATATATGTTACATATTCCAACCAGAATAATAGCTTTAATTCTGCACTATAACAAAAAATAAATATGATATATGATATTATATGATATGGGTAATTGATAAGAAATTAAAACTTTTTTGGTGGGATTTTAGTGAGCCGATTATTAATCAAAGCCTTCAAACCTGTGTTTTTCAGAAATGAAAATTTCCACCTGCTGAGTGACCCCAGATGTGTAATTGCCCCACCCATCAACAGATGGCAGTGTTCTGTCTGTGATGACGAAGGGAAGAGGGAGGCTGCTGTAATGATGGCTCTAACCTTGAGACAATTGTTCGGCTGCAAATGAGCTGCCGTCGACTGCGGGAGGTACAGATGGGGCGGAGCCGCTGCTTCTCATTTATATTACAGACGTTTAAGCAGCTGCTTTCATCCTCTGTGACATGAGTAGTGGGATAAGCTGCAGCAACTAATGGAACAGGGGGAAAAATGCACCACTATCACACGCACACTGTGGAGAGATTTTGTAAGTCATGTACTCTGCTAACGTCTTTCAATTCATAAGTAAAGGCAGAAAAATGACCTCATTAATGTGTTTGCATGCTGCTACTGCAGAGACAAATGAGGAAGACGAGTGCTGGAGAGGAAGAGGGAGGTAGTAGAGAGGAAGAGTGATCAAGAGATAAAGGAGGATGAGGGAATGGGAGCAGAAGAGGGGGGATGATTAGGAATACCACAGAAAAGGTCAGATGCTTCCTCAGCTCTTCTCCTTAATTACCTGAAGGGAACGGTGGTTGGGACAAATCATCCTTTTATCATGATTTACCAAGATGTCAACCATTTCATCCCTGGCTCAATAATTAAGAAGTGGAGAGAGCCAAATAAGTTATACAGTGGTGCTTCTGCCATAACAGTGGTTTGGGTCTGTGATGTAGGACAGAGGAAAGGGTATGACGAGGCCAAATGTAAGATGACTTGAGGTTTGATCTAATTTAATAACTAAACAAGATATTTTGCATGAAAGTAAATCTTTGGCTTATTTATACATAAATATAAATATAAATATATATATATATATATATATATATATATATATATATATATATTTATATATTTATGTATGTATACACTCTTAGTCACATATCAACTTGTGCTTATGTGAGGTGCCTAACCAGTTTGACTATGGCAGACAGCTCAGGTTGGCCGGTTCAGGTTTTAGATCTGAAAAAGCTTCAATGAAACAGAGCAAATTTGGAATTAAGATAAATCTTAACTACAGTAAGTGCTGCTCTCCTTTTCATCAAGTGTCAAAACTATTAACAGAAAAAATATGTTTGGGAAATACACTGATTCACATCCTCCGAGGCAGATGATAAGACAGTTACCCTTCTCTCCTCCATGCATGCATTCTGGAACTGAGGGCAACACAGACCAGCTGACTGCCAGTTAGCTTAGTGCAGTGGATGGTAGTGGATACGCTGTGTACGTAGCATAGTGCCTTTAAAAACCACACTAACTTTTTTCCATAACAATCTTGGCTTGCATTCATACAACCAGGGTTGTATGGAATAATTTAAAATCTCAAGATATAGTAATTTTTAGAATCCAATATGCAGTATAACTGGAAATACTTTTTGGCATTCTGGCTCTGGGGAGGATGACAAACATGTCCTAGAAATTGGGATGTTCCTTTGACTTATTCATTTATACTTGCTTTTCTTTTATTATTTCTTGCAATTTTCTGTGCCATTTGTGTGCTTTTCATCAATGCTTTTTGATTTCCTTTTTGTGTACTTACCGTTTGCCTGTTATTATTGTTTTCACCCTTTTTATTCAGCTTGCTTCTCTTTTGTCTTTTTCCTCACGCTGTTGTCAGGAAAATATTCTATGTAAATAAAACAGCTTGCTTGCTCTGATAAGGCTGCTGCTGCTGCTGCTGCTGCTGTTACTGGTGTCACACAAGCAAATCATTTCTCAAGTAAGTGCAGTTCACTCAAAATAATGTAATTGCATTACTTTTGTCCCTTCTGCTGCGTCTTACTTGCAGAAGAAAAAGCTGATTTCTATCATTCTGCACAGTTTAAATAATTTGAATCAATTACTGACCAGATTTCCGCTAACTCACTCTCCTCCTGCTGCTCAAACCAACAGTGCCTCCCACTATCAGCAGCACCCTCTCACCACATACTGAAAGCTGATAGTAAATATTTGGCTCCTTCCAGCAGTAACCGCAGTCCAATCCCCCCCACCCCCCAGTATGATAGCATAATGCTGAAAATTGCTTATGATAGTGTCTCCTAGAGGCTCAGCTGTCCGGTGCCAAAACCACACACTTAAAACCCTGGTGTAAGAAATATGGCTTACACAGAGCTTTCAAAGAGCTTTTCTGCTGACTTTCACAACAGTGTCATAACTATTAAGAGTGATAAAAGGTGAGAAAGGGCCTGAGAAGCCAGCACATCCTGCTCATTTCCCTCTTGTGAGTGCACGTTCATAAAGATGGGACTTCACTTAGCTAACAAATAAGCTCATCAATCACCATGAAAAAGTCAAGCTGGGACTCCATCAGTATGTGGAGGGTGGTGTGTATGAATCGACTACTTTCTTGACTGACGTTTCTCCAATTATCTCCAGATTTATTTTCATGAGTTGCCTTTGTGCTGCATTCTGTAAAAACTTTTCTTTCTACATGATAAGACTGTTTTATGACTTTTACAAACAAATGAACCAAAATAGAACTTGATTGTTAGGTGTTCTTTCTGGAGGTAAATCAGAGGAACATTGTGTAATTGTTAAAGATATTAAAATCTCTGTGAGTAAATGGTAAATGGGCTCTATTTGTAAATCGCCCTTACAAATGGATAGCACTCAAAGCTTTGCATAATACACAAATGGTGCAACACTGAATTTCTATAGTGAATATAGATGTGATCCAGGAGATAAATTGCAGCCTGCTGCTGGAATAAGTCCAACAGTTTAGCATTGTTCCAGCTCCCTCATCTCAGTGTTTTGTTTTGTTTTTTTCATTTTTGTTTGTTTGTTTGTTTTTGTTTTTGGAATGGGTTTCAACTGAAATGTCTAAAAAAAGGGTCCGTCATTAACACAAGCTTAAGATAATTGAATGTTTTGTTCTACCGCACAAAACACAGCCATAATATTTTCTTGATCTCTTCACCTAGCAGCAAGTACTTTATAAACTACATGGCCCAGGACCACTGACTGCTAATTGCAGGATTTTTAAAAAAGCAACTTAATCAACTCATGCTTTTCACCTTTATTTTCATGGTAATAATTATTAATAAAAGGCAGCACCTTGAAGCTGCAAGTTTTTTTTTTCTGACTTCTTTGCTTTTTGCGCCCTTTTGTAGCCGGGACAATGTGATTAGCAATACTGTTATTTAGCATCAAAAGTACTGTACCTATTTAGCTGGACACACACAAAGGAGACAGTAACAGAAGTATATAAACACATTATACAAATATGACTTCCAACCACAGACATTCAATTAGAAGCTACAAAGCACCAATAGCTTGACATAGAGGGACCTAAAATGTCTTTCTTTCTGGTCTGCTGCACAGACATGAGTTGAGTCTCGTTTGTTTGAGAAGGCGGTTCGTCACGGGTTTGCAGCGGTCGGCGAGACTTCACCACAACCCACTTGGAGGCGGATCGGGCGCACTTTGACCAGACTCCATGGACGGGCTATGTCCGGCTTGTCTGGGCACAACTTTGTTTGACTTAGCGTCAATGGAAAACCTCACATAAGACAGATAGAATCTTTTTGGTAAATAATGCTAATAAGGGCATTTTTTCGAAACCCCTTTAATCACTATGTTCTCCAGTGATCATTGACTTCAAGGCTCCCATTTATGAGAAAAAAATCAACATACACAGGGTACCTGTAAGTTATCTGGGCTTGCAAAGACTCATTGTTACATAGTACAGGCTCCTGGATTGACATGTTTTGTGGCAAATCTTAATGTTGTGAGAGTTCTGTCAGGTTCTGACTGATGATGCTACTCTGATTCCACTCCCATCCAACCTCATATGACTTCAAATACTTTAGCGATGGATATTTACACTCAAGTGACTCCTGTGATTGCAATGATGTTACAGCCAAGAACAGTAATGTACGCTGTGATATCAATATCCTTTTGATACCTTAGACTTGCCTCCAGCAGTTAGAACTGAAGAACTCCACTGAATGACTTGAATGAGAGGCTAAAGGTCTTTAAGTATCTCTAGGTCTTTAAGTATTTCTCTAAGTAACTTCAGTTGCCCTAAATACAACCTCCCTTCACAGTTGTTATCACCTATGTTAACCACAAGCCTCTTCTCTAAATTTCAATGAAAACCTTTCCTGAGAAGTGTTAATTGGAGGGGAATTGGAGGACCTGCCATTTAGTTCTGCTATGCCCTTGAGTCAGCAACCCCTCTCAGGAGGAGCGTGACCTCACCTTATTCCCAGATCAAGTTCTTTGAGATGGGCTCAATGCTGCTATATTGCCAGACACATATAATTCCTTGTGTATGTGTCTGTGTGTGTGTGCGTGCGTCTGTGTGTGTGTGTGTGTGTGTGTGGTCACGTTCCTCAGGTATGCATTCATCAGTAAAATAACCTTTCGAACACAAAAGTTACATACACAAAGCTGACAAGAGAGAGCAGAAATGACTGTTTAAATGTAATTAACTCTGAGAGGTGTGCGGGTGTAACACATCTGAATTCGACCCATGTCGCTACTGAGATTCTAAACTGCTCTGTATCAACAGGGTCACCACCTCTGACCTCGCTGTCATGAAGGGGACACACTAGACTATAAGTGAAAAGGAATGAAAAACAGCTGCACACAGATACATATATTTCGACTCCATCCCCTACAGGGAAGTGTCTCACTTCAAGCTGGGTCAAAAGTCAAAGGTTACGATAGCATAGTAATGGTTCTGTTTCAGGCATCTTTGACAATGATGACTCAATCCTCCTCCTATGCCAAATGTGCCCAACAGGAATTAGACGGATCAGAAGTGAGACAGAAAGGAAGTTTTCCAGCCTGACGTGAGGATTCTGCTCCTCCCCTGGCTGCCTTGGTCATATGCTATTAAAGACACATAAGAGAGATGGATGGCTGCTGACAGGCTCAAGAAAAACTGCAGCAGATTTCTCTTGGTTTCTTTGACGTCTCTGTGCTTGAGGGCAAGGGGAGGGGGCAGGGTGTTGTACACGAGTTGGATTTACGCTGTGGTTTCTCTCTGGATCCTGAGTTCATGACCCCCTCCCACCCCTCTCATTTTCACTCTACTGTTCTGCTTTCGAGCTTTGCCTTCTTCTGTTATTCCAGCATTACAATTACTACAAAGTGCCAGCAAAACACATACTTAACCTGTCAAGATTATGAGCCTTTCACAGCTCCAATAAAGGAAAGAAAAGCCTGAAAAATGCAGTTTGATTAAGATTACAGAAAGCTGCCTGGTAAGAGAGAAGAGAAATTCAGTGTATAATTTATAGCCGCTCCATGACATTGGAAAAAACCTCAAATAGCATACCAATTAAGTTATTTTCTCTGGTTTTTGGAGGCCCCGTGATTATTTGGGATAGAGGAGGTGCAGGGAGGCCTGCGGCACCGCGATGGTCTCCTTTGGTCCTCGTGACCGCTGACATCTCGGGTTGCGTCGCGGAGCACTGCCTCCCTTCCTGAATCACTAATTATGGTGAGGCTCGCTTTACTGTCTGTTTGTTTGTGTTTCTGGGTGTGTGTGACTTTAAGTCTGTATCTTCTAATGAGTACGTGCGTAGCGGCGAGTCAGGCATAAATTTTTATGTCCAAACACAACTTTGCAACAATTCACCATCAATTAGTATTCACGAGTGTTTTCCATTGTCGGTTTGGTTTGTGACTGACAGTGATTGACAGTCACTGACACGACACAGATGTGTTAAAATCCACCCGTGTGGTACCCCAAGTGAATTAAAGGCTTAGGAGGAACTGCAGCAAGTATTTTATTTATTTTGTTCTACTGGGTTTTGATACATACATCATTTTAGTCATCCTTGTTGTAGATCAGTCATAAACTCCATTCGAGTGAACTCAACATGATTGTGAAAGAAAGCAATCTATGGGCCAATATACACAGGATCTGTCTGCGTGGCAGCTGTGTGTGTGTGTGTGTGTGTGTGTGTATGTGTGTGTGTGTCTGTGTACCTGTGTGTGCTTGTGTGCAAGCCAGATATCAGTCGCCAGTGTCTCACTTGCAATGCATGTACAACTCATTTCCGTGTTCCAAAATCTTTACACACCACAGGAGCAAAAAAACATAATTCACAGATGAATATACTTTTTTAATACAGATGAATTAATCATATAATTGTTCTCATTTACATTTCTATAATGTAATCAGTTTTTGTTGGAGGATGTGAATATATATTTATATTTCTGTTGGCAGGTAATCTCATAAAGCTCCAAAATACTGAGTTAAAGGGAAATTATAGTATTTTTCACACTGGGCCTTTCCCACATTTGGGATAAAGTAGGGGCTAAAAGAGGGGGCTAAAACTATTAGACTACTCTTCCATTTTGAGGGAGAACACTCAGCTCAGGAAATTAGTGTGTTGTTGCTGCAATGACATCCACAGAAGAACACTTGGAATATAAAGAGTGGGACCTGTTATTAAATTAGTAATCAGACAACTGGGATGCTACACAAAAATCAAGTCAGTGTGTCAGTGGATTGTTTCCCCTCTCACCAACATCACTGTGCTTGGCGCATTCTTTCAGGTGTGCAAAATAAATTGAAAGAAACTGCCAAGACTAGAGGGATCGTGGGAGGCCATCAAAAAGTGCTTAAGATTTCAGTGGTGTGTAACAAATGTCTCTCTGTAGGATCCACTCAGTAAATGTGTCCCACATTAGTACAATCTGAGCCTATTGCACCCTTAATCAGAGCCAGTATGGAGCCGTTGCCTAATAAATGACAAGTTCTTCCTGTTTCAAACTGGCTTGGAACAGAGCTTTTTTGTTAGGGGTTACGAACAGTTTGCTAAGCACACAACAAATCGAAAGTTTGTTACTACCATATTTCAACAGTAAAGGGCGAGCTGACATAACATCAATTAATGTCTTGTTTTGACAAGTTCACGTAGAGTTACTGTAACTCCTCAGCTAAAGCCAAGCTGTATGGATGGGATGGACTGTGCTTCTTCAACTAGTGGTCCTCAACGGAGGTCCCTGTCAAGTTCTAAGGGGAAAATCAGACAAGCCTATCAAGACGTTTTTCCAGAGGGAAATGACTGTGGAAGGATTCAATAGGACTTCAGTTTTCTGCAAATTAGCATTTAGCCAATATAGATGAAGAAAGTATATGTATGAAATAATTTGAGCATTTTCAATCATTATGATCCAAACACAAAGGGAAATATGGTAGAGAAAAATAAGAATATACTTTTCCATATTAACTTGTATTCATACTTAAAAAACGCAAAATGTGATTGCAAGATAACTTAAAACCAAATTATCAATGTCACTGCTGGAGAACAGATGCTTTACTTCTGATACGCTAATAGTGGCCTTAGAATTGAGCCAACTGGCTGGTGATCAAGTAAAATGGATTGTGCATTTGGTGTAAAAAGAGAAATGGTGAAGTCAACTTGGTGCCAATTTGGGATGTCATGAGAGAAGAAACGAGAGGCTGGTGGTGAAGGAACATCAAGGACAGCCTAGTGCTTATGACCTGGTCTGAACGCATGAGGAGGGTTACTGTAGCAGCTATCTACACCAGCACCATCTTATCTAAATTGTGAGCTGAATTACATGTACCCATATTTGTGTTTTCCATTTCTTTCTATTCAGACATACTTCGTCACATTTTCCTGGAAAAAGAGTGCCAGAGGGGGAAGTGACAGACTGTTGCCCCACGTGACGCTTGGCACTATGACTTGGCGGCTGGCGCTGCCAATCTGGGCTCCGTCAAGGGACCCACCTTGAGACAGAGGCCACCCACTGAGTGGCACAGATGGGATGCCATTCAGTTGGCACCCTCCTGTAATTCATTGATTCATGTTGACCTCGTGATATTTTTACAACAGGAGGGGGATGATAATATAATTCATTCACAAGAAATAGTTAATAATGACACCACGAAGTGGAGAAGAAGTGAGACTGAATCTCGAAATTTATTCTGTTACTGTCTTCAACATTTGTTCTTCTAATAGTTGATGTGCAGCTTCCAAAACTGTTGATGCACGATGTTTATTCAACTCCATTTCAGTCACATCAGGTACTTGGGTATTTACACACAAGGTGCCTGAGTTCATATTGCACAATGCTGCTCAGAGCAGAGTAAGATGAAGCTTCTCCTTTTTCCCAGAAAAGAAAATATGGCAACAATAGAAACAGATGATTGAAGTGATTCTCACAAAGAGGTGCAGTTTATAAATCAGGGATGGACTCAGCTTGAAATGGGAATAGAATGGGATTTCCAGTTTCCAATTTCACTCTGACTGTGTTGAACAAATCACTTGCTTTCAGCCAGAACAACATCAACCTTATGGAACAAGATGATGGCGAGTGGTTAAAAACAAAACTTCAGAGCCTCCTCTAAAATTGTGAATGACATTAGAGATTCTACTGTGGTCATTGGTTAGTATCCTAAGACAAAGGCAGCTTTTCCACTTCAGCTGAGCTGGAGTCCTACTACGCAGGTTCTTGGGATGGGTGAAGAATTCTTCTTCAGTGTGGAGCAGAATGTTGCTGGGAAACACCAAACAATACTCAGTAAAAATCCTTGTGGATCGGTTAAAAATAAAAGAATGCATAAGTATGTTCAGGAACAAAGAGCCAGCCAAACCTCCACACATCACCAACAAATGATCCTCGGTGAACAGTCAGCACATATCCAGAATGAATTTAGGATCCCATTTATACAGTGTCGTTGGTTTAAACACCCCTTACAGATATTTTTTCCTTTTAAGAAAGGAGGTGAATAATGAATGAAAGTGAAATTTAAATTCAGGATGAGCATCCGTGTTGTCGCACTAACAAAAATACAGATACACACAATCGGATGTAGTCCCAGCTCTGAGATGTGATTCTCTGTCAAAACAGACACTCGGATCTGGTTTGTGAAAAAGAGCAACAAAATTGTTGAACAAAATATGAGATGCATCCACTATTTGTATATGAAACCTGATTGCTCAAAACCCAAAAATAAATTAGTGTTTTTAGTGCTGCTAATGTGTTGCTCTGCCGAGCAAACATAATAGGGTCTTCACCTGAAGTACCTTCAGGCTCAGGGCCTAATAAGGTGTTTATCAATCCAATAATGCTGTGACATATTAGCAAAACTTACAGGAGAAAACAGGTACCTTCTAGTAACATGGGCCATGGCTTGGAGGTAGCATGGGCGTCTGGCAACCGAAGGGTTGTTGATTCAATCCTCACTTCCCCCGGTGACCATGTTGCAGTATCCTTGAGCAAGATACTGACCCTCTAATTGTTCCTGATGGCCCTGCAATGGGGCGGCACAGTGGTGCAGTGGTTACAGTGGCACTGTCGCCTCACAGTAAGAAGGCTCCGGGTCGAGCATGGATCTTTCTGTGTGTAGTTTGCATGTTCTCCCTCTGCCTGCGTGGGTTCTCTCCAGGTACTCTGGCTTCCTCCCACAGTCCAAAGACACGCAAATGGGGACTAGACTAATTGGATACTCTAAATTGACGGCAGGCATGGCTGTGAGTGTGAATTGTTGTCTGTCTATATGTGTTGGCCCTGCGATGGACTGGTGACCTGTCCAGGGTGAACCCCGCCTCATGCCTGAAGGCTTCTGGGATAGGCCCCCCCGACCCTTAAACAGGATAAGAGGTAGAAAATGGACGGGTGGCCTTGCAATGGACTGGCGACCCGTCCAGGGTGTACCCCACCTCTCACCCAATGTCAACTGAGAAAGGCACCAGCCCTCCCCACCCCTCCTGAATAGATAAGTGGTATAGAAAATAGATGGATGGAATTTTTTCCATTTTTTCCCTGTTGTATTATCTAAAGACATTGTAAAAAATATTTTTGTGGAAATAAATGAAAGAAAAGATTGTTTATTAAAACTCCCAATAACATTGCGAAAAAAATCTTGAAAATTTAGCAGCTAGATTTGCAATTTTATCTTGTTAATAAAAATCTTTTAGGGAACATTAGAAACCTAGGATCTTCAAATCCATAACAGTTACTAGACTGGATAAATATAATGTACATCCCTTTTAAATGGGAGTCTTAAGCCCAAATTTCCTCAACAGCGGATACCCTGTGCCATCAGTATTCCTCAATTCTACAAGAGAGTCTGGGAGAAATGATCATATTTCAGGTATTCTGGGGAGAGAAATGTGTCACGGTGTTTTCAATTTTCCTACATTAAGTGCTTTCTGCAGGGTCAGTGGCGCTATTATGGCTACCACTCTTGGAAACTCTCCCCAAATTGAAAACACATAAATGGAAGTTTGCATCAAGATACAAACTCATGCGATGGAAACATAGAACTTTCCAGTGTCAGGTCAGCAGAGATGACAAGATAAAAAAAAAAATAGCACCCTCTCAACAGGTCACCAATTGAGTATGTCTATTATCTCTACCCACTTTGCCCAGTGAGACAGAAAATGAGGAACGACTGATCATTTTACACTGCAGTTCAGTGGGGAGGGGGGACATAAAGAAGTGGGAGGTTAGAGTAAGGGAGCCTGTCCTCCCCCTGATTTATCCCACTCTCCCCTCTGCACAGCTATTAAGGGTAAGACAATATTTTCATATTGTATTATTAAACACTATGTGGCCTTATTTATTGCTGTGTCCCCAGACGTCTACGGCAATACCTGCAGAGCCCCTGACGGGACAGAAAAGGCCCATTGAAGCTCTATTAGATGAAATATGGAGTTGTCAGTGTGTGACCCCCACAGGGGGACACTGCACGCAATGCTGTGTGTAGAAGTCTGTGTGTGTGTGTTGGGTAAACGACCAAATGTGATTCTTAGCAATGCATTATAATGTTTCCATGTGTGTCTTGTGTCAGGTTACAATGCCTGCGTTTTTGTACTGACAGTGCTTGTCTCTGACTTTTTGTATTATGAGAATGTTATCATGACCCATTTCAAATTGTTGTCTTTGAATGGTGTGCATCACATTTACACTCTCTTACATTCATTTTCAGGAAACTTGCGCTAAGCTTAATTTAACCACAATGTAAATAATAATAACAAATATTTGTGTGTTACCTATGTCCCCCGTTAACTGGTCATAAGCGTGCTTTTGTATCCCTGAGAGTAGTATAATACCCACACAGCAAACATGGCCTGTCAGGATCATTTTGACTTTGACAGTTGTCAAGGTCTAAATATGTGAACAAACTGGAAAGAATTACTAATCCGATCTACAGAATCTGTAATCCTGCCAATACTTACCTAAGTGAATTAGGTATTGACCACATCTTCCATAAATCATTACTTGCATCATATCTGTATGTCAGCTTTCAGGAGCATGTAGTCATGATGGTCTGCCATTACAGTTTATTCCAGAGCAAAACTGACATTGCAAAGAAAAAAAATTGTATGCCTGCATGATGTTTGCTTGTCAAAGTGACTTTGACCTTTGTATGTTTGCACCAAATTTAAAGAAAGTCCCTCCAAGATGCCCTGAAATATTACATCCATGTGAGGTGACCATGACTACCCAAACACTTTTCAGTTCATCATTTGTCCACCTCGTCACGTAATTCATTGAGTCATCAAATGGCATCATCTTAAACTTGTAGAGGAAACAAGACGATTTACTACAAGAACATTGTATTAAAGCTGTCAGTGGTGTACATGTAAGCTCATCTGTGATATAGTTCATGGTTGGGATGCACAAAAAAATATATATATTTTAGCGTATCAGTATCAGACCAGTGGCGGCACAGTGTTGCTGTGCCTAGCACTGTAGCCTCAGAGCAAGAATATAACATGATTTATTTTACTCTAAAAGTCTGCTAAAATTATAGTTTTATAAACTTTAAGTGGACCAAGAAGTATTTAAGTAATACAAATATAAGAATACCATTAGATTGATATTAATATACTGAGCAAAAATATCCCTGACCTTTATTTCTTTACTTAACAAATTGAACTTGAAGCGTACTTCTTTTTTGGAGGAGTAGACATGATGCAGACATTGGGCTCTTACATGTGGACTTGTGTCAGCTCTGAGGTCTGGAATAAGAAAAAATAAATTCCTCCATTGAGGCTTAAAATGTCATGAGAACACACATTGGAAACATGTGTGGTCCCAGAAGGAATTGAATCTCTAACCTTGGCAAAGTAAAGGCCATTCAACGGGTTTTTATAGAGGAAAAGAATCAGTTAAACCAACCATAGTCAGAGACAGAGAGACGTTATTCTTTGCATGAAAAGGCTTTGACACGTCAAAATCAACAGGAGTGCTTACTGTTGTTCTGATGAAATGGCTACAGTGATAAAGACACGAAGTAGAAGAAAAATAAAAGCCTTTTTTTTGAGAGTGTGTATATGTGTGTGTAACAACAGGCAAATCCAACACTCAAAGCAGCAGTGTGTGAGGCTTAACAGGGCTCATATCAGATCAAAGGACAGTGAGTTGGTGGGGGTTGTTGATGCTAACTCATTAGATAGCCAGATAGGAGTAGATGAAACGGAAGGATGGAGGGAAAAAGACACAACTACAATTTGAAAGATACTGTAGATAAAGCAGGACATTCAGTGTTTGGAAATTACATGCAAACAATATAGGCCAAGTGGAAGTTTAATCTTTGAACCAAACACACTCACCACTGAATCTTCAAACAAAATAAGTCCCCCTGTCCATCTGCACCCATTAATAAGACACTCAGATTCTTGAAATCACTTTATAGCACAATTAATTTGTTTCCATGGAGATTTGCATCCTTTGAAAATCATCCTTGGTGACCAGCTAAAATGTTCTGACGTGCTAAACTCAGACTTAAATAGTAATTGTGTTTCCATTTACGGTAATTGCCATGTAAATTTTTAATGAACTGCAGGTATGCCACAGAAAAAGCAATGTGGATATAGGTGTGTTTCCATCAACTGATTTTGAGTCAATGAATTAAACTGCATAGCACCACCTGAAGAAGGTGGTACAGGAAACATTGTGCATTACTGTAGCTGAATTAACAGAAGAACAGCCATCTATCAACTAAAAAAAGGGAGTGAGGTCTTAGGGAATTATCTTTAATTGGAAAGGTTTTAACTGTTCAGAAGTACCAGCTACCAGTACCTGACATGTTTCCCACTACTGAAGAAAAAGAAGTTTGGGAAAATCCAAGGCTTATTCTAATTAGGGGTTTCTATCTCCTAGTTTGCACATTTATGCTGTCATGAAAAAGAAAAAAGACCACCTCCAGTGGACATAAAAACTTTTTTATTAATACAGTGGTCCCTCGCAGTTTCGCAGATTATTTTTTAGTGTAATTTTGCACTCTTTTTTTTTTTTTTTACAGTGCATTGTGTTCTGCATCCTGATTGGCTGTAGACCACTGTCAATCAATCTCCTCCGTGCCGTGTCTCCTGTACAGTACAGAATGCGTTCAGTTTGCCAAATTTACATAAATCTTCGATCCCTAGCAGTGTTACCCTGAAGTGCTGTACTGTATGTTTGCAAGTTTTCATTCACACCGTCAAAGGCACCTGCGGTAGCACCCAAAAGGCAGAGGAAGATGCTGACCATCGCACAAAAAGTTGGACTTCTGGACATGCCAAAAAAAGGTAGAAGTTACTCGGCTATAATAATTGTAAAAAATAAGAAGAATAAGACAAAACTGGTCATGTCTGCAGGTTTGGAACCTATTGGAGGTGAGCGTCCTGTTGTCCTAGTTGTTTGGGGACCATGCTCAGGAATAACTTCCCACATGAAAATAGACAAAAATATAGACACCCACAGCATGACAGATAATGATGCATTCTCACAGCTAATGTCTTACACTGATTCCCAACATAAACTTTGGTGTCGGTATATGAATATCAGACTTTCAAGTCATTTATGCATGTGAGTATTGCTATGCCGATAAGATACATGAGTTTATATGAATGTTAAAATAATTTAATCAGATATACACAGTGGAGGTTAGCAAATATCCATAGGAAAAGGAACATTTCCAGTCACAACTTACGATTTAATTTTTTGACTTCCTTTACTTCAGGTCTGACACTTTTACTGAGTACCAGGCCTGTAGAGCGTGTAGCTTAATATGCTACATTTATCTTGGGGCTAGCTTCAGTACAGTGAAACTTCCTGAATGTAGAGTACTGAACACTGCTGAACACTGTTGACTATGAATGATACAAACCCCATTATAGTGTTGTGAATAGCAGCAGAGTATAGTCACACAACATAAGTGCTCTTCTCTTTCACGTGTATATTACAACACACATTCATGAACAAACTCACAGTCGTATATACCCAACTTTGCTACTGGGTCTGTGCTGTCAATGTCTGCAGTGTTTGACATACTGGGCAGATGAGTTGTGATGTGACAGCAAAGCTGAGTGAGACAGAGTGAGAGAGAGAGACTGCTAAGGACCAAAGGAAGGGTGAAGTTGGGAACTTGTTTTACTTGGGGTCTGTCACTACAGATCAAGAGATGCAGACAGCAGGGCAACCAGAGGAAGCGATAAACCTGTCAGAGCTGCTAACTCATCTGTTCCAAGGATGGTGAGAGGGGAAAAAGAAACACTTGCACATGGGAAATTAACCCATCTGTGACACTGGGGAGCTTCACTTTCCAAAATGGAATGGTTGAGCCATGTTAACACTTAACAGTGGCATTAGTTAAGAGCTAAAAATCCAAACTAAGTTTCCAAAAGCTAATATGAAACATGTAAACTGCTGCAAAAGAGAGTATCATAATTTATGCCATTTTAATCACTAAACACTGAAAAAGGTGCACCTGTAAATTTGGTCATCTGTCTATCTTTGTGTCTTTTTCCTTCATTCTAACATATGCATGCCATACACTGCATTACACACACAAAATGAAATGCCAGGGCAGCGCACCTTTATGTTGCCCACAGGTGATGTGCACATGGCATTTTGGTCAAACTGACAGCTGAAAAAGGCAATCATGAATCCCTCCTGGCTGAGGCTGCCTGGCTCATCATTCGATACACCACACAATCCTGTTGCAATTTTCTATACTTTTCCAACACTTCTCTGTGATTGCAGCAAAGGCTGCAAAGCATTGGTTGTCGGGTGGTTGTGTGTTGCTAAGAAGGAACAGAAAGCCATAACACTGTCAGATTACACTGTCTGACTTGATAGTTTTTTTTAAACAGTGTCGCAATCTCTTCTGCGATAGATTTTTTCCTCCACGATTGGAAACAGCCCTTTCCTTTTTTTAATGTTTTGAATTGGTTGTGGGGCTATTGCTAAGACTAAGAAGCATCACCAGAAAGATTAAAAGTTTGTCCTAAGTGTGGCACTAGAGGAAAGGCTTCAAAATTTTAAAGGATTCATCCACTGCCACCCAAAATTGAGCAATTCAATAGCATGATATTATTATTCACGCTAATTAGGTACAGATTTCAAGGAACATGCCGACTATTTGGGAAACACCCTTATTTGCCGTTCTCTCCAGAGCCAGGCAAGAAGATCGTCAGCTTTCTCTTCTTCTCTGAGACCAGCTACTTAACTTAGCACAGTGATTCCATTTAGCATAAAATTGCCATGCCTGTTCAACTTCAAAAAGCTCATCATTTTTGTTCATGATCATTTCAAGTCGCGCATAGGAGCAGCAGTCGCTCTTCTAGTTGTCAACGACTTTTGATTTTTTTTGTTTTTGACTGAAGTTACAATAGGGCTCCTTGGAAAAGTTGGTCCAACTTCATGTGTGGTTCTAAAATTACATCTTGTAGGTTTATGAAAAAAAAACTTGATGAAAAATGATGGGAGAGAAATAATGACCTTTGATGGCGGTATGTTAATATTTCCTGCACACTACCATTCATTTTGCTATCCTAACTAGTCAAATGGTCTGTTAGGATCTCACTTCCTAAAACTCTACCAAGAGGAGAGAAAGATATCTATATTCCCGTGTTGTTCTTCAGAGAATGAGCAACAAGTATATGACCCAAAAGGTTGTTCCATGAAATTAAATAACATAGTATAAATTCTGGATTCATAGAATGATGACTAACAAACTCTATTCCATGTGGTAAAATGCCAGTCTTCTCATTGAAATTGCTGCCTGCTGACATTGACCTGTTATATTGTTTCAGAGTACATTCAGACCTATGACCAAATGCAAAGACTCAATTTTCTCCATAAACTCTCTATCATTTTAAGGCCATTGCTGTAATTATTCCCTCCTTGACTAAATGAAGCGAGCAGGAGACCTTTTGCGCTCACAAAAATCAATCCACAGACAACTTTCTGATGAATGACTGTAGCACTAACCCTGTGTCTCCCAGAGAAGTAACTACTCCTATAGATATACTAATATGTGAAAAGGCAATGAACAGCAAGGGTGAATTTTTGTGCTTCCACTTCCAGTTTTAACCTTGACAAGCTCTACTGCTAATAAACTACACAGAGGGTAATGATTCACTCTAATTATCCGACTTTCAAAACCACTTTGTTCATCCAAAATCTGGGATAGTAAAAAGAGCAGTGTTGGCAAACTTGGCAACTTTCTTGCTAAATCTGGTGACTTTCTAAATCCTCTTGGCGACTTTTATTGTAAAAAGTGACTAGCAACAGAGCTAGCGACTTTTCCTGTCCTGGTTTCTGTGAAAAGCAAGTATTGCTGCCGTCATCGGCGAGCATCTGGTACTGCCGTGAGCCCCTCCCCATCTCAAAGCACTTACAGGTGGTCAGTCACACTCAGAGAAGTTTCCTGCTGTAGTCAGAGATCCATGCTGAGGGTGGGAGTGGAGTTGGTCAATTATCTAAATTAGGCGATGACATCATTAATCGACGTCTAGTGACTTTTAGGACAACCCACAGTGACTTCCCTTACTGAGGAGTTGGTAACACTGAATAAGAGGAACTCATTAAGGGAGATTCTGGAGCGAGGACAGTCCAGGCATAATGAATCAGGTTTGGCTTGCAGGAGGATCAAGTTTAAGTAGTGGATAAGGGAGAATCGAGCCCTGGAAGGTATTTATGTTAATTGATAAGTGGAAGGTTCAACTACAGGTCAGGAGTGGGTACCTGGAGAACATCTGACAAAATCCAGTCAGGGATATAGCTACAGTGCTCCTCTGAGGCGCCCTGATCTACTTGAAACAACATCTCTACTGTGCGAACTGCAGCCTGGCAGAGGTGTTTCATCAAGTCACAGAAGAGATTTTTCACAGTCCTTCCTGCTGCAAGGTGGATGTCAATGAGGTGGCTGACAGAAACACTCAACAGTTTTTTAAAGCTCTTACAATTTTGACAGAATAACTCTCTCTCAGTGTAATTACCTCAACATTTACCCAAAATGCTTAACAGTATTGTATTTTTGTCGAGATTTTATTTTCGCTTGCATGGAGAATCTTTGTGTCACTTGGAGTTTTGTCTCCTTCAAGCCTCCTACAGACAGCAATTTTGCCACGTTCCAAGGTTATTCTAAACCACACTGTGCCAAATGAACTTAATAGCCTTTGGTACAGCCATCAATCTGATGTATGTATACTGTGAGGTAGGTGGCAGCTTATGAGGCAATATGCAGTCTCATCATTTAACATCTACAACATATGTCGCGTTGCCTTAATAATATAAAAAATAATTGAATCCATTCAGTTCAAGTGCATTTAAAGTGAGCTCTGGATATGTTGCAAAGAAGGCAATGTGCATAAGGGATGCAGTTTGGAGTGTTCTTGCCTCCTCGGTGGCCCAAAAGGGCCTTCAGAATTTACATATCCAGCTTATTCTAAGGGTTATCACTGAAATGACCTCTAATTAACACTCACCAGTCTGTATGTAGTGATGAAATTATGTCTGTGTGCTTTGTTTTTAACCATTGTTTTTATAAATAAGGATAAGAGTGTGTGCATGTACAAAATTTTGCTGTGTGGATTATGTCTTAGGTGCTGTACTGCAAAACTTGTTATATTATCTTAATTGCAATAACAATAGAACGTTTTTATGCTAATTTTGAATTGGATAGGTGTCATCTGAAGTTGGCAGTACAGGCAAAATTACAAATGGCTGTCATAGTCAAAGAAGAGCTCTCTAGCTAAAAAAAGGAGCAAGGGAAGGGAAAAGGAGCAAAAGGAGTCCCCCCCCCCCCAAAAAAAAAACGGGATAAGCAGTAGCAAATTGATGGATGGATGGATGATTTGTTTATTTTCTATTGTATGAGCTAATATTGAACATGTCTGGCAGTTATCCAGAGATGATGACAAAGTTTGGGAATATCTGTGAAGACTCAAGTTGCAGAAAAAGCTATTCAGTCATTGCAGTTAAAAATTTGCTATGTCGCTACGAGCTTATTCAAAATAGGGGTGTCCATCTCTCATAGCGCTTATTACTCTTCTTTGAACAAGGTTTTAAAAAAAAAACTGTTTTCCATTTTTGTAATTTCCATTATCTTTTTCTGGTTCATTACCTCGAAATGTGCATCAAAATATTTTGACAGAAACCCAATTAATCACACAGGGTTGCAAAGACTGTTAGAAGAAGGGCACAATATACATCAGGAGCAAGGAGTTAAACATAGCCATCAGGCTTAGTTTACTTTCTTAAAGACCACACTGAGGGATGAAATATTCCTGAGACTAGTTTGCATGTAAAGACATTTTATGAATGATGCCCATTGCTGTTATGTGGGAAGATTTTAGTCACCAGTAAAGTTTATGATGCTAGTTCAATGTAGTGGCTGCAGATATTTAATCAAAAGTGGAGCATTGCGAGCTTAAAATAGTTGTGGAGAATTAAATAAAATCAGTACAGTTTCTGCAAAATTAAATTAAACAATAAAACTTCCAAAAATAATGCTCTGAACTTTGTAGTCTGTTCTTGTGGGATATATTACAGTTCAGATCAAATACTACACTAGCCTCAGGATTGACAGCTCAGCTAGAGGAATGTCGTTTTCCTCTAATTACTAAAGTAGATTTATATCCAAGTGAGCTGCACTGAACAGCGCAATTTCTCACAGGGGTGATTCTCTGCCTCCAGGATTCTATGCTGAGCTTCACACGACCCTTTCACCTCCAGTTCAGGAGCAACACGTTTCACCTGCCAATGCTGCTAACAACCAGAGGACCCCCAGCTTCATACTGCATCACTTCAATTACATCTTTGTTATTCATGTTTGTTTTTCTTTTGTCCCGAGGAAGCAACAGGCAAACACACGGCACCAATCTCCACATGTATGCCTCATTCACCAAGTGTACACCCACCTACCCACTTACCTCTCCTTTCATATCCCTTGCTCCCCGTCATGAATTTAAATCACCTCACAAGTATGACATTAACCTTTTCATACAACGAACAGCCATCACATGCCTTCTTACGTGACCTGTGATCCATCCTGCAGGTATTTAATTGGAGGGGGGCTGGGGGGTTGAACAACGACGCATGAGACAGATCCTTTGATACCCACCTGCAGATTAAACGCGTAAGTGAAATGCAGGCAAGAGGTGAGCCCTGACATGCTTGAAAGAACAGGACCTGTGAAACCCTCCAGATACACACCCAGCAAAATGTATTTGTGTCACCTGTGGCATGCTAACATCCCCAGCATCCTGTTCAGGCACAGCCACAAGGCTTAACTGCATAATCTGAAATGCCTCAAGAGCATTGAGTCAATTCTTCAAATAAGCTTATCTGCAGTCACTTATTCATTGTAAAGCTAGGCGACAGAATAATCTCCAATTCTAAAATCACAACAGTAGTGAGGATGCAAAGGCTTAGATTAATAATCCTCTTAGAATATTCCCACAAAACTAGATGTGTTACGTA
Organism: Aulostomus chinensis; assembly: GCF_037954235.1. Classification (NCBI taxonomy): domain Eukaryota; kingdom Metazoa; phylum Chordata; class Actinopteri; order Syngnathiformes; family Aulostomidae; genus Aulostomus; species Aulostomus chinensis. The sequence goes on along the minus strand of NC_141323.1, from coordinate 1,335,376 downwards.
AAACAGCAAAGTCAGGGAAACAATGAGACGTGTGTAGAAGTCAACAACATTGCAAGGATGCAATTCAGCTGAGGGAGGATGGATTGAGGTATTCTCTTTGACTCTGCCGTTATTGAGTAACAAGGTCACTCCCTTTAGGGTTTACACTCTCTGAAGAATACACAACAGGAAGCACACTCATCCACCCTGTTGTTACTTGCTGAAACTTTTGAAAACTTTGGGCCCGTGGGAAAAGAATTTCAATTGTTGGTTGATGATGAGCCCAAATTGCAATTTAACTGGGTTGATTAATCATTGTTTCACAGATTTGGGGTAAAAAGGTGAACACTAAAGGATAAATTTGCTCTGGGAAGCATTTGCCATTTCATTTTCATCACAATAAAATTATTACATCACATTTGATAAATTAATATTGGTGTAAGAACATACGGTGAAATCAACTTAAAAACTCGCACAAGAAGTCAGATGCAGAGCAGGTTGTAGTCTATTATGAAATATATTCTCATACAAATGGCAGCCACAGTATAGGGAATGAGTTGGATCTGCATCTGCTATTCCAAAAAGCGTAGGGTTTTTTGAATATTATTTGTACAAATATTGAAAAAATATTTGAATTTGTGAGGAAAAAAACATGTGAATTAGGAACCGTGAGTTCAGTGTGTATTAGTGTTCCATTAATTTGAGCAGCAGCTTGTCTGTTAAAGCTACAAGAACACAACTGCAGCTTTGGGATGTATCGCATGGCTCCGACTGGCAGTGATTGGTGACATTTTGCATAGTTGGGTGGCATTCAATTTTGCCCTGACAGTTGCCAACATGCCAGATAACAGATTATCTCAATAGAGAGCTGAACAGTACACAAAAAACATGTTTCTGAAAACATTTTTTGGCAAGACATAGAATCTTGATTCATGTTTCACTGCCACTGAGTAGGAGCAGGTAAATACTAGCTACGAAATACGAACTGAAATCAGTAAACTTCTTTTGTTATCGGTTGGAACTGAAATCGGTTTCTGTATAAAAGCAGAATCCAATTGAATACATTTAAAAATATACCAAATTCTAGTCAACTTTCTTTCTAGAGAATGAACGGGAACTGTCCATCGATGGATTTGGTGTGTAGAATAAAAGTGATTTAGTTGGTAAGTGCAATGTTAAAGAGTAAATATGTTAATTGAAAACCACAAACCAAAATTACAATAAATATTTCATGTTTATTATAATATTTCATTGAAGATCTCATGTACTATTATACTTCCTAAAACTATAAGTGCAGAAGAAGAAGAAGATGGCTCATTGTACTTTTATACAAATACATAAAGAACATGAATACTGGGCCCTCTCCTACACCAGCAGTTTCAAAAGTTTGAATATGGATTTCAAACTGTGTAAGTCATGACCATCTGGCACACTAGATGCGTTTAACCTCCTCGCACCTGCTTGTCAATCCTCATTATTTAAAGCTTTCCTTGCAAGGTGTCGCTCCATAATGTTAGACTATAGTACTGTCCCCTCCTTAGGCATTACCTCATGTGATACATACAGCTCCAAACATCTGTCAGACTGGTATGTAGGGAGGAGAACAAAATCACAAGTCCCAGTGTGATCCAGCTGCACTGCCTCAAAGAACCTTCAGGCAGAATTATTGATAAAAGCATGTATACTGAAACTGGAGAAGTATATAGAATGGTATGAGCATGTGGTGATTCTTTTTGTTTTTACTGAACTACAGAAAAAAAAAACAGCATTTAATCACTGAATAAATATTCGAAGAGAGGAAAATGTCAAAACACAAACAGCCCTACTGCATCACTAAGGAAAATAAGATAAGGTAGTTGGCACCTGTTTTGAGGAGAAGAAAACAAATATGTCACATTTTTACACAATTTCATAGACTACAACAATTACACTCTAAAGAGGATTTGTACATCCATCTGTCTCAGATCAGGTGCTTAGTAACTACAGTTGTGATAAAACGATCAGAAAAAAAATCTTTTTTCATAGACTACAACAACAAATAGCAACAATACACTAGAAAGGCATCATTATACCCAACAAAATCAAGATATCCCCTTCTAAGAATTCACTGTCTATCCTAATGTCGACTGATGGTCAAATCCCTTTTTTCCTCATTCATTCAAATACTCATCTGCAACATAGAGCTTTTATTTTCCTCACTAAACAAATGAGTTGAAACACTTGTAAAAATAACTGATTGTATGGTGATTCTGAAAACTAAAACTATGTCACTATCAACTGTCCCTCACTTGGACACCCTAGTATATGGCAAACATTAAAGCAGTGGTTGTGGTTACATCCTGAACCTTATGAGGCTGATACTCTGAACTGCCCACTCATTTCATAACAGCCTCTCTCAGATCGTCTTTGGAATACATCTTAAACTTAAGTTCAATGCAAATTTACTGAAGTTCAAGCTAAGCCAGCCCCTGGCCTGTGTTTTGATCAAATTTCACTGATGTACCTTCACCAGTGTAGTGTTTCATGAATGAGTGGAACCAACCAGTGGTAGCAGAGTCAATGTGACATCAGCTCAGCTCCACGCTACCATCAGATGAGACAATGTGCCCCTAAGCCACACCCTTACTTGTACTAGTTACACAAGCTGACCTGCATTATAGCCATCCTGTGATGATTTAATGCCACTGCGAAATTTTTGGCTTTGCAATCGGCAGTCAAATCAGACTACTTCAGAGAAAATTGCGGATTTTTGGCTACTCAGGGTCACACCTAATCAAGTAACATTAAAATAGAATTATGAAGTCATTCTGGGCTGTGTTTCCTGACCGGTAAATCTGAAAAGCTCCTGAATCACTGCAAAGATTTCCGCTGACCTGACAGAAATGACTCCATGAATACTGCTCATCTTTGATCAAACTGGGAGCTTAAATACATTGCTACTTTTGTACTGCAAGGTCACTCACACACACAACATGTGGATCATCCATTGCAGCTGCCAGAAACAGGATAGGTAGTCATCATGCATTATTAAACGATAGTCTATCAAGCCTGAGCAGCTCCCCCGGGCAACCTCCTGACTTGTCCTGGAGAAACAGGTAAGTGTTTATTAAAAGAAGAAAGATAGGAGGCTGAGAGTTTCTTTATCTCTACCGCTGTCTCAAGAGATTAGCAGGGTAGCACTGTGTTTCACAGCAACCATTGGCAGTATTAGCAGGGGAAGAGGCGTGTGATCAAAATAGCTGTCACTCAGCAGCCCAGGCTGTGTCCCACAGTGACCACCACCTGTACTGGATGTTTTTAAAAGCTGAAATTCAATTGACTCTAGTCCTCATCTCCCTCTTGCAGGATGTGTAATGCACATGGAAGACAGCCAAAAAGAGCATTTGTGTGTTGATGGATTCATGGGGGTGGTGTTTGAAGCACAGGCGATAGGGTTGGATACAGGTGAGTGGCTGTTCAGTAAAATACCCTGAAGGGATGGAAATGCATTAGCACAAATGAGAGAGGCAGGCCAAGAGAGAAAATAAGGAGCGACAGATGTATTTTCCCTGAAACCCTCAAATCTATCGTGTGGCAAACTTGTATGGCTCCGTATAGATATCCACACTGGAATAGGATCTAAAAGATGAATTTACAAAATTGAATTCAAAATCATAATGACTATCTCAATGTAGGTCACTGAATTAAAACACAAGACTGCCGCACTGAAAACCATGCTATGAGGGTTTAAGAGTGAAGCATGGGAATGGACCTGCTTGACAATTCATTAACAAAAATGGTAGCTACATTAAAATGGACTATTTAATATATACTGTATCTCTTAAAAGTACAATATATAATTAATGCCATGAAGGTTCTCTCTACACAAAAAAACTCAAACGACAAGTGACACAGGAATGAGCCCGACTATAGCATTGTTTATCATCTGTCCCCCCACCGAGTTAACATGTTTTGGGGGTTTTGGTCAAATACTTGAAATAAGGTCTGAGTAGAAAAGTTTTAAGGATTTTATTCAAAATGCTAAAATACACTGACAAATGCCACACCAATGGATTCTGAATACTTTTTTTCTTTAAAATGGCAGTTGCTAACAAGTGGCTATGGAGGTTTGTGCAGATATTGAACATCTGCCGCATACAAAACAAGAAGAGCACCAAGCTAGTTGTGAGCATGGCACTGTGATGTCATTTGTTGATAGCTTAATATTTGTTCCTAATCTTGCAGTTGTGTGAGAAGGTATACAACTTTTTGCCTGCTATAGAGCTTTACTGCAATAATCCAACATCCGAAGTAATTTTTGGGGGAGTTTTCCGGTCGAGTGGACCCATGGCAGTTTTAAAGTGTAGGTTAGCCTACAACAATATATTACTGTATAATGGCAGTATTGTAGTGTGACATTGTTAACAGCCAGGACTGTTGAGGTAATGCATACAAATTTTATTCATGCTGTATTTGGTGGCTTATTTGTGATGTGTAATTTCAATCCAATTACCAAAGAAACCATGGAATGGCAACTCACGGAAGTTAACCTACCGTTAGACGAGTGAATTAAGTCACAGCTAATGCAGCTGACATTATGTGAATTCAATGTGGGTTAGCCTAGCACTGTTTTTTATGTTCAAAGCAATCATATTAAAAATAACTGACTGAATTGAATGTTGTAGCAAATACACAAGCGACTGAACCGAATGAAATAACACATTTTTCTAGGTGTGAACATTGCTAGAAACATCTGGAATAAACTGAAGTGAGTCTTCCCCACAAGTTCATTAGGAGGTCTATTTCTTACCTGTCTCTACTTATCCAGGCTACAAAATATATGACAAAAAGATCTCTCTTTTTTGACATTTTACTGCAGACTTTCTAATATTTCCAAAAAAAGGAGAACTGCAATTCATAAAAGAACTGCGTTATTGCAGTGTGGGGCAGAACATTTAACCATGATGGTAACCATGGTGAGAAACAATGAAAGAATTGAAAAAATACTATGAGAAGCATTTGGTTGAATATTATGAAAAACAGAAGCATTTATAAAGACATATGATAGACAAATGCTTAAAAACACAAAAATTTCTGAAAACCACAAAGAGTGGAAATTCTTTTATCAAATTGTATAAAGACAAGGTTTTTATCTGAGAATATGTTCCAGTCACCAGAGGCACATTTATTTTTTTTTTATTTTTTAAAACACAAAAGAAATCCTTAGTAAGACACAGTGCTGAATATACAGTAAGTTTCAGAGGACATACAATATGGTCAACATTATGTCAGTTTAAATGTTTTTTATCTTTATATAAATGAATTTGTTGATGCATTAACTTTGAATTTGAGGAGGATAATGTAAGTGTATGTTGCTTTTCTAGTTTCAAGCATGACTGAAATCTGAAAGTCTGAAATTTTATAATGTAATTACAGAAAGAAACCAGTGTAGTCTCGCTCTTGCCCCTATTCGTCAACGACCGACGTTTGGTCAGCTCCCTCTGATGTCCACAGCCGATGTACCTTCAGTGTTGGGGGGGGGACCATTTTACAGAAACACAGTACAAGATTGCTCTAATACTAGATATACTTGTCTGAGTCAGGGGACAATAACAAACAAATAACAGTGAAAGGTCAGTGCCCAGTTGATAGCACACGAGTGACAGATTGCAAGAAGATTGAATCATCAGATGCCCTTTCAGGAGCAAAACAAAGCAGCACATAGATCCTGGATGTCCTGAGTTCATCTAAACTAAACAAGATAAACAGCTGGTGGACACTCTTGCTTTAACTCTTACATGAACACTGATGTGACAGCAGCATGAGCTACAAGAGCAGCCACAGTGGGAAAACACTAGGGACCGAGTTTTGATTTTTGACATACAAAATCAATTCATAAAATAAAACATGACTAATCTTGTACTCGATTTTTTTGGTTATATATTTTTTTGTGTAAAAAAATCACAACAGGGCTCAGATCTACAAGAAATGATTGCATCTAAGACTCGTAAGTCAATTCTTGCTGCTTGTCAAAATGTATAGAGGGAGACATTAAAGATGTTCACCTAACCTTAAGATTGATTGATTTTATGGGAAAAGTGATACAAGAAACCTACCTGAATCATTTGAGTCATTAGGTTATAAAATTGCTGGTTCACAAAGGTTAATTCCAAAACATTATTTTTAACATTATACAGATTGCTAAATAGAAGTGTACGTCTCCATTGACTTGTTATTAGTTTCCCTACTTATCACTGACTGTCCTCCATCTCCCTAATAAGCTTTATTATTGCCCTAGCTGCAGCCTCCCTGGAAGAGCTACATGGCCCGTTGTGTAGGGAGCTTATTATGCCAGTCAGATATCTTCTCTAATTAAATTGAAGCTGGCTTGGCAGGTGTCTCTATAATGAAAGACCAGGGGCTCACACTCATTTCCTGCATGCTGGGGAAGCAGTGACTCATGAAGTTTGGCTGCTGGTAAAATGAGTGCAGATCTGCAAACAAGCAAAGTAAGGGAGGCCCCCGAGAGAAGGGCAGGAACAATGCAGCTAAAGAAAGGCAGGTGAGAATAGGGTGATAACAGAGGAATGCACAGCAGTGCACCACAGCTAGCTACTAGCAGTAGATGGTAATTAGACTGAGCAAGTGCCAAGCACAATTTTAGTATGAGGGGAAGATGGGGGTGCTTATAACAGTCACAGGTCCATTTTCTTGCCTCAGTCAGAGACTATCACTCTAAGAATAAAGAAAATGTCCCTGCAACATATACAGTAATCCTGACCCACGATCAGACAAGGTTGGTGGACTACCATATTGATTTGTGCAGGAAGGTTAAACTGTGTCTGAAAGTTCAACGAGTGTTATTTTGAAGTTGACTATCTAATCCCCAGTTTCTGTGATATCACAAACAGCATGCCTCTGATTTAAAGTCCAGATGTGCAATTATTTTTATGATTATCTTGTTCAATTTTGATTTTCATCTTTCGCATTGTATTGTCAATCTCGCCCAGCTAATGTACTACACAGTAAATGTGGGAAATGACGGGAGATCAAATAAAAATATGTATTCTTTCATCTTTTCCAGCTGCAGCGCTTTGAAATAATTATGAAAAGCTTAAAGTTTTTCATCATGTCAAAATCGGAAAACAATGCGGCCCAGGTGTTAAAGGTGCCAACCACCAACTTTTCACCTTCAAGTCTGGCTGCAGATCTTGTTGGAGATGAAAAAGGGCTCCAAAGACCAAGAAAATAGCCTTTGCTATCGGTGGAAAGAATTGTTGAAGTGTTTGGGGAGTTTGAACATTCTTTGTATGCTTGCATACTTGGCTAATAAACACATTCTGATCCTGACAGGGGAATAAAAGTCAAGAAATCTCTGCCTCTGCAGCGCAGATTTGGACTAGTTTTTATAGCTTGTCTCTTGTGAGTTATCCAAGTGTTTCAAAGTGCAAAACTTGCCTACCACTCAAAAAAAGATTTTCTTGTCTTTTCAAAGATTACATAAACCTCCCAGTCCTCTTAACAAATTGAAAAAAATGGAAAATGAATAGCTTTCATTCTAACTGATCTGACTAATGAGCTGTTCTTTTTCACTTTCACACTTCTGCTACAGCAAGAAAGGCATGCTCATCTTTGTCACAATAGATAACCATCACGTTAATGAAAAAAAATCCCCCTTCCCAACTTATTCAGAGAGAATCTTAATTGCCTACTTGTTTAAAAATCATTAAGGAAGCTCCAGAGTATCAAAACAGCTCCACTCATGAAGTTCCCTCCCTTGCAGAATATAGCAGACTATTTCGAATAAGAAAAGGGAACTGAAGGTAAAGCTTTCCCTCTCTTGTTCATCTTGAGGATTTTTGTCTAATCAATATTGACTGGCTAACAAAGAAACGCATTTATCCTCATGTGACATTAAGTGTCTGCTTTTCTAAAAAGACAAAATATTTGCAAAGACAGAATCACTCTCTAAATACTTTATTAGTTGATTTAGCTCAATTCATATTTGGCAGAGACATACAGGGAACACGCGGGACATCAGAGGGAAAGTCAGAATCCTTCACCAGACAAAAATACAGGATGTGTAGGCTACATGTGGGTGGAGACACAGAAAACCTCACATTTGTCACTTCAATGGTGAAAACACACAGTGTTACAGTCTTTTCTAAACATTTTTTATTGTGGATTTAGACAAATGAGTGTCAAATGGGATTCAATGTATAATGTTCCACAAAACTGGAAGTAGCTCTACACCACAGTTCACCTGGGGATCCATGGATGCTTATACCACACTGTGGTGTCACTGAAAAATCACATTATCAGTTAGGTGCTACATTTACTACAGGTGCTCCATTTTATTCATATTGGTTTTCCTTCCCTGCATTTTGATGATTCAGTGTGCTTGAAAACTTTTAATGACATGTGTTGTAACACATCAACTTTATTGATGTAGAGAGCAGAGATGATCATTACTGCTTCACTGATTGACACACATCTAAGGTGCAACTGAGTCATGGCCAGGAGGGGCTGCAGTATCAGGCAGTGTGAGGATGTGTGGTTAGCCAAGAAGTTAGCGTGTGTTTAGGAGAAAGTGTCTGTGTGTGTGTGTGTGTGTGTGTGTGTGTGTGTGTGTGTGTGTGTGTGTGTGTGTGTGTGTGTGTGTGTGTGTGCGCTCCACCAGCAAGGTGATTGGGGTGTGTAGTAAGTATGCCAACCTGGGCACCTCCCCAGTCCCCAAGGAGGTGTTCCTCACAAGTCCAGCTGGGAGGAGGCCAGGGGGCAGCCCGAGGACTGGGTAAGGGGATTAGATATCCACATTGGCCTGAATACATGGAATCCCCCAGTCAGAGATGGTTGATCTGTCAAGGAGTCTTGGGTTCCCTGTTGGCTCTATCTTCTTTAAGCAACTCAAGAAAGAGGGATAGATGCTCCTGTATCACTAAAGTTAAGGTTATCTGTGTTCTACATTCATTGATACTGTCCAGCATTGAAAGAATAGTCTGGTAAATTTGTTCTTTTTGTTTCTACAGCGACTACATTTAAATGAATGGCTGCAACCATGTTCTTATTTATCTTATTATAAGATTAAGGTGTTTATATGACATTAGAGAATATTCCATTCATGTTCCTGTTTACAGTGCAATTAAAGTTTGACTAAAATCAGAATACTCCACATCTTACTGATTATTAGACATTATTCAGCCCTAAAATGCAGTTTACATGACAGTATAAGAGCTGAGGAAATGTCTTATTCAGTACTAACATTTTTATGTTTTTGTCCCTAAAATAGTCAATTTCACATCTCAAATCTTCAAAAGATGGCATGGTTAACATGTTCAATGGCCAATTGCAGATTTTGTTGCATATTCTATTTCCTTATGAAAGTTCAGCAGGTCATATGTTTAATTCGGGGTCAACAGGATTGATAAAAGTCACACCTTTTATACAATATAAGCCATCAATGGAAGGATTGGCAATTCAGAATGAAACTGTTGGACTGTAAATTGTCTTCAGAACCTGTATGTCTATGACACTGTGTTCAGTGGTTAAGCTCTGATGAAGCATACCTAGTAACCTTCCCTCATCTAGTGCCAACCACAAGCAGAGCAGCAGAGATGAGCCAACAGATTTCCCGTCTTTGTCCTCATTTCAGACTCATCCTGCCGCGACACTCAGTGGGTGGGAAGCAGAGACTCTTTAGTCACACTGAAAAAATTGATTGGAAACGGGGAGGAATTAAGGGAAATTGAAATGACATCATTACAGCACTTATCTGAGAGGCATTTCAAAGCCCTGACAGGAAATGTTCATTTTGGGGGAACCTCAAACCTGAAATGAAAATGAAAAATTAATTAACTCTTTTTTTTTGTGTGAATTGATTTATCACAAAGAGGATGACAATAGGTATTGGAAAGACTTAAGCAAAACCCCGGTGATTAATGGATTAACATTCTCACCGACTGAGCTTGCTGGATTATACCAAAGGTTTTAATGATGCTGCTTTACACAGATATAGGATTATATGAAGTTCTGCATCGGGCGGTCAGAGAGAGATTTTTTTTGTTTGCTTGCATTCATGGCCAAGCTATATGTAGTTCCTTCATTTCAATGATTTTGTCAAACCATGAGGAACATCATGTTCAAAAAGTATAAAATAAGTCATGGTCAAAAATGTATTACATTTAGGGCACAAGTTGTATCTTATAAGTGCAAAAAGAACTGAAAGAAAACAGCAAGTTGTATCTCCTAGCCTCAAAATAATTGATATGATATAATAATCTCTTGTCCACAAATTCATAGAATTAAGGGAATAGATTGTATTTTGTTTTGTCGAAAAAACTAAATTGAGGGAACATGTTATACAGTGTGCCCTAAAAATAAGAAAATTGTGGGTACAAGTTGTATATTGTGGCTAAAAAAAATTATTTAACCAACAGAACAAGTTATAAAATTGCTGGGATAATATCCAAATTTTGCAAATGACTTTTGTCAGTCTCTCTTTCTCTCTGTCTCTCTTCAAAATACCTCCATTTAATATTCAAGGTTCATTTCAATCCTCCTGAAGAGAAAGCTATAAAAATAAAGGCTTTTTGTATAAAAAAAGATAGCTGAAATATTATTTCACATAGCAAAAACCGCTCAGTGATATATTTAATGGTTCTTATACATTGTTGCTATCCAAAAGTAAAAGTGAAGTAAAATAAAATTCTTTATTATAAATACTTTAAGGGCAAATCAGGTGACATATGCTGGAATGAAATCTAAAATACTTTTTTGACCCTTGACCTCTCAGGTGCACACACTGGAGCTGTCACAGTGACATTTGTCCTAGATAATAAATACCACGTAGCATTTGAGACCTCAGTGAGCCTTTACAATCATCGTGCAAACAGAAGGCCAACAGTGTGGGAGTGCAGCTTTGGGCCAGACAAATGAGGAAAAACTGCAGAAAAGATCAAGAGTCACTTCTCATATGGCTTAATGGATGGACAGCCTGAGGGCTTAGCTGGTTGCTTGTAAAAATCAATGGGAAATGGTCAAAAATTGGGCATTATGCCCTAAAAATTAAGCTTTAAAAAAAAAATGAACATCTCCAACTGTGCATGTGACTGTGTATCCACAACGCTTCAAAGTGATACTTCTTTCAAAAAGCACTCAGTGAAGTGTTGAGCTCAGGAACATTTTTTAGTTTAATTTTGGTTTCTTTGACCAATTTAAGTACTTCTTTTGGCCTCAAGAATGCAAAAAGTGCAAGACACATATATTTAGCTTAAAGCTAATAGAGACTGAACAACAGCAAAAATGCTCATACAAGTCTGTTTCCAAACTCTCATTGGCATCATCCAGTATAATCTGCATCTTCTTTATCCAGTGATATACTCAGTAATTCCCCAAACAAAATTCAACACTCCCAATTCAGTGCTGCCATCAGTAAGTGCAGAAGAGTTGATTCACACTTGTCGATGTTTGTTCAGGGTCGTGCTGAAGCAAAGCGTTGTAGTAACTTTGTTTTTTGTGAACATCAAAATGTTGTAAACTATTTAGCACAGGGCTGGATACAGAAAATGTGGATTATAGTGGAAGATAAGATCGAGAATTTGTATACTGATATTTTTGAAGAGTTTAGCTGTTTTAAGGCACCATTTCCAATTAGCTTCAAATTAAATATATGTATCTGGATAGTTCCGCACTCTGGAGGCACAAAGAAGGGATGCAGGAGAGAAAAGCATACTTGTGAGCTCAACACATCTACTTGTGAGAACTCGAAAGGCACAATATTCTTTCTGAATGAGGTATTGTTTTGAGAGTGGCACAAATGATAGAAAACAGGGGTTTTGCTTTGCTTCCCATGTTCTGTCATGAATTTTAGGACAATGTGGGACTGTGGTTTAAATTAAAATATTATGGTGGTTTGGATTTTTATATATATAAACAAATAAATAAATAGAAATGGACAGAAATAACCCTTGAGAAAATGGGCTATAAATCTGCGAACACCCCCACCCTGGCTTAGGCTGTTGTTCATTGCATAATTTTTCATAGGTATAATTGCAATGAGTGAATGAGAGCATGCCAATGATTGTAATGGAGGTTTCTCAGTGATGTCATGTAAGGTCTTTCAGGCTGGGGTCAGGTCTGGATGAGACAAGGTCAAACCAGCGGCACTCAAAGATGAAGAGTTGAGCCTAAACAGGAGGAAGCAGTGCTGCACAAACAAGGATGAACCCCGCTGCCAAGGTGACACCGCATCTCTTGCTGGTTCTTTGTCCTGCTGTGCAGTCTTAACCTGTTGACAAGATGCCAAAACCTGGTGTTATGCTCACTCTTCACACTAAGTGAAGTTGAAGAGCAGCTCAACATGTCAAATCCCCTATTTTTCATCCAGTACTTCCTCACTGTGGGAGCCGCACCAACAGAGAGAGAGAGAGAGAGAGAGAGAGAGAGAGAGAGAGAGAGAGAAAAGAGCTGTCTAATACCATCACTCCTTATATAAATCATCTCTCTTAGCAACCAAATCCACAAGCAAACATGAGCGACTTGTAGTGATGGTAGACGTTGCTGAAAGGCAGTTAGTCATTTGTTCTTGCAGAGAAGATGTCAAGTCAGCCATCAGTTCTTAACATTATAAGAATGCACTTATGTTACGATTGGCTGCAGTTACAAAGGTGCCACACATTCCCAATTTCAACTCCTGCTGACATGGTGCCAGTGAATTTACTGCACAGATACAGAGCTAAAGTCAGAAACAGCAGCCTCAGATAAAGCTGTCAATATAGAATTACTGACATACAAAGTTAACTTTCCCAAACTTAGTATGTCATTTAGGAGTCCCCCTCCCCCCATGATCTAGCACACAACATGAGAATGATGGGTTTATGTGACAACTTTACAACGATGTTGTGTATTTAGGCAAAAAGCAGCACAGCAAGGCATCAATGCTCCCTATCAAAGTGACCTTCAACATGCTATAACTAATCATCCACAGACAAAGGCTGTATCCTATTCACATTTACATTAATGTATTTATTTAGCTTTCAATCTTCTTTTTCATTTTACCTTAAGCTTGATACAACCTTCAAAAACAAACACAGCGTTAAATCTTTTACCCTTTTCTTATTAAAGTTTTACACATTTAATAACCTGTCTTTAAATAATAAAATCAGTTCCATCATTTTAAATACCTCCAGATCATGATACAGATCCAGAGATGATGGTGTTTATTTTTCTGAAAGGACATCCACCCTTGCAGAGTAGCAATATCATAATTTCGGTCATTTTAGACAGGAACAGTGTATCTACAGTAACCAGTCAAAATTCTCTTGACCTGTAGTATATTAATCGGTCACTATAAAAGTCTGCACTCCCAACATTACTGACATGAGAGTCAAGCGGAACAATCAATGAACTTGAGCTTGACCGACTTGTGTTAGTAGTCTGAAGACACACTCTTCCTGTGCACCTCAGTGGCCTTTTTAAATGTAATTATGTTCAAATTTATTCATTGACTTAAAGTATGAACATGCAAAGGACGTACAAGGTCAAATGTGGGAGGTAAGAAGCGAGGATGAGGTGGTACTCAGATGTGGGTGGATCTATAGCAGTGTGTGTGTGTATGTGTGTGAGAGAGAGACAGAGAGACAGATAGAGAGAGAGAGAGAAAGAGAGAGAGAGAGAGAGACAGAGAGAAGTTCTAGATTATACAGTGTGGATTAACATCTCTCTGCAGTAAAGGGATCAGTGTAAAATTGCAAAGGTTTATAATTTCCACTATTGTCAGCTCATCTGCTTCAGGGGTGTGAAATTTTTTACCAGATCAATTTCCTCTGTGATTGACTTTACTGGCTGGATGCCTCACATCTCTGACTCTCTTGACAGTTTGGAGACATTTATCAAACTGATGGCTTCAGTTGCTGGCATGATTCTCTACAATTTATGCTGTAAAATTCACAAATGCAAGTTTATAAGTGGCATCTTGTTGGGTGTAGCAGTACAAATGTCTGCTGTGGCTGAAAAACGTTGATGAGATTGGTGAGATTGAACCAAAATAGTGCTTTTAAGCTGGAAAGCAAAAGAAAGGGCAAAAATTTCCCTATACATCATAGAAGAAGAGAGCCAGTAGAGAGCCAGAGGGTAATTCTCTCATTGAAATATTGCTGTAACATTGTATATATAAATATAAACTTAATTTATGAGGTTGACCTTTGACCACCAAACTGTTTTCTTGTCATCCTTGAGACCCAGTGGATGTCAAACTGCAAATTTTAAGAAATTCACTAAAAGTGTTCCCCACATATTGCGTTTATGCGATGTGACAGTAACCTTAACCTTTAACCACATGTCTTTTTCAGTTCCCTCTTGACAAAGAACTTACATTTTTAAGTAGCAATTTGGAGATACAAGACAAAGGGGAAACTATGTGGCAACTTGTCAAGAAACTCACAGGTGGAATTTTGAATCCCATTCTTTCTTCTTGGTCATCTCATGTGTTTTACTCTGAAGACAATGTTTCCATTGACAGATTTACTCTTTGTCCTTGGCCCAGTAGATATTTGTGCTAAACTCAAAGAAACTTTCCACCCCAAACCACAAACAAATGATCAAATCCCATATCACGTTAGTGAGGGTGCTACTGTGGTTGATATGTTTCGGGTATAAAAAGCCTGACAATGATAAGGTAATAAACTAATCAAATCATTACCATTAAATGTAGAGAAAATCTGCTATTACCATACTCTGATACTGAAAATTATGTGAATGAAATTATCTGTATGAAATGAAAGATTTGTATCAATGGGCACAGCCTTACTTCAGTATCTGTCAAAGAAAAACACAGCTCCCCCTTCAAGATTTTGTATGTGAATACATAAAAATATCTGAACTTGCAAGGAAATGTAATATCTTGTCATTTCAACAACATAAGCACAAAAGCTCAGACCTCCTAATCCTGCCTCATTGGAACATAATAAACGAAGTGACCTCTGAATACCTGCCACAAATCTGGATCTACAACTGAAAACTACATAAAAATATACAAACTCAAAGCTCTACTTCTTTCATTACATTTGTACTTGTGTTTTCTGTCTACTCATTCAAGACAGCCACTTTATCCTAGTGAGAATACTACTGTGTGCTCCAAATATAGCAACACTGAGACATCAGAAAACAGTTCCCCGACATAAAAGTATTCTAAAGCAGCTAAACAGATTTTATCCAGGAGACAGATGTTGACATACACACCAGTTACTCGCGCTGAGCTGTATTAAACAGCCGATCCATTCCTAGCCTTTTAAAAAACTGCACATCTGTGACACATTCCTAAATCTTGCCTGCTTGAAATTGGGCAGGTGAGAGTTAACAAGCAAAAGCCATCCATCCATCCATTTTCAACCATTTATCCTGTTAAGGGTTATTGGGGGGGGGGGGGGGGGGCCTGGAGCCTATCCCAGCTGCCTTTGGGCAAGAGGTGGGCTACACCCTGGATGAGTTGCCAGTTCATCTCAGGGCCAACACATATTGACAGACAACCATTTGCTCTCACAGCCACACCTAAGGTCAGTTTAGTATATCTGATTAACCCAGTCCCCTGTTGCATGTTTTTAGACTGTGGGAGGAAGCTGGAGTACCCGGAGAGAACCCACACAGGCACAGGGAGAACATGCAAACTCCACACAGAATGATCCTGTGCTTGAGCCAGGGCACGAACCCGGAACCCTCAAACCCAGAATCTTCTTGCTGTTAGGCGAAATGCACCGCACCACTGTGCCGCCCCCAAGTACAAGCCAAAAATGCAAAAATTTTTATTGAGAACAACTGTAAGTCTAAGAACATCCTCAGTCACACTTGTGGAAACAAAAGAATTCAGCCTGAACTTGATAACCCCATCTGACACTGTTGAAAGTTTGTTTGCTTCCCTAGAGTATGTTGTTTCTTTACGTCCTCTCTTTGTTCTTCTCTTGCTTTCTCTGAGCTGTCTCTCTCCTTGCAGAAGTCAACTGGATCTCCGTGCCTCTCTGCCAGAAATACAGGTGACACCACAGACGCCAGAGAAGCCTAATGAGGAGCCCTGCCACTCAAAGTCCCAGCTCCTCATCTGGCCCTGTACCTGGGGACTGTAGAGACAAAGGAGGATCAGTGGACCTGTTGCTAACTGCTAATATGTGACGATGTGTCAGTAAGCTAGTCCCATCCTCATGGCAGTATTGTACAGACAGAACATTGTTTCGGTCTGTTTTAATTCCTGCTCTACCAATGCTTCTCTCATATTTCCTTTATTTGCTACACATAGTCTTCTCGAATGTCAACATGCTGGCAGCTCCAGTACTAAAATTAAAACCATAGAAGTCAAACTGCTACTGATTGCCAGGTATTTTTGATGTACACACTAACAACGGACAGGTTTCATCATGCTTTGGTTCCAACAGACCTTTTTATTTTGATGTTTGATCAGCTCATAACTACTTTCAGACTTGTTTATTCATTTCCTAATCTACATTCCTCTGGCATAGTCCTTTAGTCACCAAAGCAGCTGATAATCATTCCTGCCAGTCAACATAATTGACATCCCTTTCAGCAGGAAAAAAAGGAAAGCAGAGCTCAGCCTGTGCTCATCCGAGTCAAAGCATTCAGTTTGCTTCGGTGTCAGACGTCAGAATTTTGTTACAATTGTTTTTAATTGATATCACGGAAAAGGTGCAGTATCATTCAAGAATATTGCAGTTAATGTAATGGTAAAGGTACCAGTATTGACAATAGCGATACATGATATTTGATTGGATTTGTCAGTGTCAATATCTACAAAAGCAATTGTTTCAAAAGTGTTTCAAAACATCTGGAATAACCCATTCTTCCTTTATTTGCCGAATTGTTTCCTAATCCTGATATAAATATGGATTATCAGACCAATACCAATATATTACAAAAAATGATTTCATTATATGAATTTTGTGCCAATATTACCATGAATTTCTTGCTGGCAAAAATCTTTATCAATCCTTCTTCTATATAACTGAGATCATTAAAAAAAAAAGCACAACACACATAGACACAAAAATGTGCTTCATACGATGGTACCTGAGGCAAAAGCTATGACAATTTGATGTGACCTGTCATGAGAACAGGCTTACTGTAGACTGTGGAAAAGGCACCTTATCATTTTAATATGATCGCCGTCTTTTTGCTGAAGCTAATAGTGGAAATATGAGCTCTCTTTTTCTATGCAATGGGATGTCGTGCTCCAAATTGGTTATCAAACGCTTAAATACTGTCACATTTAATTTGAGCCTTGATGTCTGAATGTCTTTTCACTTGCAAATCATCAAACTGAAAGCTTACTGGCAAATGAAAACACAACAGGGAAATCAAAGTGACAATAAAATGTGCAAAACACTGGGCTTTGTTTCTTTAGTGCAGCAGTGTTTGTCTTGGCATGTGTCAGTCACCACACTCTCTGACAGCAGGTCTCCATTACTCGCTTCTCAAGCTGACTGCAGGTCTGTCTCTCGCTACAGGAGTGCATGCTGGGAAGTGGGTCACTGTCAACACTGTCTGTCTACCACACATATGCTCCAGCAGCAGCCCATCTACCCCTGGGAAACATTCAACACCTCGCCAAAAAACAGAGACTGTAAAAAGGTGCAACCTGACTACAAACATCGCCGGATTACAGAGTTGAGATGCATGGAGGTGACATGGCTGCCAGTGGATAAGCTTCTGCAGCAGAGACTGGGAACTGGTTATGGTGGCCTGCAGGCTGGATGGTGGTTCACTACTGATGTCATGTGATTAAGCTGGACTGAGGTAGGAAGTAATCATGGCAGCTAATGAAATCAGGGCCTCCTACTGCCTCAGAATCAGCAGATTTTTGTTTTGCTTTGTTTTGTTTTTACAAAAACCTCCAAATTTAACTTGCAAATTCCCTCATAAAATTGTTATTTTCCTAGTTTCACTTTTAATTTGTGTAATTATTCTAGTATTTTTGAGAGATGGAAAAAACATTGTTAATAACCTTGGTCTTGCTATAGAGAGAAAATATATATATATTGAGTTATTGAGTTACAATTGAGTTATCTTGGGGGACAAAATATACATTTTCCACACAATTTAGTGTGTAGTGTTTACTTCAGCCAAAAGATATGAGGGAATTAATTATAAAAAAAAACAAATTATCTTGCTGATTAAAACAATGACATACTGAAGGGAACTATGAAAACACTGATTCCTTCTTAATCTGCCCACCAAAAAAAAAAAAAGGAAAAAAACATGCAGAAAAAAATTCACTTTGGACTCAGGGCTTCATACATATTAGTTCTGGAAATTGCAAATTGCAACCAAATCATCACTCATCCACTCAAATTTTGGTGTTTAAAATCAAAACCCCAATTTTTACTTTTTTTTCAGCATGATTTTTCTAGGAATGGATAAGCAGTGGGGTCAAAACATTTCTAAAGCACGCAACAATGCCTTTAACTCTAGTGACGCCACAGAATACAGTGTTGCCAGACACAATCTGAAGAAATGACTTATAGACAATGGGTAGAGGTCCACCTCAACAACACAGACACCAAAGGTATGTGGCAAGGCATCAGAACTCTCACTGACCACCGGGGCTCCCCTGCCACCCTCCCCTCCAACGTCACACTGACCAATGAGCTCAACAACTTCTTTGCTCAGTTTGACATCATAGATAGAGAGGGAAGAACCACAATCCCAGTTGCAGAGGAGGATCAGCTTCTTATTCTGAGCACAAGAGATGTACAGCACACTTTAAGGAGAACTAACCCACAGAAAGCTGTTGGCCCAGATGGCATTCCAGGTCGGGCTTTCAAGGGCTGTGCAAGTCAACTAGTTGGAGTGTTCACAGATATCTTCAACTTGTCTCTGTATCTAGCAACAGTTCCAAAGAGCCTGAAATCTGCCATCACCGTGCCAGTGCCTACAAAGTCCAATATCACCTCTCTGAGTGACTATCAGCCAGTGGCCCTCACTCCGACAGTGATGAGGTGTTTTGAGAGTCTTGTCCTCTCTCGCATCAAGAACTCCATCCCAGCCACACTAGACCCACACCAGTTTGCCTACAGAGCAAACCGACCCACAGAAGACACCATCTCCCTCACTCTTCCCACCACTCACCTGGAGAGAGAGAGCACATGAGGATGTTATTTGTGGGATATAGCTTTGCTTTTAACACAGGCATCCCTGGCAAATTTACCATAAAACTCCACCAGCTCTGCCTCAGCTCACAGTACTGCAACTGGATCCAGGACTTCCTCAGAGAGCGCCTGCACTCTGTGAGACTGGGCCCCCACATGTCCTCCACCATCACCTTGCGCACTGAAACACCACTGGGGTGTGTGGTGTGTGTCCCTGAATTTCACAACAAAGCAATAGTGAAATTTGCAGACGACACAAATGTGGTGAGGCTGATCACTGACTGCGATGAAACAGCTTTCAGAGGAGAGATTCACAAGCTGGTGCACTGGGGCTCAGAAAACAACCTCTCTCTGCAAAAACCAAAGAGTTCATTATCAACTTCAGGAAATCCTAGGCTGCTGACTTCACTCTGATTTTCATTGGGGATGAAAGAGTGGAGCTTGTCCAGCATCAGGTTCGTGGGAGCTCACATATCGGAGGACCTCACATTGACTACACACACCACTGCACAAGTGAAAAAGGCACAGAAGCGGCTCCTCTTCCTGAGGAAACTGAAGAAGGCTAGACTACCACAAGAGATGCTGGTAACCTTCTACCGCTGCTCCATAGAGAGCATCTTAATGTACTGCGTCTCAACGTGGTGCTGCAGCTGCTTAGCTGCTGACAGGAGGGCGCTTCAGCACGCGGTGTAGAGTGCGCAGAAAATAATCTGGAATCGACTCCCCGCACTGGATGGTATCATCTGTTAGAACTGTTGCCATCAACAGGAAAACATTGCGGAGCCCTCCGCACCCACATGAACAGACTAAATAATAGTTTCTTCCCCAGGGCTGAGGCTACCCCGCAGAAATCCAACAAAATCTCAACTTGACACACTCTTACAGAGCAAAACATGTTGCTGATACATGACAATATTCGCGCCGTTAAATTATTATTATGAGTCTTTATATTTGAACTCTGTTTGCATAATGCATGAAATTTTACTTATATCTATACTTGTATTTCTTTCCTGCTGTTTTTGATCTTGCATCAATTTGTTGCTTTAATTCCACTGTATCTATTTCTTACTGTTTTTTTTTACCTATTGCATTGCTGTACAGAGCCATAAACATTTTTTTCGTTGCACAGTAATTGTATTTTTCAATTACAGTAAAGGCTTTTTCTATTCTATTCTCTTCTCTTCTAAACAACAAAACAATAAGAGCAAATATGGAACATAAATAGGGGGAAAGAAATATAAATTAGTTGATGTCAGTAAAAACATGACAAAATAGGTTTAAATCTGCTTTTTAACATAACCCAGAAAAGTTGCTTGACAAATCTGTGATGAGAGAAAGTACCAAATCTT
The DNA here is from genome assembly GCF_037954235.1 of Aulostomus chinensis. Taxonomy (NCBI): domain Eukaryota; kingdom Metazoa; phylum Chordata; class Actinopteri; order Syngnathiformes; family Aulostomidae; genus Aulostomus; species Aulostomus chinensis. The sequence goes on along the minus strand of NC_141323.1, from coordinate 1,314,921 downwards.
TGGTGCATCGCTACAAAAGGCTGTGTCACCAAACTGTTTTGCAATGAATCTGTTGTAAATTTACCCAGCCAATGTTATGCGACCTCAGTGAAAAGTTCAGAACACTAAACTATTTGTTTAAAAACAAATAGGATGATTTCACATGTGCAATGTTTGGGGGTAAAAGGTAACATTTTGCAAAGCTGTATTATTTACTAAGATTATTGCACAAAAACTAAAAACCAGCTGATTCTGACTGTGTCGGGTGGAAACTTTTTTTCCGAATTGGACAGTTTTATATGCAATGCCCATTGTGTGTCAGTGTTTAAAGGCCCTATTTTACAGAGAATGTGGTGCTGGATTGAAGGTGAGAGCATGACCCTGCCTGAGTCAAAACTGAGTACCATTCGCTCATTTAAGGCATCATACAAACCAAGGATGTGGTTGTCTTTTTCTTCACATTGCTTCATCATTCTTCCCTCTCCACTCAACACATTGCCTTTTTTAGTCAAAGCAGGTCTCTGGGGGCATGTGGCTCCCCTGGAATCTCAATGTATGTTATGAGACCCTGTTTTCTTGCTCAGGGATCATTTCATGGCTTATTGCCTCACTTTTGTTTCTTCTTGCAACTGGAACACAAAGCATTTACATGGCTGATATAACCCAACAACAAACAGCAGTAATGGTGCAGCAAATGAAATGTAAAAACATGCCCTTCATCAGTCAGCCAGTTCAGTCTACATGACTTGGAGATATTTGCCGTTTGATCGATAGATTTATGTAAAGGTTTTGCCTCGGTCAGCCTGATGGAAATGTACAAATGCACTGTTTTGTTTAATGAAAGGCTGTCCGCTCTGAGATGTGATGAATTGGACAACTCAGCACATATTTTGTTCAGGCTCTGTTGAATAATGTAGCGCTGCGGTTGTTGAGATGATTCTGTTTATTGTCACCACATGTGTGGTTGTGTTGTCTTGCCAAGCATTGTCTTTTTATCTTGTGAGTTGCTGAGAAAAGAGTTGAAATGGGTCAGAGGAAACTCAGAAAACTATATCAGAATTGGTAATATTTGCCATATGGACAACACTTAATGCTTTGTGATTCATTAGTTTACTGTTTACTGCCATGAAAGGAAAATATCAGTAAAATGCAAGACGGCAGTGATAATCAGTCATGGCTGAGCTCCCTCTAATGTGTTTAGCCTTCATAGGAAAAGTAAGACATTCAATTCCATCAAATGACGCATCAAGAATGGAAACTATTTCTAGAATGTTCCTCATAGCAGAGTACATACAGTATGCATCCAATACAGTACTCCATGTGTCCCATTTTAGTCTCTCCAGTATTATGGTCTGGTATCTGCATGGAGGTTATTGACTTGGGAGGGATACAAAGAAAACCGATCTCAGATGTTTTCCATGCAGTCCATCATCATTTTGGATATATCCTCAGGCGCATATGTTGGGGAAATCAATGCTGTATAAAAGTTAATGTGCCATTTTATTTCAATTTCATTTTCTCATTTGCCAAAAATCATAACAGAGTCTATTAGATATTGTTAGGCAGGCAGACAGCGAAAACATTTTGGGATTAACTGCTGTTATCATGACTTGAACATTTTTTTTCTTTGTTCTCCAACAAGCTTTCCCCATGTTTAGGCATTGTGATGGGACATGCATGATAAATTGGCACTTTGGCCCTGACCTGCTAATAACGGTTGAAAAAAAACAAGTGGAGACTTAACTGTTCATGAAAACATAGCCAGTACACACTGACGACATGCTGATATCTGATCATCCCCATTCTTGTAAGAGTGTGAATGCAAATGAGTTACATTAAAGTACTGCCGACTCAAATGATGTTTGAGACTACAGTTAATTTGTATTCATTTGAGCACTAAAATTGTGGAAAAGTCCAAAGTTCTATTATTTTGATTTCTTCTTCTCCTTTTACTTTCCAATAATATCCGAGCTCAGGTTGAGCTCCGGCAGATTAGGCAAAAGGAAAAAGCATCACTGCAACCTGACTAAAGATGTTACAAAAACAGATTCTACTACTCATCGGTCGGCCCCAAGGCTAGCACTGCACTATCTTACTGCACACAGTGGATGCATTAAGGTATTGTTAAAGGAGATACATTACTTTAAAAAAACCGATGCCAAAAACTTCTGTCAATCCAATAAATTCACCTCATTCTGTGACCTACTAAGAATAAACGATCAGGAATCTATTTTTGAATGTATCCATGTTATTTATGTATCGTAGGTAGTTAGTATTGGGAATCATGCAAAGTTCATGCTATTGGAACCAACTACTAAACTTTTTAGTATCCTGACTTTAACTTTAAGAACAGCAACCCTTTTATTCTTTGAAAAGTGAAACAATGTGCATGAATAATGAGAAATTTAAGATCTTATCACAAGTGGTCACTCCAGACTCATTAATATGCCAAGTGTTAACTGATGTACTTAGAGCTGTCTACTTGTGATCTGATCACTCAGGATGCAACTTCTTTCCAGGGCTGAATAGGATTAAATATATCTCACCTCATCTGTATGACACATTAGTGGTTTCCTTTAGAAATGTCTCTGCTTTTCTCTTATACCACTCTGAGAAACAAGTGATTACTAATGTGACCACATGTTGGAAGTGTCTAAGGGACCATTCTCGCTTGAGAGAGACATAACTGTCCTCCAGGCCAACTGGCAGAGTGATATGATTCAGTGTAGTGTGGATAACCACCAGCTCCTAGTGGTAGATGAGCAGTCTGCAGGGTTTCCAGTTCTGTCTGCCATTACTGCACACACATCTGTTGCTGTGGACTACCTGCCCAAGTGCTGGACTTGCTAACTCATAAATGAGCTGTTTGTGGCTCCCAGGTTCATTGTCACTACCATTCAATTCTGAAATGAAGATGCTTCTTAGATGAGAGGAGAAAACTCAGGGACGCTGAACTCCAGTTGCCTTAGGACCGACTGTAACACTGAAGTATTCCAATTACTTTGATATCTGACTTCCTGAAACACCCACGACAGCATCTCAATTTTAACCTTGCAGAAACAGACCCAAACAAAGATGAACCCTGTGATGACTGAGTCAGGGGAGCTTTTATGAATGAATATCTTATGCAAACAAACTGCAATACTGAGGCTATAGCTGTGTTTGCAGATCCCACAAATGTGCAAATTTTGAATTTTTAAGAAAAAGAATGCAATTAGCATGCTGTGGTTTTTAAAAGGTAGTCATTATTCACAGAAATGGAAACTAAATAGTGTTCCAAAGTGGTCCTGATACTGATGCTCCCACTATATATCAATGTCAACTGATCCCCTTGTTTTCTCTTGCCATAATTATGACACCCCACTACAGGCCACCTGTCACTACAAATACTGAGCAGATTAGACAGTATTGTATAGCCACCTCCACAGAGGTGCAGTGGTTAGCACTGTTGCCTCACAGCAAGACGATTTCAGGTTCAGGCACGGGATCTTTCTGTGTGGAGTCTGCATGTTCTCCCTGTGCCTGTGTGGGTTCTCTCCACGTACTCCAGCTTCCTCCCACAGTCCAAAGACATGCAAGTGGGGGACTAGGCTGATTGAATACACTAAATTGACCGTAGGCGTGACTGTGAGTGTGAATTGTTGTCTGTCTCTATGTGTTGGCACAGTGATTGACCAGCGACCCAACCAGGGTGAACTCCGCCTCTCACCCAAAAGCTGCTGGGATAGGCTCCAGCCCCCCGCAACCCTTAACAGGATAAGCGGTGGAAAATGGATGGATGGAGTATAGCCACTTCACCCCTATTGCCATAATAACAAGTGGTAACAGCCATCGGATGTCCTGATAATGTTTCAAATATACTGGGTCCCTCCATGACACATAATGTCAGCGTGGCGGAGCCAGACTCTTAAGCTCTTATGCATCTTCATAGGTAATTTGATGCAGTTCCATGTCTGGAGGACCTCTTTGGTCCATGATGCGGAAACCAAAAATAAAGCGTACATCACGCGGTCTTTTCTCTCACGACCAACATGGTCAGCATCGATGCACCAACTGATTACAGTCATTATTGACTGCAACTGTCACCATCGCTTTGGTCATTTTGCATCTCAATGATCTGGTGTAGTTAAACCCAAACATCTGCACCAGTTGCCCAAACATCTGCATCAGTTGTCGCCATTGTTCTAGAACTCAGTGTCTTCTCATTGCAGCTGAATAGATTAACACTAATCTGAGTTGTCATAAAGACAACAGATCCCAAAGAAGTGCAGGGAAACAACAGTTTCCACTGGCATGGTTCATATTTATTCATGTGTAGATTAGCAGAAGTGACAAACGCCCACCTTATTAAGTGCTTTTGAAATCAAAGCCACAGGGCCAGTTCACAGGCCATCCACACATTATGAAAATAATCATGATGTTGGGAGGTGTCCAACATGATGCAACAGCTAAATGAAAAACTCACATCCAATTAACACGTCCAACTGAGGCACCAGGTCACCCCCATGTATCAGGCCAGTGAGAACAAAATGACAATACTGCAGAGTAAATTTATTTGATTACATCTGCTAGAAAAATGCCACAGTGCCTTTTTTATGCAGTTTTCATATCAGCACTGTCCCCTCAGGTCAAGCTGATTTATCTCAGTTCTTTTATTGTTAGTCACTTCCATGTGCTTTAGCATCTTTATCAAAGGCCTTCCCCTAATATTCGACAAGAATTTTTTTTTTGTTTCTCTGATATCTATTCTCATTTCTATGATTTTACTAAGGCTAAATCATTCATTGTAACATCTCTTGCAGCCTGTGCTATAACAAAAGGGGAGTTTGAGCTGATTTGATAATACACTCAACATTTAAGAAGCTGATGGGAGATACAACAGGCGATTTTTTTTTTTGCAACAATTTCTCTCAGATGATACACCTACTACCAACTACTGAAGCAAGCAGATGATGAAAAGCCTCATAAAGACTTCACCAGACAAAAAACAAGACTGTTCTGTAAGGTTGAATACTGTTCACATTTGAACTGGTATCAGTCATAAAAGTTGGTACAGGTAAGCCGATGTATATTCTTTGGTTCATTAGTATCTCTAAAGTGACAATTGACAATTTTCTTCATATAAATATTTTTTAACAGCCCAATTTTTCCAAAATCTCTTTGCCCATCTTCTTTTTCAGGAAATACATAATTCCTGTTTTTTTTACAACTGTTTAAAATAAGTCAGTCTTTAATATTAACAATGTTTGCATGAGTTTTTCAGTATGTATAAACTGAGAATATTATATACTTCTTGTTATACAGAAAAACTGACAAGCTAAATATCAGCTATCACCATAAAGAGTTGTGAAATAGCAAATTATCCAACTCAAGGTATTGTTTTATTGTGAATGAGCACAAAAAAAACTTTAATATAGATTTCCTAGTTGATGTTTTGTTTTGTTTTCTTTTTTTCTTTTGATTTCAAAAGGAAACCTGAACTGGTGCAATTTGTATCCTTCAAAGCTTGAACTATGTCTCTGAAAAAAAGTTCTTTTTGACCGTCTGACAGAAGGCACACACACAAACTTGGAATGCTTTTCCATCATATTAACACCCCCCCCCCCCCACACACACACACACACACACACACACACACACGACTTTTCTTCAAATTTTGTTTTCCGCTTAAAAATTAAATCTGAATGTTAATAAATAGACCCTTTTCCCATGCTCACCTTATTCATGAATGAAAACAGTGGAATTTTTTAATCCACATTAAAAAACAAAACACACAAACAAACAAAAACCACTATAACATCTCCACTGGTAGTTCTAACCCCCTGCCTTGACTGATATTGCAAAAGACATAAATGAAAACATAAATGAAAGCTTTCATAAAAAGCAAACCCGAGGATTAGAGAGGCTTATTCTCTACTGTACCTGCTATGTGAAACTATTTTCTCCCCTCATCAAGGGGAGCAGGTGAAGTAATAATCACTTGTGTCATTATTGCTGAATTAAGCAACACAATGGTGACTGAGTCTATGGTCCACTTATGAAAGCACATGTATGTTAAGTCATATCATGAACAAGCAGGGTGAGTGGTGACCCTCAGGGGATACATTTTGTATTGAATTAATGTAAAATGTACATTTCCTTCTGCTGCACATGATCATCTACAGCATTTAACTGGTGAAACATGGTTTTAAATTGATAATGAGGTCACAAGAAAAGCTACGTGTATGTCTGGACAACAATGAGGAGTAGTGGAACAAGCTGTGAGATGAAACGCTGCAGGAGACACCAATGTCTTACCAAGGTGCAGCATAAAATCAGCTCACAGAATGATGGAAATAATGGACCTCTTGTAAGGGGAAACAGGAAAGAGATGCTTTATAGAGCATCAGAGGAATTTGATCTGGATGTCAAACATTAATGAGGCAGAACTGTGTTCAGAAGACACCTCATTTCTGGAAAGGGCCCTACACCCTCCTCTGGACTGAAACATGTCCCTGAGGTAACGCAAGATTAAACAAAACCCTAATACTATTGTATGTCTTTCATGTTCTGTATCCTTCTCAGCTTTTATTCATGTTTCAGTAAAAATGCTTTCTCCACCCTAATCTCCCTAAATCCAGAGAGGAACTCCCCAAGAGGAGTTTAAGCTGACTCAATGAAAATCAAGTTATACATCACTTTTTGATCTTACTTCCTCCACTCTATTGATCTTTGATTTATTACCAGTTGATTTAGTCATATCAAATAAGTTCTAATAACCCCACGCTCTCAAAAAATACAGTTGTGTACATACAGTTGTTACCTCAAAAATACAACATCAGTCTTGAAGTGGCCTTAAGTGCGCCAATTCCCAGAATTGTCTTATCCGCCAGAATTAGAGATGAAAATACTATTTTCCTGCAGACAGGGGCAAAAGCTGTTCACCCAAAGCCAAGCTCTTGTCTCTGATCGGTTGGATGTGTTGTTGAGAAAATGCTAACAGTATTATGGGCTTGTGCTTGTTTGTTGCAACCTTGAGGGCTCTTCCCATGGCATAGCGGGGCTTTGTGAAAATGAGAGGACTACCCACAGGAGCCGCCCTTGGCAGGAAAATAAAAGCAGTAACCCCAGCAGTGTCAAATATCCTCCCATTTCCTAGTTTAGACAACACAAAGACATTGCCAATGTCACAGGATTTTCACACATTTGTATAATCTTCCATCCTTTTTTCTGGCCACGTTTCAGTTTTTTCTGTTGCAAAGCTATGATTAGATATCAGTTTGCTTTCTTCATGCATGCTACCATGATGCATTACAAAGAGTATGGGGCTTATGTGAGACATACCACACAAGAACACAATGATGAATTCAACATATAACCCACACATACTGGCTTCAGTGCATGTCTTTGCGTATGTTTACATTACGACTTAACCACTTTTAGGGAAGCAAACCAGTCTTAAGTTCAATTAATTGAGTTGGCACTTGCAAATGTGAGAAAATGATGTGTCCCAAATTGATGAATTACAGATTCCTGAGTACTGTAAGTGGTTATGCTTAGGCAAAAAGTGGTTAGCCCTCCTAAATGAATTACTTTGCCATTCAGAAAGTGTGAATTAATCATAAATCAAATCATTCATATGACTGATTAAAAAGGATAACAAAGTTTCTAGCCGCTGCTGTCTGTGAAGCAAAAGTATAGAAAATGCTCTCAAAAAAACCCAAACATACTGCTGATGTAGTAATGATGATGACAATATTTGCCAGACCATTCTGGACTAATATACATTTAACAAGTTAAAGTGAACAGGTCACGTTGACCTGGGCCTTGTTTTGAAGAAAAAACAAAGAGAAAGCAGTCACATAAAATGTCATAAAAGGTCCTGCTTTCACACCACCAGGACCAATCTGTTGCTTTTCCGTGTTCATCAAATAGCTACTCAAAGTAAATATGAGAGCCAGTCTTCAGCCGTCAGATTGTCAATGGGAGTTGCTACGTTTCTTTACCTTCCTGTCGCTTATCCTGTTTATTCAATGTGCAGGCATGAACATGTTTGAAGCAGATGCCACATGTAAACACCACACGGCAATTGGATGTCAGAGTGACAATACAGATTGAATCACTGCTCTCTAGAGTACATTGCATTTATAATTTGATTTTCATCAAAAGGATGTCAAAAAAGACTGACAGGATGTGAGATGCTTTGGGGAAGCTTCAACAGTTTGTAGAGGCAACAGTGAGTGACTGCCATAGGCCCAAAAGTTGAATCAGTGAAGAATCAGTTGATCATGAGCAGACATCAGGAAGATGTGAACATGATAAATGCAGAATCATGCAGCACCTGTAAGAGCAGAAGCAACTCTAAAGCATATGAAGAGAAATCTGTGACTTAAGTTTTGCGACAATGAAACATTTACTGTATGTTTAAGCTTTTTGACGACATTACATCATTTTTATTTGTCCTATCTAACCCTGCTGACATGGAAATTTAACATCTGTAACTTGGCAATCCTCTGGCCAGATGCAACAAGTTGGAACGCATCAAGGAAGACACTGCTAGTTTAATGTGTGTAAAATACATGCAAGTGTATAAAACACATGCATTTCCACAAATGAATTCAGCAGAGTACTGTCGAGTTAATAGGCAAGCATTGCCATTCGTCTCTCAGTTCCATGAACACATTCTCACTTTATTGAAAATCTGTCAGGAGGATCTCATTTGGAAGACAAGCAACCAGCTCTGTCAGTTAAGTTCATTTCCGTTTTTATTGTGGGGTATCATCAAATTATACATAACACCACAGAGCAAGGAAAGAGCCAAAAGCTTGATGCAGTGCAGGATAGTTCCTCGAACCGTGTGCACATTTAACAACCTCGAGGGGATAAGTCGCTCTAGCATTTCTGCTCTTGAATTTTAGTACCCACAGGATACTACCTGTACAATTTGATGCACCAGTGGAATAAATTGGATTCTGCATCTGTCATGTAGCTGGTAAAAGCAGTCATGAGTGAGCGCCTGAGTCTTACAACGCCCCTGGCACTGTGGCCCCTCTAAGGACCCCAGCTGTTGGGATAATCCTGTTATCTGCCATTACAAGTGCAGGTGGGCCGTCAACCACGCTGAATGTTGATGTATTGACACGCTGGAGCGGCGAGATAATACGCCACACCTCACCTGGCTCCATGTACAACAGTTTAACCCTCGCAGCTGAGATCCATTTAGATACACACTCGCATGTATGCCGGTGCGCTCACACCAGTATTTGCTACAGCTGACAGCTTGCTTCTTCGGGAGATGCAATGCTTGACACTCTGGGGGTACATCATTACAAGCAAACATGCTTTGAATTGAGCATGCATAATGTATGAAACATCTAGCATCAACATATGCATGCAAAACCCAGCTATGAGAACAAAATCGCATCACTAGTCAGAACAATAAGGAGCCCATGGCATTCACTGAGATACCTCCCTTTGTAACACTGACATTTCTACATTTCAGGACAAACAGGCATTGCCGCAGCACAGTTGACATTTTTTTCGATCAAATTTTTAGAATTAAACTTTGACAAAAATCTATTTTTGACTGCTTTTCCTAATCACTCTCACTGACTGAAATGTTCAGTGTCACTCACACCAAATTGGTGGCATATACTTGTGAATATATACCGTCGCAGAAATGTAGACAACCTGGAAGTTTTTTGGTGACAGTAGCGCTTCCATGTTTTGACTTCAACCCTGAAAATGGGAGTACGAAAAAAAAAGAAAAGAATCGTGTTGCATGTTTCAGACATCCCAAAGATTCTATTTTTGTTGAATGGAAGAAAACATGACAATAAAGTGTATTTCTATGGAAGCATGGAATAGCTTCACCAACATTCTACATGGGAAGCTAACTACAAACATTACATTTTAATATAGCAAGTCAGTCAAGTCAATTTTATTTATATAGAGCCAAATCACAACAAAAGTTTCCTCATGACACTTTGCAAGTAGAGCAGGTCTAGCACCACACTCCTTCAATGAATTTACACCCAACAATTCTTCATGAGCAAGCACATCCTGCAACAGCAGTGACAAAAACCTTCCTTTGAACAGGCAACTGCATGTAAACAGCATGTATACTGTATGTGGCAATGTCACATTGCATTTATTTTTATATTTATACGATTTTGTGTTGACAATTGCATCTTTTGAGACTTAATTTATGGTATGTGCTATTACTGTGTAGGCTTAAAAAAAAAAAACTTCAACTCGTTATTGTTACTCAAAAAAATATATATTGATGCTTCATATTTTTTCTTTCATACATAGCATTAATCCATGGGTTGTCGAGCATAACAAAAATCAAAAAAACTGAAAAAGTTGCTAAATGTAGATTCAGGTGGGGGATTTTACGTTTCCATCCATCCATTGTCTTCCGCTTATTCCTGTTAAGGGTCGCGAGGGGCTGGATCCTATCCCAGTGTCAACGGGCGAGAGGCGGGGTTCACCCTGGACAGGTCGTCAGTCCATCGCAGGGCCAACACAAAAAGCCAAACAACCATTCACACTCACAGTCACACCTACGGTCAATTTAGAGTATCAATCAGCCTCGTCCCCAAGTGCATGTCTTTGGATGGTGGGAGGAAGCCGGAGTACCCGGAGAGAACCCACGCAGGCACAGGGAGAACATGCAAACTCCACACAGAAAGATCCCATGTCCGAGCCGGAACTCAAACCCGGAACCTTCTTGTTGTGAGGCGACAGTGCTATCCACTGCACCTCCGTGCAGCCGAGTTTATGTTTGGTTCAATTAAAACTTTTTTTATTTTCATTGACCTGAACTATTTCCAGGAGTCAAATCTTCTTTTTCCACAGAACTCTACAATTGAGTCCCACTTTTTTACAAGCCATAGTCTGCACCGCGTACAGAGACACAGCACAGGTCCCAAGTCTTGATTACCATTTATATAGCTTACAGTTACAAAGTTGATATCTTATTCACAGGGTGTTGCTACCTGTGCCAGGGTAATGGCTTTCTATTTGAACACCTTGCACCCTGTTTGGGGCCTCTTCACCTTTTATGACAAGGTGATATTTCAGGATATTGGACTGTAAATGACCTCCTCTCATGTAGAAAGGATTTCATTGGTGGTTTATGGCAGCTATACTCATGCACATGCTTGAGCATGCTACATGTGGAGGTGAAGGTAATCCATCTGAATTCCCTTAACCATGTCAAAAAACTGGGAGATTTAAGATGGGCTCCTAATAGATATAACACAGTTCAATCTCTCTCAATCTCAAAGTTTCTGTACGATCAATGTGGAAACTTGACTCAACAGGGGTAGTAAAAGCAGCATATGATAAGGAGAGCACGACATCACCTACCATCACAGTCCAAATGGTTCCCCAGAATTGACTTGATTAGATCCATTTGGGAGATATGTAAACCACAGGGGAGGGTGGGACAACCCTCAAAGGGAGTGTATGATGACAGATGTTCATTAAGACCTCCAAATGAATCTGAGATCAACTCAATTGCAATGAGATTCCAATAATTATTTTACTTCACTACCCTGATTCTTGTGCACGATCTGACTTATCAACTGATAATGATTACTGATCTCATAAAATATACCCTACAGAGTAAACTGGATACAAAGTGTATACAGTACAGTATATTCTGAACTTAACAAATTTATATCCTACCAAGTCTGTAAAAATGTGTTATGACGTCACTGTAGTAAACGTGAACAAATCCATCCACAGAATAAAGCTGTCGAATTTTGTTTCATCATCCACTTTGACATTCACCCTCCAAACTAAATCCTAAATGTTGACCACATCCATATTTCATTGCTTTACAATGTCAAAAAATCATGCATTACTGACATATTCTTCCTCCATTTAACAGATGCACATTAATTAATGTTTGCACATGTTATAACTTCCTGTGTAGGCTTACAGTAGTTTATTACGAAAAATTTCAATAACACACTTTTATTTTTTTACTTTATACATTACATTGCAATTTTGGGGTTTTAGTTTTTGCGTTTTCACACACTCAAAACAGTTCATTAATTGAAAGCTTTCACCAAAATATGGTTTGAGTTAATTTTGGTGAGTTTTGTGTTTCAACACCTTTTTATTATCAACATAGCTTTAGAATGTAAAAAAATATATATCACAACTAGGAGATTAATTCCTTACTGAAATGTGGTACTAAATGACAATCTTGGATATCCAGTCAATAAGCTACTGCTTTGGAGTAATAAAGAAGAATCAATTTCCTATTTCTAATGTTAGTCAGGGCTAACTGAGCTAACTGGGAAGCAGCAGGGACCCATTGAAGGGTTTATGAACGGTGTGGTATCAGAGTATTCACCCAGTACCTTAGGAATTTCTGATAGCAGTACTGCATCAACAGTTTGTCATGGTTTAAGTACAAATTTTGAACAATGATTATTTTCAAATTACATGACATTGTCTCAATTTCGCCACAAGGTTCAATATTAAGGCAAAAGACCATCATAAACCAAGGTTTTGATTTGAACAACACAAACAGGTTCATGGCAAATTTATATACTACATACAATATTTTTAGTGTGCAGAAGTGATAACAGACTCGAATAAACCTCATGTGGTGCAGAAGAAGGCATGATATGTGTACAAGTGACAAAATAGCTCAATGTAATGCTGTAGGAATGAACTACAGATTTGGCATGTATTACTAATGCACAGTCATCATTCATACAGTGTTGAATGTATTTGGGAACATGTGAGTTAGCTGTTTTTTAAAGTTAAATTATGGAGTCTTTCTTTTGCTTTTCAAGAAATGTGTCTTTAATTGTCAATCTGTTTCTTCATATCAAACAATGTGGCAACTTGGCAGCAAAGCCAGCAATAACATAAGTGCTTACGGCTGGCTTATACAAGTGCAAGTAATTTGCACTGCAGTATAAAAATAAAAATATCAAAAGTTAACAGTGTATATTTTTTACAGTAGTTATTGTGGATGTAGATCTATTTTATGACCCAAAGCCATCAGTTTGAGCATTTTTTAATACTGTTATGTACCCACAAAGACATGTTTTACCTCACAGGTTTACTTTATGTCTTTATGTTTTGCCCAGAAATTGAACAGCTCTACAAGGATGTCAGTATGGGAGTGCCTCATGAGCCATCAAACAGCTGGTTGACGTGTGATGTGGACTTGTGGCTTCCCACCCAGCTGTGATTCGGTGTCAAGATAGCTTCCCCGGGTGAACAGACTGCATATGTAAAGCAGTGCTGATGCGGGGTGCAGATGGAGCAGCTTCTCAGCAGTGTCACAGGGTTCATTTCTCTCCCCGCCTGGATTCTTACTCTCGTCCCTGACTCAGATTTTCCACTCTCACCCGTCCTGTCCGTCTGTATACCACAGTCTTTAGTCAGTGTCGCTGTTTGTTCTCTAGCCTTAATCTAACTCTCTCTGACATCCCCATGTCACTCTCTCTCTCTCTCTCTCTCTCTCTCTCTCTCCCTCCCTTTTCTATGCCTCTTTATCTTCCTCACTCAGTTTCTGGCCAAGACATCGCTGCTCATCACTTCCCACTGAGGCATGATTCCATGGATGCCACACTTGTTCAGTCCTGACATTTTTCCCTCAAACTTTATTCAATGATGTGTGTCATGCGGCATTTACAGAGCTGTTGAGGTGATTGGCAAAGATGCTTCTATGCCACTATGTTCTTTCTTCAACAGTTGGCCGAAACAACAAGCAGTTTTTGGAATTTGAGCTAATAAATGCCAAACAACAGTTTCATACACTGACCTAAGTGAAATGCCAAAAAGCTCAGATCAGAGAAGGCGATGGCGTAGAAACGCATAAGAAATGTGAGAACTGTTATGAGGCAGGCAAGTCATTACTGGTGTGGTCTGTGTTGACATCATCTCTATAAACTGTCCATCCATTGGGCGACAGGCGGGATACACGCTGGATGGGTCGCCAGTCCGTTGCAGGGCCATCAGGAGCAATTAGAAGCTCAGTATCTTGCTCAAGGATACTTCGACATGGTCACTGGGGGACGTGAGTAATTGAAACAGCAACCCTTCAGTTGCTCGACGGCCATGCTACCTCCAAGCAAGGCTGCACCATCTCCATAAACTGAATCAGAATATAAATACAGAATTTGCATGCAAGGGAGAAAATGGCAGGACAGTGATGCTCCTGCTTTATGCTTTTTAAGCTTTCGTGTTTGAGCACGGCTCTGTTGTGTCTTCGTAAACATTCCATGTGGAGTGCAAAAGAGATGGTATCCACTGGCCCGAATACAAGGTCAGAAATATGATTGTTTAAGAAAGCCATTGTTATGGTTTTTGAAACAATGCAAACTGGCTACTTTTTAAATAATATGCTTATATTTGTTGTCTTTTAACACTATGCACACATCTCAAGTTCTCATATGGACTGTAAATGATGAGCAGCGCATGGTATAAGGAAGTCTTGGGCTCAACATTCTCTAGCTACACTGAAAACCCCAAAAATACTGGCCCTTGTCCCTGGAGACTAAATTGTCAGATACAGCTACTGGGTTCTGAGATCAATGTCAATGTAATGTGCAGTTACATTTCAGGTCAACTACATATCAAGTTATGGCATAGGCTACAGCATCAGGTATGCACCTTTGGTATATGTTGGGGCATCAACTTGATGCACAGTCGTAAATCAAGTTTAAGATTGGATTCCATGAAATATAAGCCGAAAAAAAATCAGAGGTGCCTTCAAATATTTAGTATATATATGTATATGCTATTCTATGCTATTCTAAGACTTGGACAGTAGTTTTTGTTCCATTAACAATGTAACAGCCAATTGAACGAAAATTTAAAGCTATTATTTTTCACTTAAGCTGTTATCCAAATTGATTAATCATTTCTGTCTTTTTCCAAGCAAAAAAGACAAGCATATCCTGGCTCCAAACCCTACCCATATGAGGATTTGCTGCTTTTCGGTCATCTATGACAGAAAGTAAGGGTTATGGACTATTGGATAAAAAAAGAAGCTATTTAAGCATGTCACTTTGGGCTTTAGGAAATTGCACATTTCCAGTCATTCTTGGCTTTTTATAGAGTAATCAATCCATCCTGAAAATAATCAGCAAATGAAGCGATGATAAACATAACCAGTTGCTGCCTTAGTGAGTATACATTATCAAGCATCATCATCTTCTCCAGCCATAACTGCAGCTCTTATGTTATTCAGTTATTAGCAATGCATTGTATACTCCTTGATTATCTATAGATTGCCAAATATGTCCTTTCACAGCACTGTGTGAGGACCATCTGCATTGCAACATGCCAGGTTAATTATTTAGTCAACATATGTTAAAAGTTGTCAACAACTGCCATTCTGACATCAGTACAACTATGATGGTGAGCATTAAATCTCACGAATACAAAAAAGCTGAATATTAAATTATTCATTCATTTTACACCAGCCAGCTATCCAGGAGCTTGAAAACAGCCCATCACATATTTGAGTCCATGGGGGGGTGTGCCTCTTCATCTCTCATTTAATCATTGATAGATCTCTCCTTGCAGGATGCCTTTAACACATGGTTATAATATAGAATTTCACAATATAAAGAGCAACAGATTTGAAGGGATGTAGTTGTTGAAACGACAAAGATAAACAATGAAAAGGTTTGCCAGAGCAGAGGCTGAAGCTCATAGGTTATTGGCTAATGGAAAAAAAAAAAAAAAACTTCCTGGAGATGCCTTAGCAACACAGCCCCTGTCCGACCGACCATAGCCAATCACTACTCTATGTGTAAATTCTCCCTGAGGGGTCAGGTGAGCAGTCCAGTGTTGTAATCACATGCTTCCTCTTTCCCAGGGAAAAACATGGAAATAAGAAGCACCATCAATCTGAGGGAGACATTGATAGAGAGAGAGAAAGGTGTGGGAGGGAAACACAAGAGCAAGGGGAGGGGAAGTGAGGGGGGTAAAGACTCCCAGGGTGATGAAATGAAGCATCGCTGGCCAAGAAGGCTGTGTTAGTTTACAACATCTGGATTTGTAACTTTTGGACATTTGACAGTAAGTCTTCCCCAGAGTGATCACAAGGATAGATTACAAACTCCATGCAGATGAGACAGACTTTTAAAGCATTTCTGTGATGCTATAGCCAAGTATTTGATTGTAGCAACTTCTATCAGCTGTGTGTGTGTGTGTGTGTGTGTGTGTGTGTGTGTGTGTGTGTGTGTGTGTGTGTGTGTGTGTGACAAATCGCACCATAAAATCAATGGGAATCCAGCAAGGGCCTTTAGAACAAATCTTATCTTAAATGCCTAATTGAATGATTTAATCGGTTTAATTTTTCTGAAATTCAACCTTTGTCCCACCATTTTATCTTTTACCTGACACAAGTGAACTGAGGCAACCTGTTCACACATGTTAATCATAATCATCATCAACCAAAGCAGATTCCAGCGTGCTATTTAAGTGCTCCTGACAGAATGGACTGGATTAGATTTTTTTTTTTTTTTTTTGGAGAAGCGATCAACACAGGCAATTACCACATCCCAAGCTAACCACGGAAACATCACCAGGAGCATTAAAACCCTCCAAGAATCTGTTTTTGCTCAGAAACAGTCGCCTCTTAGCCGAAGGCAACAGTAAAGCCAGAGAGGGAGAGCTTATCTCCTGGCATGACACACTTCCTCAAACCAAAATTGTAGCCGCGGAGAGCCAAATCAGCTCCCTTACCAGATGAATATTTGATGCTACTCTTTGCTCCATTCCAATCTCAGATTCAACGAGGCGTCCCTTTACCTAGAAGCCAGCTGCCATTTTATTGCTCAACAAAGGGTTGGAAATGTCTGGGAATACTACCTTTTTTTCTTTATGTGAAAGCTCCAGTGAAGGTGCTGTAAAACTTTTAACAAGACTATACATGGATAATTACATAATAACCCTCAATGATAAATTTCCATGGATTTTTTGAGTTAACAGAGATAGTTGTATTTACACATTAGGGATGCATCAGTAATCAATTCTTCAACTGTCAGGTAATGATCCTGGATCAGTTTCCCACACAAAAATCACTTCACTTCAGCTTGCCGTCAAGATAAAAGCAGCAATTCCTTATTACTATTGTGCTATTGTCAGTGCTGGCGTTGTGAGCCTTATTCTGAAGCAGAAGTCAAACTGTCCTAATGCTCGCTTTTTAATAGCTAAGCTAACAACAGTAGCTAAGCTAGCAACAATAGCTAAGCTATCAACAGCTGTCATTTGTACTCAGTGCTGTATATTTACACAAGTTGCATAACTACCTTACTATTGCATGAGATAAACAAGTCTCTTTTTTCAGTTTTTCACCACTCAGTCTCCTGTCATTTCATGTGTGATCCTTTCCCATTAACATTATCAATAAAAGCTTTGATTTGAATTGAAAATATGCTTTAGTTATATTGCTGTTCACTGCTGCCATGTATTTTAAGATGAGTTTAAAAATTGGATTTCCCTCCACAAGCAATCCATCTCCAGTCAAGTAATTCCTGTGATTATTCAAGCTTGGAAAACATTAGTAGTGCCCATCTTTACTATGTGCACAATGTGCTGGCTCTAAAAAAAAAGTCATAAAATGTTCCAGAAACATGTATCCAAGTGGTTTTAAAGATTTTCAAATGAGTCATCCCAGGAGACAACCCAGGCTCAAAATGAGAAGAAAAATAATGAAGTGCAATCATCTTTTTTATGAGATCCTAATAGTGCTACAAATGTCAAAGCTGATATATTGCTCTGCCGATGTTCCCAGGGCTTCACCTAGACAATCACTGTGCTTATCGAAAGCACTTTATTACAGCAATCAGGTCAGAGGCAGAGAGAGTCCATGTTTGTGTTTCTATACCATGTCGCTTTCTGCATGCCTTTATATTATATGTGTATATGTATTTGGCCATTAAGGTTGTTGTTCTTGGTTTGCAAGTATAAATAGAAGGAAGCGGTATACAGGTAACAGTGTGTACATAACATGGTAAAGTTGTTGCTGAGGATGTACCCTTTTGAAAGACAGTTGCCTACACTTAAATTTATCCTGTACCCTCAAAGTACAATATTCAAGGCCTGACAAACTGTAACTATACAAAATTAACTTAAGTCTTCACAACTGTTTTCAAAAGGGTAACCCACGGCAACAAGCATTTGTACCCTTTTAGGTACACACTGCTAGCTGAATTTTTGAGTTTGTGTGGCCATTTTTACCTTGAGCAGATCATCTAAACTGTATATGTGCCCTGCCAAATGAACCCCAGTTGCTTTTTATTGAACAGAAAGAAAACCCCACATTCTGCAGACATGACCTTGGCCTGATGCCTGGGCTTTCTAAATTGATCCAGGTTCCAGAGAGGAAAATGACCAGTACCGCTCAGAATGTAACCTCACCAATATCTATTCAAGCTCAGCCCTCCAGAACTGCAGACCATTAGCCCATGTAATTTACAGAAAAAACTATTTGTCTAATTTTTCCAGGTATTATTCCCTTCCTGTTCCCAAAGGGTAAAATAAAAAAAGCGTCTCAAGCAAGGAGTAAATATGAATTCCTAAGTGGGGGCCTAGGCAGCCCAGCCCACTGCCACACCACACGAGCTGAGATGAAAGACTGGAGGCGCTGAGGGGGAGCATAAACTCCACCTTTCCCCCCCCCCCTCATCTTTATAAATAGCTATTAGGAGATATGGAGCAAAAAAGCTCCTGAGAATTTAAACAGCAGCAATTGGACCAACATGTTCTTCTTTTTGTAAAAGGAACAACAAACCAGGCGTGATATCAACTATTTGGTTTTCACATAAAGTCAAAACCCGCACTATCCACAGCTGATTTATTCCCCAAATCAGCAAACAGAGAAAGAAAAAAGGGAGAAAAAAATCCAGCCTACCTTTTTCTGATCCTCCAGCTTTTGACCTGAAGACTTCTTGCCATGTTTGCTGGCTTCTGGTACATCCATCCCTCGTCCAAGTAAAGAATAACTCCAAAGTACAATCACTGGGAATAAGATGGAGACAATCAAGGTGGCTACAGTTTGCCAATGAGGGCCTGTGTCCAGCTCACGCCTTCACCTGGACACAGGCGATCCATGGTGTGTGAAGTAAAATGTCAGTTGCGGGATTATCTCGATTTCGGGAACAGGAAGTTGGGAAACAGGTAGCAAAAGTCTACAGAGGGAGCAACATTTTGTTTAAGGGATGAAAGAGCAGGACATTTCCAATGGGGGCTTCCAGCCTGCAAGTAGTGTTGTTTTTAAATTAAGGTCATAGTAGCATCTTAAGTCCACATCCTTTGCTCCAACACGAAGTCCCTCCACATCTGTAGAAATAGAAGAGATAAGACACAATGATACAAATGCACAAAAAGCTGAAAATTTGGCTCTACAATTAATGCAGAAGCTCTCTGCCTCTCAAAACGTCAATATTCCCTTTGGTGGTGCACTGTACAAATGGTTGGGGTATCTGCATATCAAAGCAATGTTGCCATGGTGCTAACAGAGAGCGAGACGGAGAAGCTCCTACTACATGCTGTTTGTTTTACACTGACTGATTGTTTTTGATTGTTGTCTTTTTGCTCCGAACTTATTTTCCACCAAAAGTAGCTGAGGGAGGGTTGAGTCATGCTGAGGTTGGGTAAACTTGCACCCTGGGAAGGGTCCAAGCATGGAAAGATAACCACAGATTGGTGGCTGGCCCCTCCGTGGACTCTACTAGGGTTCAACTTGTCTCTTTAGTTTACTTCCATCCAGCATTACACAACATGTGCCATTCAAGTAGTCATGCAGGGTGAGATGTGCTTGACTTTACCATTTGAGCGATGTAGGAAATGTGGTGAAATGTGGTAAATATTAATTTAATATTTCACAGTGAACCCATAATCGCTGGCCTTGACAGTAATCATTAGCTGTCGGAGGTTGGTTTCACAAAATATAGCCTGCTTTGTATATCTAGTTTCAAGGTTACATTATCATCACTGACTGACTGACAAGCCTCACCAGCAACTAAACAGAATTTTAAAGGGCATAATTTGACTTTTTGGGAAAGATGTTTCATAGCTTTCTTGTTTCATATCCATTAAGTGTGAAGCTACTGTCAGAAAAAAAAAAGGTAGCTCACAAGCACAAGTCGGGCTCTAGCTCAAAAAGTATCCAAGATGTCTTACTATTTGTTTCCTGTAAAAGGCATTTTTTGGTGAGCTTTGCATGTTCTAGTAGGATCAAATTTTTACTCCAAAACAACTGAAACTTCCTCATTGATTTTGGCTTGTTTTTAAGTATTGGAGTGCTTGTTAAAAATCCTTTAGTATTCAAATTTTAGTATTCCTCAGAATGGACAAGGATAGCTACTTTGTTTACAGTGAACACTGAATATTTTAAACATAAGGAATAGTTACAATAGTAATATTTGCATATTTTATGGGACTACAGTATATGCTTTGGTAATGTGTTAGACCCTAAAGGTCATGTCAATTATTAATAAACTGGATCGTTTTCATGTATGAACTCTCCAACACTAAATCAAGGTACAGCCATGGCTGCTGTGTTTTGGAATCTGATTGATTATGTGTTATTGCCATTCACCTCACCAAAGTGTTTTGAAAGAGGATGTTTCCTCCAGGTCTTTTTTATGTGGGATGTGAAAGGAAAGCTGTGTGTAAACAGACAACCACAACTCCATGGAACTGGGTATAAAGTGTAACACTAGAAATATTTAATAAAAGATACGTTGCAAAATATATGACTTACTTAATGGCTTTAAAAGGAAGTAACTAGATATGTGTAGAAAATGAAGGGAAATTATGCTTAAAGAATGTTCTTCCAAAAAACTTAAAGCAGATACTGTAGCATAAAACAGTGCAGAAGCAGGGTGTTCTTCATGTTCTTACTCCTAAACTAAGCTAACCATCTCCTAGCTTTATGTGTAACATGTTGATATGAACATGTTTTTCTTTCCAACTCTTGCCAAATTTTTTTTTGTTAAATTTTCCTGTTAAATGCAGGCATAGATCTTGATTTACAATCTCCAAAACCTAGAAAATACCTTAAAAGCAGGAAACACTTCTTTTTTTTTTTTTACGTATCAAGTAAAAAAACCTTTTGTTTTGGTTGTATTTTGAACTTACTAAAAGGTTACTGGATTCAAGTTATTTTCGACACAGACTTAATGTTGGAATGTACCTCATGTGGATTTCCATGTTTCAGAAGGTCTGTGTCATGCCCCATCCTTTGCATTTGTGCAATACTACACGAAATACCACATGTGCTCCCAGCAAATGTTCTTTTTCCCTAGGGCAAAGGGTAGAGACAGAACAGTAACCCACACTTGCTGAAATACATTCTCGAATAGTTTTCCTCTATACAGAACTATTACTGTCAGAAATCAATACTGACTGCATTACAATTCAGCCACCATCCTTCCACACAAGCTAGCCAATCAAATGCTCCAGTAATCCCTCCAAGTGACACACAGTGAAATTAGTCATCACAGAACATCATACCTGCTTGGCAGACCACCACCAGGCCATTAGGGAGCCAGAGCTGTGTTCATCATAGTCTTCTCTCTTAACACCAGCCAGGTCATAACAGTTTTCTTAGCCACTTAACCAGCTCTCAAGTGCCATGTAACACTGCAACCCTGACAGTTACTTAAGGCCAATCATGTCAAGAGCTGCTAGTTCCCAACTGGTTCTTAGGGGACATCATGGATCATGTGCTGTTGCAGGCCAATGAGATTTTCCACTGAATGTTAGTTGCTAGTAATAAACTGTATATATATATATATATATATATATATATATATATATATATATATATATATATATATGATCTCAGACAGATTACAAGTAATCTCAGACAAAAAAAGCAATGCAAAGGGAATATTATCAGCAGAATTACCCTCCACAGACTACAAACCAGACACATTTTGGCATAGGTAATAACACCGCATCCAAGAAATGCTAAGCTTGCTGAAAACACAGCTGTATTGCTCCTGGACTTCTTCCATTTTCCTCAGCACTGGATTTATATAGGGGCTTTCTAAACTCATTCATGCTGTATGAGTGTTAATTTCCTTTCTTTTTATTCTTTAATATTACATAAAGAACAATGGTTTCCCTACAGGGAACAACATAGCATACTTAGTTTGCTGTAAGGCAGAAGCTGGCTGGCACTTGCCGTCACACGTTGACACGATGGCCTCAAATGTAGGCCATTCAGGCCAGAGGTCCTTTTCCATCTGCTTTTCCTGACAAGCAACAGCAGGTACAAAGTGGCCTTATCAAAGAGGCAAGGGCAGGATGCCCAGAGTGAAAAAGTTGGGCCTGACAAGCCACTGCCACACTCTATCTTCTACTATTTATAATGGAATGACCATACTAGACAAATACAGTATTGTCATGACATTCAGTACTGGTGTTTTGTACACTGATATAGTATTACGGTGGCTCAGGCCTGGATTATATTCCCAAATGGATGCCTACATGGACAGCTTTTGACATGTGGGACTTCTTCAATGTAGTTTAAGGGCACACTCCTCAAATGCACAATTAATCAGCCTCTATAGGAATTTTTCCCAAAATATCTGATTTGTTAATTTCAAATACACAACAGTTGATACATGTGCACGGACATCTATCTATCAAGCTTGTTTAATCTGAACTAAAAGATGTACACACATATATATTAGCTCAAATAAATAATAACCTGATAATAAAGCAATTCCTTTTTAAACATTTCCATCCATCCAGCTTCTTCCGCTTATCCTGTTAAGGGTCGCAGGGGGGGTGGAGCCTATACCAACAGCTTTCGGGCGAGAGGCAGGGTACACCCTGGACAGGTCGCCAGTCCATCGCAGGGCCAACACAGAGACAGAGAACCATTTACACTCACTGTCATACCTACGGTCAATTTAAAGGATCAGCCTAGTCCCCGTTTGCATGTTTTTGGAGGAAGCTGGAGTACTGGAGAGAACCCACACAGGCACAGGGAGAACATGCAAACTCCACACAGAAAGATCCCGTGCCCGAACTCGAACCCGTAACCTTCTTGCTGTGAGGCGACAGTGGTAACCACTGCACCACCATGCTGCCTTTTTAAAATACTTTCTTTCAAGCAAGTAATTCAAGAAGATTGTATCAATTCAGTTTATGTCCCTACCTCGTTTTATGTAAGTATCTATGCATTGAGATGTCCCATCTTTAACAACCAAAAGGCCAGTGAAAGTATTTCATATTTTCAAGGATGTCTAAAACCTAAAACTTGACATTTTAAGATAACTTTTTGTTAGGCAGAAAGAGTGGTAAAAAGTAAATGATGGATTTTGTTGCTTTTCATAAACTGAATAATAGTATCATATAGAAATAGAGAAACACTGCATTCATCATGCAAATGTAGTAATATGCAAACGTAAGTGTTAACCTGAGTAGTAGCATCTATAACTGGCACTTAAAGAAATAGTAGTAAACAAACATAATAGGGTCTTCGCCGGACGTACCTTCAGGCTCAGGCCCTAAAAAAAGAGATTGAACACAACTGTATTCTTACTTAATCATATATAACAAGACAAATGAGCCATCCCACCTTCAATCTCTCCAGATGGTCAACACTCCCCAATCCCACCCATCCGCTGGCCTTTCACTGGCATTGGTATTCAACGGGTGTCTGTACCACTCCAACTGGTCAATAAAGCTTGATTCATGAGGCCTGACTTTGTAACTATACACCGCTGCTTTAATTTCAGAAGATGTAAATGATGGCCATAGATCCTGCTTGATTTCCTCAGGGAGCTTGGGAGGGCTAGGGGAGCATGTGCCGTAAATTATTACTGTGATAGGTCAGAGGTCAAACATGAGGAACGCCTTGCCATCACATTAAAATACTATCATGCCCTAATGGCTTTCTTTCAACATAATACCTCATTTCGTCGGGCAATAAAAACACAACTGGTATGATTGGGAATTTATATTCATATGCAAATCTTTGTTGTGTTTACATTTAGAATAATCATTCAGTTGAAACACAGCATATGTGCACACATCTGTCAGAATAATATTTAAACTTAAAATAGAATGCCAGAGGATAACATATTTTTTTTAGGCAAACCCACAAGTTGAGAAAGCCAATGAGTTATTTACATACAACATTTAAATGTTGTGATTTGACAGCAATTTTAGTTGTTTTTAAGTGTCAGCAGAATCGTTCGTAATACAATGAATGACCTACACAGCAGAATTCAAAATCAACACAACTACAATAGCTTTGTGCTTCTTGTGTTTTTCTGTATGACAACCTTTGATGTCCACTACCACCTCTATAATCTCCTTTAGCAATTTGTTAAAAACCGCTGTTCTTAAGACACATGCAACAATCCCTGAATTCACAAGGGTAGTATTTCATTGCAGTCAAACAAACACTGAAATATCTCAAGCTTGAGTGCCCCACAGAACGTCTTTTTGGCATTTAACCTGAAATCCATTTCGATATTTCATTGACTTCGAGATGTGCGAACCAAAGTCTCACCAGTGCAATCTTATTTTCAAGTTTTAGGTCTAGCGGTCTGCACCGCTCTATCTATGAAAGGATTTAAACATCAATTAATCAGTAAAAAGTACATTCACTGAGAATGAATACAAAATGTATGAAGGCATTCACAGATGTACACAAATGCATTATGGGATACCTAATTAAAATTTACCATGTTATATACTACATCGCATTTACAGCAGAGCATGGCATAGTAATTGGAAACATATGGAAAAACAAAGAAAGCAGATGCTACAGAAAATATTAATGATGTGCAAAATGTGTATTGTCAAATTAACATAAACAAGTCTGCAGAGGCTAAACAATGTGTGAGTATAAAACGTCCACTCATTATGAATCTTATGCAGCTCTTTACAGGTTTGTAACATTAGCAATCTAATATAATGTAGCAGCCGTCTGTCTGTGTTCCAGTCAATCATTCTCAAGCAAAACGTCAGATGGATGGGATTTTTGGAATGGTCCTATTCAAAGATGTGGGAGGAAACCTTTTAGTTTTGGAAAAGAACATTTTATTCCCTAATAAAAAGAGCACTGATGTGACAGAACCGTGAACAATGTGAAAGGTGGTTTTTTTTGCTGAATGTCATCCCTCCTCTATACCCTTCCTATGGTACTATAACTATCAAAATCAGCCAAAACCCAAGGGTAACGATAGCCTACTTTCACCCTCTTTCTTCTCTGCTCAGATTTCGAGATTCAGTTTGGTAATGAGGATAACCTTAGAGATTGCGCAAGCCAATTTTTTGACTAGACCAATCAGTGACTAGCAGGAGTAGTTTAGTTCGATGATGTTTGTTCAAAGCATGTTACTGTTGGTTACTGTTGGTCACTCATGGCAACTTTGTCAGCGATGGGTGAAGTAATGCAAGCAGTTGTTGAACCCTTATCAATACAGACAGATGTTAAAGCTGGAATGAAAAAAAGAACTCAAAAACTAACAATTGAAAGTAACGATGTGGGCACTTTATTACAAGCGGGGTATAGGAAATGTTTAATTTACCAGCCTTAACCGTTGGTTGTGTCAGTAATTGGTTTAAGGCTGCTCCAACATTTTTACACTTAACCCAATACTACGCCTATCATGATTCAAATTCCATGAAACAATAAATGAATAATCAAAAAAGTAATCAGACCCTTTGACCTGTTATATTTTAAATGATCGATATGGTAAAACCTCCCTGACACAAAAGTCATTCTGATTGAATAGATAGATCTGAGGAAATGAGCTGACCTCTCACTTCATTTAGTTAACATTTTCCTCATGAGTTTTTAGTCTCCATTTCAAGTTTTAAGTCATTTATCTAGGATGATGTTCATTTGAAAATGATCGACCCCATAAAAATAAAAAAGATGATATTGCTTTAGGGCTACCTTTTGATCGACAAGTAGCTACTGCATCATGTTAAATCAGGGCCAAAGCACTACACCACAGCTCCAAGAAGATCCAAATCAAGACAGGAAAGGCCAAAAAATACCAAACTCAAGGCTTCAAAAACAGGATTCCGCAAACCAAAGGGCAATGACACGGTGGCTACATCCACTTCTTTTACACAGTCTGTGGTTATAAACGTCCTTGGCAGAGTCAGAAATGCCAAAATAATTATAATAAAAAAAATATATAATTACATCATTTGTATGTGAGAAAAAAATGAGTCAAGGACATCTTTGACTTCTACTTTTTTGCCATGTAATTAAAAGAAAATGGACATCCAAAGTTAAGAGTTTTTCCTGGACAGAACCGTACATCTGTGCTTATATTTCAGTTTGCTGCCTCAGCCAAACTTAAAGAACTAACTGTTGTTGTTGGTCCATAAAATCCTTTTTTTGCTGTGCTATTACTTTCAGCAGACCTTCAAAAAACGAACTAAGTGCTTGGAAAGAGAAAACACACATTAAATGAGTAGGGACGCATGATAATATTGGCACATGATGAATACAGGCAGATATTGGTCATTTACATTTATTGGTATCATGTTATATCAGCCCAGCAAAATAGGGTTTGTTGTTTTTATTTTTGCTCATTGATCTATTTTATGATGAAGCAACGAAGAGCAATGGGCTTTTCAAAATGTTTTGGAAATACGGAAATGTGTTATTCTTTCAAATTCAACATGTTTGTGTGTATGTTTATGTCAGTATGTTATGTGTGTGTGTTTATATGTTTATGCCAGTATGAAAAGAAACAGTTTTGTATGTTTGTTTTTATACAATCATTGCCACATGGATATGGATACATACTGTATTACAAAACTTAGCAAGCATATTGTAAGATATCTGCTGAAAAATGCACGTTTATTCACAGTATAAAAAATATTTCACACAAATAGCACAAACTCAATTATTGAAAAATAATAACAGAAGAAAATAGATGTAACACGTGACCAAATACAATACGAGAAAAACATACAAGATTACAAGATGTAAAAACACAAGATAAAACCTAAGGGGGCAGCATGGCTCAGAGGTAGAGTGGCTGTCTAGCAACCGAAGGGTCATTGGTTTCGATCCTCACTTCCCCCGGTGATCATGTTGAAGTATACTTGAGCAAGATACTGAGCCCCTAATTGCTCCTGATGGCCCTGCGACGGACAGGTGCCATCCGGGGTGAACCCCACCTCTCACCCAATGTCAGCAGGGATAGGATCCAGCTCCCCCGTGACCCTTAACATATGCAGTATAGAAAACGGATGGATGGATGGAAGATAAAAATAAAAGATTGAAAAATACATAACGAGATCATGGAATAAAATGGAACCAGGTATAAAGTTATTATTGTTAAACTGTGTAACACTGTATCTGTGTCACTAGCTCAGATGATGCTGTGTCATGTTCACTTATTGGAGAGGTAGCAACTGAGACTTAACCTGAATAGAAGAGTCATATTTTGTATCACGTTACCCCAGGTGACAATATACTGCTGACTCGTATAAACAAAAGTTTCGTTATTTCTCTTTACAGTCAAAATAGAAAAACATATTTTTAAACTATATTGCCACTCATTTTCTGTGATAAAAACGAGGAAAGATCTGAAGGAAAATATCAAAAATACTCATCTGGGAGGCAGTGTAAGTGTGTGTTGACTGAATCTGGCACTCTGCCATACACAACCCAGACAGAGTGCTAACAGGGATTTTGAGTTCAACGTGCACCACCTAAACAGTTAATAATAGTCAATAAATCTACAGAGCACTTTCCCCACTGAATTTTTTTTTGGTGGTTCGACAAGCTTAGGGTGGTGTTTGTGTGTTAGAAAAGGAGGTCTGTGCTTGTGACAGAGGGCCACATTATTGCTTTATGCAAGGTATGATTTCCGATATTGAACTAAGGTCCTCAGTGATACAGATGAAAACCTGAATCTCAAAATGTTTTTATTTTGGTTTTGGATTTTTCTCAAAGTAGCCTACATGTACATTCAGTAATGTTTCTGGGTCTTTGAGGTCAATTTTAATTCCATACATTCTTTTAAATGTCTGTTTACACTGAGAAATCCTTGTCAAAATGCATCTTTGTATACGTACAATTCATATCTGAAGCTAATATCATGTTACAAATACATGTATTAAAGTAATTTAAGATTGATTAAGATTGTTGTCAGCTGATCTCAACTGAAGCACGTGGATTCTAATATTGAAGAGTTTCCATGACTTTTTTAAACCCTCCTGGCTTTTTCTTTTGAACATATTTCCAGGCCAGGAAGCTTCTACTTTGGGAATTCAACAACTTTTTAATTTAATGTAATTTTTTTATGACCATATGAACTCAGTCCAAAAAAAAAACACTCTATAGTTCTCTTAAAAAGCTGAATTCAGATTAGCAAGAGTAAGAGAAAGACATTTTTGTGAAGCAATGGGAGAACATGAGAGGATATCAGAGAAGTGAAACACGAGGAAGCCGGGAAGTCTGGGGAGGCAAACAGGCAGAGCATCTAAACTAAGTGATAACAGCAGGTAAGCACAACAAAAACAACTGGACATCGAGCATACCCCCCCCCCTTCCCCCCCATCAGAGGGGGCTGATACCGTTCAAATCAAAGAAACCCCCCCAAAAATCCAAATCCTTCATGCAAATGTCTCCCAGATTCTACAAACCAAAAATCACTCAGATGATAGAAGCTGCAGGTAGCAATATTAATAGGTACTTAGCGACAATTTGCACCAAATGCAATCCAGGCTTTTTCTGTTGTCACAGTAACTGAGAGGCAGCAAAAGTATGTGTTCGTATGAGCCACTGCAGGTATCTTGGCTAATCACTATTGGAAGGGGGGGAAAATGACACATGAAGCAGCTCATTAGCCGAAGGACTGCATGTTACACTGTCAAATTTTGTGCTGCTTGTTGTGTTTTGAACACACTGGCCTATCCTTGGCATTTTCTTGGTACCTTGCTGTAATATCAGGAGAAGGAGTAATATCAAGTATTCTCACAGGGTAAAAACCCCCTCTTACTTGGGTTTTGCCTCATCTTCCTCCCTTGGCTTTATCTGACAGGGAGAATGCCACCGGGGATGTGTGGTGACGCCTTCCTCCATTCATCTACATACAAGCTGCATTACCACCCAATTACACAAAGATTACATTAATGTGCTTTCACACAGCCAAGCCCACAACTACATGCGCCAATTCTATTCTCCACCCTCAGCAGTGCTTGCGTGGAGCATTATAGAGGCGCATAATCTTGTGATATTGTGTCAGGATTAACATCAAATCTCATTACAAGTGTGGAGAATCATGGGAGAAAGAAGGATGGAGGAGGCATAGCTAGGGGGGCATCTTTATTTTTTTTTTATTTCATAGCTGAGTTGAACCTAAGCGAAGAAGTGAAAAGAAAGAAGCAGACAAGAGATGAGATCAGCGCTGTGAAATCTCAATTACACATTATGGCATTTGGAAGGTTGATTCATCACACAAAAGAGTCTGTTGACCAACTTGCCATGTGACTGCAGTTGCACACACACACACACACACACACACACACATACATACACACTCAATATGAGGGACAGCCAACCAGAACAAACCAAACAGGGGTTAAGAGGTCAGAATGAGATGTGTCGCAGCACAGTGGAAAGAAATATGACACAAATCAAAAAAGCGATTTTCCTCCACCAGTTCGACATGCCAAACACCTCTCCTCTGTTAGCATTTTCCCTCCGCCTGGCACTTCATAAACCTATTTTATCACCAATAAATCCATGAAGATTGTAACTGCCTAAGTGATATACAGTTGGCACCGGGGCGAGACTCAATTTACAACACACCAAAGCTATGTTGTGGCCCTGTTAAGTAAGAGAGGCTACATAATAGAAGCCAAAATCACACTTTGATTCTACATCCCAAATCCTGGAGGGTCGGAGGGGGTAGCTGTGCAAACACACAAATTCATTTACTCTCATGTAGATACACACTCTTAAATCTCTTTCATACACTCCACCATCTTCAAATATGCACTATATGAAAACATTCAAACACAGGCAGAAAACAAATGCGCACGCACACACACACACACACACACACACACACACACACACACACGCACACATACACACACACGCACACACACCCTCCCCCAGTGGTGCACGGTGCAGGTTATTGAGCCTCAGGAGCCTCGCTAAATCACACTAAGGTCCCAGCAGAAACGAGGGATAACAGCACGGCGGCGTTACAACCATTGATTGTCGAATGCATCATCTTTTTAGTTTCACAACAGGGTGGGGAGTGCTGGGGGAGGGATGTCTCAACAGGGAGTGCAGGGAGGGGAGAACTACCAACACATGCAGGCGATGAGTGGGAAACTCTGCAATTGTAGCAGCAGTCTAATTCCGTTAACATCTACAGGGTTGTTACCACAGCTCAGCAGCAACATTGAGGGGACTGAAATGCATCAAATGAAAATCCCACTAACTCAGATATTCCAGATCATTCAATTGCAGCACCAATATTCTCAAGCATGATGTGGATCATGCATAAAGATGAGTGTGATGAAGATCTAAAGATGTGCATATGTCTGAGTATAAAGGGTTATTGAAGAGATACATTTACCCCACTTTACAATAAGGATCACAGCAATAATTAATAACAAGGGCTCTCATATTGCGATTGACTGCTTGGGCTCTAATTATGTTCAAATACCACTTATTCAGTGCTCATATTTAACTAAGCATTATCCTACCATTATTAATGTACCCTAATTGTAGAGTGTTGGCATTTTGGGAACATGTAGATTCAATTGTTGGAAGTTGTGTTCTGCTCGTATATGAACAAAACCTGTAATAATTCATAGATTTAGGGCTTAAAACAGCAACTTAAACCCCCTAAAGAAATTTCAGCTGAAGCCCAATTACAAAACAGGGATAACTATTCAACTATTATATCATTTGCATTAAATACTTCAGTGAGACCAAAGATTTCTTCGCTTGGATCGACAAGGTGAAAATGTAACTAAAAGTAGTGCAAGTGTATGATGGTCAAGGCAGAGGACACAGACTGATATTCATGGCAAAACTAATATATAGAACTGAATTAAGAGCAGTGCAATCACCAGAAGTAGCTGTGGCAATAGGAAAAGATTTTAACACAAAACCAAAGAATCGCAAAAGGCTAACTTTGAATCTAGGGTTTGGCAGAAGATAACAATGAGAAGAGCTTCAGGCATTATACTGTTGGGAGTTTTCCCCAGTCTTCCCTCATCACTCAAGACGTTATAATAACATTTACATCCACAGGCGCCCTCATGAATGTGCAGAATTGGTCGCAGTATTTTGATCAGTACATTCTTATGTTTTCCTGCCATTCCTTTGAAAAAATTAGAATAAACTGTTGCTAGAAAAGAGAAAAATGTCAGCAATGCCTGTAAGTCATTATCCACACAATGTCCACACAGTACAGCAACCCTGGAGATCGCAGACTTGCACACAGTGCAGCAGAGTTTTTAAAGGTTTGTGTTTACAGGCTTAGAAAATGTCAGAGTTGTGTGGATGTGAGGTATGAACGTGGTTAAATTTTTTTCATTTTGGAGTTATCAGATTGGATGAAACCCATCCAAGTCACCCTCGGTCCTCACAAATAAAAAACAAACAAACAAACAAACACACAAAACACCCCCTCCGTGTAATACACCTCTCCTGAGCCCCTCCTGGTTCCTTTCAGCATCTTTTAGCTTTTACCTATTACATAGTGGGATTACAATATTCTTTATGAGACATGTTGCATCTACTGTCATCTAGTGCCAACCCAATATGACATTAACACTGCTGTACTCTGTGTTTAGAGCTATTTAGCTAACGTCAGCATGATAATCTCTATGCATTTATTATGCCAAATTTCCTTTGGTGGTTTCAGCGTATGATTTAGTGCTTCTTTAAATATACATGTGCAGCTATTTTCTATAAATTAGAAGCACAAATTCGAAGAGGTATGTATTTAAGTTTATTGTTGATCTTTTAAGCTGTAAGTCTCTTGATTTTGCAACAAACACATTAAGGAGTAAGAGGGAAAATTTCAGATTAATGGAACTGTATTACTGAGAGTTGAAGGTAACTTTTGTTGGAGGTATTTTTCAGAATTTTTTGAAAAATATATTTGAGTTCTAATAATTTCCACCAACTGCCACCAACTCTCTTAAGACAGTGTTTAGATTCTGCAACGAACAATCTCTGGTGTGTCTCACCCCTACCAGAATCCTTCTTTGAGGGGCGAGGTGAGATGTTGAGACGGAGGAGGCAAGGGAGGACCCTTCAAGTCTCCAGTATTCCATTAGCCAGTCTGTGATGTACTGCTCTCCCACTAAGCTTCACGCACACACACACACACACACACACACACACACACACACACACACACACACACACACACACACACACACACACAGGAAGCCAGCCCCCCTTTCTCCTCATCACACCCTCCTCCATCCCACTGCTTCCCCTCTTCAACCACCTCTTTTCCTCCTTCACACACCTTACACCTTCTATCAATCCCCGTACACCACTGAAGATCTCCACAGATGGGCATGTGAATTACACATAGACCATCCTCACTCCCTCTCTCTCTCACACACACGAATCCTCGAGATGCTCAAAGGGTTGGCCTTACATACACTCAAGGCAGCTCTCAGCTTAACACTCTCACTCACACTCCACCCTACTTTCACACACATCCTCCAACCTGCCAAATCTTTCATCTATGGCTTTGAACAGCTAAGAAACCAAAAACCTTGATGGCTGATGGGAAACCCAATTAGGAAACATTTAGCACTATTTGATCTATCTGCCAACTCATGCAAGGGAAACAAAGCTCCACATGAGATTGGTTGGAGGTGTTGTTGTTGGTAGTAGTGGGGCGGTGCTGAAGAATTTGTTAAGGAAAGTAGAGCATCACTAACTAACCATGTGCTACAACCAACCAGATAATTAGGAGAGGGAAGGGTTAAATCATAAAAAAGTTAATTAGACAAAAACAAAAATCAACAAGTTAGCAAGAGTCGAGGAAGACTGGAGGAAAAAATGGATGGCTCACCTTTAAATTCCTGGCAAACTCCAGTTTAAAAGAGGAATCCACTGAGGATCCACTTCATAATCTTGTGAATATTGACCCATCTGGCACTCCGTACATCACATATCCAAACCCTGCAGTGAAGCGAAACAAACCTTGTTAACCCCGACGTCCTGTATGCTAACTCCTGTAGCCTGAGGAAAGCCTGCTCCAGTGCCTGTGTGTGTGTGTGTGTTAGTGAGTGAGAGAGAGAGAGAGAGAGAGAGAGAGAGAGAGAGAGAGAGCGTGGAGGGATGTTGTAGTAGTCCTAAAATGAGGTGGGATGGCTCGAGAGAGGTGTATGTATGGGGGTGGGTGCTGGTGCTTCATATCATGAAAGAAGTCGTAATCTGCGCATCGGCATGTTCTCAGTGAGGGAGCACCAGAGAAGAAGGTGATGAAGAAGGAAAGGAGGAGGAGGACAGAGGCATGAAGGCAGGCAGCGGTGAATGAGTGGAGGATGCATGCTCCCTCCCCTCACAATGCTGAGTGCCTCTCTCTCTGCCTCGCTCTCTCTCTCTCTCTCTGTCTCTCTGCTGCACACACAAACGTGCGCACGCATGCACGCACACACACGCACACACACGCACATACATACACTCTTGCACCTACCCATACCCCCCGCCCTGCTTCAGATTGCATTGCACTGATGAAATTTTAATGGTTCTTTTAGGAAGAATAATGAACATGCTAGTCCCTAGAGTTGTGTCTATGTGTGTGAGTGTGTGTGTGTGTATGTGGGGGGGGGGGGGGGTCACACACACACACACATCTACATCCATGTGAAACAACATGTGTGTTTTTCTATCCATTTTATCCATTTTATCACATTTTACCCCCAACACACACACACACACACACACACACAAATACAAACACACCAAACCCACATAGACACTCTCACACACCTTTTCTTCAATTGCTCACATACACAGAAACACACAGACATACACATGCCATGCAGGCTTACACTCAACAACATCAAACACTCTTACTAACACACACTCCTTCCTGTAGCACTGGGAAGATGGGGTGGGGGAGTAGAAAGAGAGATCCAACCCATCCTCAAAATGCTCTCTTGGTGCAAACTCGCATCCTCTCATACTTTCACACACACATGAGCGCAGGGACGCATGAGCACACACCCTAGTGAAGTGGAACAAAGAGCAGAGAGGCAGCATGTGGAGGCACCAGTAGAACACCATGATGGGAGGAGAGGGACCAAGTGTGCCAGAAAAGCACAGCATCTTCAAAGTAGCAATCGTAGAGGAGACGAGTACAAAGACGCAGTAATCAATAACAGACAAAAGACAAGACAAACAAGTGATTCCAACCTTTTTTCCTTTTTTTCTTATTAAAGCAAACATTTAATGCAGTTAATGAGAAAGCAACTAAAGGATGACAATTTATCAATCACATAAACGGCCACACATCACCAAAGTTTATCCAATTATAGTAAATCCTTTAAATAAATCGCCATGGTTGGAAACGAAGTGAGTGTGTTTTGATGATCTTGTAAGACAGACAGTCCTGTTGTACCACTTTTATACCATTTGTGAAGTGTATTAAAATATCTGTCAGTTATTTTGTGGGTTACAGAGATAGGAGTGCTATCTGCTTTTTTTCCATTAAATATTCATGATTTGCTTAGCAAATAATTTAAGAAACAACCTGAGAAATGATACTGTGCAGTGTTAATTCTGTGAATGAAAATTACCCCAAATAATTCAACTATAACCTTAAAGTTCATCATTTATAGCAAGACTGAACCTAATAATCAAATTGAATAAAATGAGAGGGAAATGAATGTGCATTTTAATTGACAAAATAAAACTAACTCAAAATAAGAAGCCCAAAAGAGCCCCTAAGAGACAAATTAAGGCTCACCAAAAATATATATTCATTGAGGATAATTGGACTTAAATAGTAATGTATTGCATGCTGCAAAATGATACAAAGATGCTCACACTTCCCATCATCTAAATCTTCACCAGATAAAAACAGAATGAGGATTGAAAATACTGAATTGCTGTGGTATTTAAGAGATATCATGTTCATGTGACAGTGACTTTTCACATTTGTGATAATTTTGAAGACACTCCCTTAAAGTGTACCAGAGGTATTTTATTGATATGAGGTGACAGTGACCTATATTTTTACCTTTTACCATTTAAATGATTTTGGTTAATTCTCACTTCACTGTGGACATCAGTGCCAAATCACAAGAAAGTCTTTCCAGGCATTCCTTAGATGTTTTTGTTGGTGTTTTTAATGAAATGTAGACTATCATGCGATGAGTCTGAGTCAACCACAGAACATGGGTCTGCATGCAAGAGAGAAGATCCACCATCTTGGTCCTTACTCCTTGTTTCCCCATCATATATGAATAATATATTTCCTGACTGAAGATAAGAAAGGGAGGTTGGTTGGTTGCTAGGTTTCAACTGAAAAATTAGATGGAGACAACAACTACCAGTGGAAGAATTTAAGAAATGAATTCATTCAAAAGGAATAGCAGCAATCAGTGAATTAACTCCAGGAACAGAAGAAAATACTATTATCGCTTTCATTTATTCTGTGAAACTATTCCAAATGTGCACAGCCTCAAAAGTGCTGAACTGTGACTGAACAGAGAACAGGAGAATGCCATTGTCGTGTTAGCTGTATGCACTCTGCTTTATTCAGCAGAAGAGGTTTGAAGATCGGTGAGAGTTGATTTGTGTTACAAATAGGATCATTTGAATGTTTTAATCAGCTTACTGTACTTTAAGGAACCAAACTAATGTGCTAACAAACGAACAGCAAGCTTAGTAGCCTCAATTGTTGTTGTTTTTTAATTTATTTTTTTTATTTTGTCGATGACAGTCTTGTTTGAAATTGTATACAGTTCTAAGAACAAAGTACCAAGAACAGCCCTGGACAGAGCAATAGACTGACAGGTCTTGCACAAGAATTAAACAGTTGGGTTAAGGGTTAACTTGCCAGCTGCAGTCGTTTAACAGAGAGCAGGCACATCTTGTTCAGGCAACCAGATTTATTTTTATACAAGACACAAATTCAGGAAGCTGATAACCATGGAGTAATGAATTGTGGGTAACACAAAAGAAACTTTGAAATTTTATTTGAGCATCCAGAGCATCCAAAAGCTAATTTGAATCTGATTTCAAATCACCTGCAGATGTGGTTTGGATCAGGTTTGCAGAATTTTTTTTTTTTAATAAATCAGTCCAAACTGTCCAACATCCATCTTTCTGGACATAATCCATAATCCATCCAACATTATACATTTTCTATACTGCCTATCCATTGAGGGTCGGGGAGGGAGGGGTGGCTGGAGCCTATCCCAGCTGACATTACCCTGGATGGATCACCAGTCATTCACAGGACCATCAGGAGCAATTAGGGTTTCAGTATCTTGCTCAAGGATGCTTCAACATGGTCAACGGGGGAAGTGAGTATTGAACCAGCAACCCTTCGGTTGCTCGACGGCCACGCTTCCGAGGAGCTATGCCGCCCCTGTTTTACTTCTTTGAAACTACATAATAAAGAAAGAGCCAACTTTATCACTGTGGCAACAAGCATGACCAGCTAGATCAACTTGATCAGTTACCTGTGCTCATTCATAGTGACAAGGAATTTTATCTGGTGTCGTCTGTTTGAACTTTCTGTACCTCAGCTTCATAATTTGTGTGTAAGGTTAAAAGCTGGTCTGACCCCAGGGCCTTGACCTGGGTCTGGGAGTGAACCTGTGGTGCCTTTCATAATTGTGAATACGTTGTTAGAACACTTACTGTTAGTAAAGCTGACACTCTCTGCACCAGTGTTGCCTATATACGTAGCTGTGGTTAGACTGTGTGATGGTTGCGTCTGTGCAGGATGTTCTAATTCAGTATTACTGGGTAGTGCCCAACATTATATGTTATGTTTATGAGTGACACATGTTCTGGAGGAGCTGACTCAACCTCATCTGACAGCGATCCTTGTACCTCTGTCGCTGACATGTCCAGCGAAGTGTCCAGTGTAAGCCATCTCTGAGTCTCCAGTCTGTTGCTTGTATCTGACGAATTCCCTCATCACACAAATTTCCTCTACACATAGCAGTGCCAAAGTTGAGGTGTTTTGTTTGATTTATCAATGACAGAGCGTATGGGCGGAGGAAGTGAATGTGGGTTATACTAGATGATGCCCTTGACAACTTAGAAACAAATATTGAGGCTACTAAGCTTGCTGTTCGTTCGTTTTTTTGCCATCAGTTGCCATTAGCTTCATGCTGGCTTTCCCTCCATACTGAATTACAAAGAGGTAGTGCAGGGGGAAAGAAACGTCTGTGAGCTCAGGACACCTCTATGTGAGTTCTTGGAAGAAATAATGCACTTTTTGAGTTAAGTATTGCTCTCATCTTGGTAGGAGCTTGAACATCTTTGTTGTTCATAGTGACATTTTTTTTTCTCCAGCTCTATTTTCTTCATTCTCACCTCAACATTTTTTCAACGGGATAGAGGCTACTAGGGAATAGTGGTTGGAATTTCAGATATGTGGATGTCTTAAGATGTCTTTACAATTCTGCAATTCAACAATTTCATTTTGCCGGGTTTTTTTTTTTTTTTTTTTTTTTTGTCCAAAGCATCGTTCAACACAAGCAAGAAATTAGACTGGAGGGAAAGCCTTAATAAGTACGGCAAAGTGCTTCAAGTTTGATTGGCTTCAGGTGCTGATTTCTAGTGGTAAAGAAGTGCCAGTTTTTTTCTTTCTTTCCTTCTTTCTTAATATAATTTAACCACAACTGACCACAACCAATAATTCAACATCAACAACATCTTTAAGCTAGAAATCCTGGGGGCCATTTGTTCAGCCGTATCCACTTCATGCTGACTGCTGCCTTCTGTAGTTTATAGCTGTCGGTCTTGAAAAAAATCCCAGCCGAATCCTAACATAGTGTGACCAAAAGTTTACCCCAAGCAGAAGGACATTAAAACAACTTTGAGGACAAAAACTTTTTCCTGCAAAGTTTCTGGAAAGGCAACAAACCTTGAGTACACTCTCTTTGGCTGTGAAACAGTTCTCATCCCTTATATTCCCTATCAAGGTGAAGTAGTATCCCATTTCTTTAGCGCTCCCCCCAAGAATCAACCTGAGAGAATTATACGGCTCTATTCCCCACTGGCAGTTGAGGGAAAGGAGAGGGATAAATTAAATCTCCATTTCTAATACCACTTTCTCTCTCCTCCATCACTGCAATTCCCAAGAGTCTGGCCAGGTTTGCACAAAATGTCAGGTAGACGAAAAGCTCAGATATTGTCTCCTGGTCTAACAAACAAGCAGAGCCACTTTAAAAGGTTTTTTTTTTTTTAAACAATACAACTTTTGAGAAACCAGGAGGAAACAAACCTGTAGAATCTTGAAGGAAGCTGTATGATGTCTGTCAGTAATGAACGTAGTACATGGGAGAGACGACTTGAAAGGAATTTAAGAAACGAGGATGCAAATTTAAAAGTTTAATGGTTCACGCTGTCAAGAGGCTGGACAATATTTTGACATTTCAAAAAATATAAAGACTGTTCCAAAAAATACAGAAGAGCTTGATAGGCTATTGAGAGTTAAATGGGACCTCCATAATGAACTGTATGACAAGCAACCACTAAAGGGACACAAAAATAGTTATGTAAAAATGGGAAAGTTGAAAAAAACGTGACACATTTGAGTCACAGTGATATTAACCAGGTAAATGGACTCAAATGGACTCAATGGAGTCAGGTAATTCTCCCTGTAACTCACACACCAAAAATTATGCATTGAAACGATAAGCTTTCATATAATCAAGTAAAAAAAACTTGAAATTTGAATTTTAAATTGCGTATTGTCATGTAATGAAGAGAGGGACTTTCATGTCATTATAAAATGAATGCATTTGTGCCACAAAAAACAATTTTTTGTTTCCACAAATAAGAAAACAAGTTGTAGCTTGTGGCAAATAATTTAATATATAATTGTTTATAATTGTTTATTCTTTAAGGAGACATAAATGGTGGCCACAAGATATAATAGTTAACACTCAACCACAAGATTGTTCCTGAAATTTAATTACTCATGGCCACAATATAACTTGTTACCACAAATTAATCCAAGGGAACGAGTTATGTCTTGGGCTCCGTAGAGAAGATAGGGAATAAAAATATGTTTCGTAAAGGATATGTGATGTTTATTTAATGACCTTTTCAATGTAAATTCAAAAATATGTTTCTTCTGTATGGTACAAATTTACTTTTTGACAGCAGCAGCTAGCTGCTATTCCTCATACCAGACAACATTCCCCATGGATGGTGTGTTTGATCAGTGAAAAAATGAACCAAATGTAATTATCAAGTCGTCACTGGAAGTGACCTTTTCTTTCATTATCACAATTGGCAGTCGCTTTGCCTCCTGCTTCAGTGACCATGAAGGAGGTTATTTGAAGAGAGGCCAAATTGAAATCGGTTACAAGGTGAGCTGAGGTGTTAAAAGATAAAGTCTTCCACAACACAGAGAAATGCGTTGGGATCTTCTTTTAAGGCCATTAATGGCATTTGCAGACCCCCCTTCTCTCTCTCTCTCTCTCTCTCTCTCTCTCTCTCTCTCTCTCTCTCTCTCACTCTCTCTCTCTTTCTCTCAGTTTGGGTTTTATACAACCATATTTATGAGGGGTCGTAATGTGTGGGTGCAGCTCAAAACAAACGGGAGACCAATTAAATGAAGGCTTCATGGGCAAGTAGCCCAAAGAGGGCGAAAAGGCATTTTTATAGCCGCTCTCAGCAAGAACATCACTTGACATTGACGCCACTTCCAAAAAGGAACATTTTATTTGGTTTGTTTCTTCGACTTTTAACGTTTGAATTAAGGTGGATGACATGGTAGTGCAAACTTTTCCATTTATAAGACATTATGACAGAAGAATCCAGTCATACATTTAGTGATCAATTACTAAACATAAAAATTGTGCTGTAAATTAGAATGAGTTCATGTAAACATGTTTGACGATTATATTTTTGCTGTTCTTTCAAAGACCCCTCTGACTTTCCTCAACTAAAATGCCCTTAAATAAAATGAATGACAAACTGAAAGAGCATACTCCTTTGTATTTGTTTCTAAACAGAAAAAAAACATTTCCTCAATTGTTGTAGTTTATTGATTCGTACAACAAAAAAAACCTACAGCTTTTAAGCTTTGTTTGAAAAACGCTGCTCATAGCATTTCTTGTTCTTTTCTTATTTCTCAACTGAGGGCTGTATACGGGGCAAATCTTACATTATTGTACAAGCACAAAGATTCATGGCAATTTCAAATTTGTTCAGGTTTTGCTAGTGTTACGATTATGAGCATTTGGTAAGTTTCAGGGTTTAACTGTTGCATAAGATAACTCTGGATCACCGTGCCTGGGATGGCTGTGACTATAAATGGCAAAATATTCATGATATCTTATTGTCTGAGGCCATGCTTGCTTTCTTTGTGTCCTCTTCATACAACTTAACATCTACCCATATAATGGTGTGATTTTCAGGATGTTACAAAAATCTGTTAGTCTTTATCCATGCTTCCAACCAAAGAAGAACCAGGAGATAAATGTAAAGATATTGGAACTAATATGTTAACTTATATGAAGAAAATATGTACAATAGAATTCTATCAAAAAGATGAGATTGAAAAATAAAGAATCAAAGTTTTATGAAGTTTGTTAAAAAGTATTATCAAAAATGGATCCGGTAAAAGTTGGTCTCAAGATTACATCATCAATGATAATTCCATAAATAAGAATAATGATAAGGTTAGCAGGATTTTAGAATTTGTTTTGAGTGTGGGATGGAAATTGGCAACCAAAGAAATAACTAAAGATGGGGCCTAACAGCGATTATGGAAATAGAAATACTGAAGTTTCTTAGGAGGAAAAAAAAAACAAACACTTTCCTCCACCAAAACAACTCCAGTCAAACTAAATTTTTTTGAATAGCTGTATTTTGCCATGTTAAATATTTAATGTGTTTTTCCTTAGCCCATGTTATATCCTTCTATCGAGTTTGGTGAATATCAGTTTATGAATTCAGTTTTTCACAACCTCAGCAGTGAAAACATGACTTCCTTTGTGGAAGAAACACCAGGGAGGGGGTACCCTCCACATCGCCTGTGGACTCAGGGAGACTTGACCAAACGTTGTTCTTTGACGAATAGGGTGTGAGACTGTGTTGGGTCATGATAATGTATTTTGGAAAGCAAATCCTGAAGTTACAGGAGCTTCCTAACCAAAAGCCAATGGGATTTCTACATTGGATTTTGGATGATTGCAGAAAATATGCTTTGTGGTATCCAAATGTTTTTTTAGTTTTTATGTTTTTTTTTCACAAATAAACCCCAACTTCATCTTGAAGCATAAATGTAATCGTTAAAAATACAACAATAATATTAGACTTTGGAAGGCACGGTGGTGCAGTGGTCAGCACTGTTGCCTCACAGCAAGAAGGTTCTGGGTTCGAGTCCCAGCTCGGGCACGGGGTCTTTGTATGTGGAATTTGCATGTTCCCCCTGTGCCTGTATGGGTTCTCTCTGGTACTCCGACTTCCTCCGACAGTCCCAAGAAATGCGAATGGAGACGAGGCTGATTGATACTCTAAATTGACCGTAGGTATGAATGTGAGTGTGAATGGTTGTCTGTCTCTATGTGTTGGCCCTGCGATGGACTGGTGACTCGTCCAGGGTGAACCCCTCCTCTCGCCCGTAGATGCTGGGATAGGCTCCAGCCCCCCCCCCCTCCCCCACGACTCTTAACAGGATAATCAGAAGAAAATGGATGGATGGATGGATGGAAAATTAGACTTTGAAAAAAACTACGCTATGTGTACTGCAGTGTTACCACAACTACGTATGTGTTATTTACTTACTCATTTTATGCAGCAGAATAAACAAAGAATATTTTAAGCTTGTGTTAATTACAGACCATATTTCAGACATTTAAAGGAAAAATCACTCAAAACACAATTGACCTCAAGACAAGAGAACTGGACCTTCAACAATGTTAACTTATTTCAGAGTTTCAGGTGCCCTCATTTTTGAAGCAGAATTGGTTTGTGAGCAAAAACAGATAATGGCATTTTCGCACAAGCCTATTAAAGACATTGGTTAAAAACCAGAGTACAACATATTTCTTTGAATGACCGTACCTGAAAAATATAAATGACATCAGAGCATAAAAAGAATTAATAAGCAACTTGCTTAACCCAACATAAACTATACATTTCCCCATAAAACTTTCATCTGCAAAAGAGACTATGATGCCCCATATGGCTGTAACATAAAACATGCAGCATAATAAATCAAAGCAATTTATCCCTTCACCTGAGACAATGACAGAAAATGACAGGAACTGGCATGTTCACACTTTTCTATTAACACTAATCTGGACATGATGGTTGCTGAGGACAGATTTCATCTTCTTACTATTGTCAGTGTTAACGCTGGTATTAGATTTTCCAGATGAAACAGATGGTAAACGTGCCAGTGTGTGTACATGTGTCATTTAGTATTCAAAACTGGTTTCTCTCAGGAATATGAGAGGACTGAGTGAGCTTTAAAAATGACAACAAATTATTTTGAAATGAAGGATTTACCTGTTCAATATGAAATGAAATGTACATTATCTTATTCATAACATATTTCATCTTACACCACATTGCTATGAATTTTGGTTCCTAGTGTTATTTTCTAAACAACACTGTACAAGTACACCCTAAGTGAGTGAAAGGGTTTTTATTCTGCATAATATCAGTACTGTGCTTCATCTTGGGAGTTTGCTTTAGAATGCAGAGCTGCAGGGATTTCATCACCTGCTGCTGTTGTGCGTTCATCCTTTTTTGAATGGAAACATGACTGGGATGTGACGAACCTCTGGTGTTAATTAAGAACCATTAACAGGTTTCACCCGGGCCCCAGCTGTTTCTGAGCAGGAAGCAACATCCAGGAAAGCTCTCTGGAGGAAATGAATGTGAGAGCCTGCCTGAACAACCTGCCTAGCTGAGGAAAAGCATGGATCCACAAATGCTTTCATTTTGGTTTGTTTTGTTTGTTATGCTGGGATCTGACTATTTATCATATCATATTAGGCAATCGTACTATTACAAATTATTTCTGTATCTAGGTAAGGAGACTGTTTAAACTACAGGAGCCATTGTTGCATGCTGTCTTGTATGAGCCTGTCAAACATCTCAGTTTTCAGGGAGCAGGGTTGAAATATTGTCAATCATGGCAACACTCGATTGATGCTTGTGATGTTGTGTTCTTAATTAAAAAGATTGTTGAACCAATTACATAGACATCTGTAAAATATTTAACAATTGGAGACGACTGCTAAGTGTCTCCTATTTCTTGCCAACATGTATGCTTCTTGACTGTCATGGACAAGAAACATCAAACCTAAAACCTTTCCTGTATTTCATTGTTCCACCTGACGGTCGCAATGGCAAAAGCTCTTTCTTTCACCATGTTTACATTTGTTTACCAGATATTACACTGTCACGCTAGGCGTTAAAAGGCCGAAAATTCTGTCATGCTAGACTTTCCCTCATGGTGCTGTGGAATGTCCCAGACAGCTCATCGCTGCTCTAAGATGTTATACTGTATGGAATGAAGATGCCTATTTGTCTGTTCTGATAGTCATAATTAGGCAAAAATGAGTTAGGACAAAAACAAGTCAACTTTGAATGTATTCAAGTGCAATGTTCACACCTTAAAAAAATGTATCCAACATGGCATCTTCAAATTAATCTCCTCACTGCAATTCCCAAGTCCTGTGTACAAAACTGTATGATTCATGGCACTGCTACCATAATGAGGACGTGCTGCAGACAGGCAGAATGGCATGATAACCAGGCACATTAATAACTGAGCAGCAAGCTAGGAGGGAGAGATTGACGACTGAGCCCGATCTCCACACAACCCCCTGCCTCTCCACCAGCCCTCCCTGCATACTCATTGTGTGGTTACATCTCATTTACTCCCGATCCATCTTGGTGACATTGGTGAGCATACACTCAGGTCAGGGTCAGGGGCATATGATGGAATTAGAGTCTTGATGACAATGGATTGGTCCTCTTACCATCAACTGTGGGGGCTGAAGTTGCTTGTTACCAGGTTACTGAGTCGCCTTGCGGGGTTCTATTCAACAATCAAGTATGTTGCGTTTCCTTTAACCTTTCAATACAAGATCATATTCTAACATCAGTGGCAGTTCAGGCTCATTTGGTGCCACAGGCAAGTTCATGCAGCTAGTTCAACTGAAGGCACTGAACTCATATCTTTTGAATAAAAGCTCATAAAATCTTACTACAAATGACCTGCACACATCGGTCTAAAATCCTCCCCCTCATCTCTCCCTTCATAAAGTCATTAATGACTTCATCATAGGAGATCTGCCCAGCAACCACATGGGTGATGACAGTTGTTTGGGCATCACACCCCCATGAAATGACAGGCTATCAGAATCGGATCCATTAGTCTAATGAAAAGTCTTGAAAATCTGAACGATTACGTTATCTATCGAGATTCATTTTAGGGGAGGGTTAACAGGGAGTTTGTCTAGGCCGGCATACAGTAAGATTCTAGTGTTATTCTTTCTGACCGTGT
Source organism: Aulostomus chinensis (assembly GCF_037954235.1). Classification (NCBI taxonomy): domain Eukaryota; kingdom Metazoa; phylum Chordata; class Actinopteri; order Syngnathiformes; family Aulostomidae; genus Aulostomus; species Aulostomus chinensis. The sequence goes on along the minus strand of NC_141323.1, from coordinate 1,270,243 downwards.
GGGAATGTTGCCACGGATACAAATTCCATATTCTGTGAAAGGTAGAAAATCAGACATACTACAGGCAACAACTAGAGATTTACTTGTCTGACTTTCGAAATTGCAGAACAGCATTATTCATCATGGTCCGTGCCATTTCTCAAGTAAGCATCAAGTCATCAAAAGTAAAGCATCAAAAGTCTTTTTTAAATAAGACCGTCCACATATAAACCAAAAACACGTGATGTCAATGTTCCTACGTGCATCATCCACCAGAGGAAGATTGAAATCACACCAAAAACAGGCCAACAGCTGCTTGAATTCGGATATTGGACAGGCTTCAATTGAAGTGCAGGAAAGACAGATTAAAAAAAGTGATATGTCTTACTTCATCAAAATTTGTTCCAAATTGGCTTTCCTGTCAGTAATTTACAGTGATTGAATATCACCTACTTCACTCAACTCTTTTTTAAAGACTCAGTTGTCTGCTAATACATATTAAGATATTGATCCTGTTTGAGCTGCAGTATATTTGAACAATACACAAAGGGGTAGTTAAAAATGTCATGATCTCATTGGTTGACAGCCATGTTAAAATGAATAGAAATATCCCTCCACAGTGGAACAGAGCTACAATTCATGTGTTTCTGGGGGCTTGACCTCAGTGATTTCCATTCAAAAACACAACTCTGTTATGCGGGTGAAGCTGGATTGTATTTTAAGGAGAAAACCTTCTCTGTCTTATGTACTCCATCTGCCCTGCATCAACTCTGATGGATTTTACTTGTTGCTAAAGTGACTGCTAACTGCTAACTGCTGCCTACTGCACTGGCTCAGTTGGCTGAACAAGGACCGAACACAGCCTTCAAGCCTGACAGAGCTCAGTTTGACAACAGGGAACCAAGAAGTGGAGGGGCTTACAGAGTTTACTTTCCTGTTGAAGTTAGTTGCTGTAACACAGCTTGGTTAGTGGTTAGACACGTCATCACACAGCATCCGTGTGTGGTCCAGCTCAACTGCATATGGCAAGCATTTTTGGCATTTAAACTCGGTAATGGTCACAGCCCATGGAAGCTTCCACTTTGGCTTAACACACTTTCAGGGTTACATAATTCAGAAACCACCACTACATTATGTGCAGGCAATCAGGAAGCATTACCATACCCCTACCATAATTGGTAACCAGTTTATGAAAGCAATACATCCCAGCTGCCTGTGGTATATGGTTATATAAAAGACTCTACATAACACACCTGTGTCTAGCAGCTAAGTAAGGATTTCCGCTAGTTGTGTTGATGCTGTGTGAGCTGCAGCTGCTGGGCAATGCTGCTGGATTGCAGTTTTCAGTGTGCCTTTGGCTTTAAGCTGCATGCTACATAAAAAGATTATGTGTATCACACTTGCTTTCATTCTATCCAGCATTATCCTTATTTATGGTGAGCGCAACAACTTCCATCACTAGAAAGGAGCAGCAGAAAGGAGGACAGCAATCCGTGCTGATAGCATAGGCAAAGATGATCGTGGCAATGAGTGCGCAAACGCAAAGGAACAGGATCAAAAACCACAGCACTGTGAGTTAAAAGGTATGATTTATCTTATTCTTCTCCACCACAATAGCATCAAACTGTGGGCTGTAAGAAACTCTTAGGGGCACTAGAATGTAATTGATCACTCACTGGGCTACAAGAAGAACAATTCTCAGAGATCTGCATCTCCTTTAAGACCTTCCTTCTCCCAAGGGAGAACAATAGCAAGTATCCAAATGCATAAATGTATACGCATGAGGAAAATTGGGCCCTCTTGGAGTGCACTTCTTTACTGGAATAAGGTGACTCTGAAGCTGTGGAAATCACATTATTTATTTTGATTCCATCCACGCTAGTTTAAAAAATTAGCAAAGCCATGGAATTATGAGCCAGATTATGCACTGCCTTTAGTTAATGAGGAGGAAAATGGGAAACTGCCTGTGCGTTAAAGAAATTGTTATTGCAGTTAACTGGTAAGGAAAGCTGGGCTGGGTTACATGGCTGTCTTAGCTCTATGCATCAGAACCAGCAAAGAAAAAAAATACAACTAATTTCCTCTAAAACAGAATTAAGCCATGTATCTGAAAATCTGCAGCAGGCTTTAATGACAGGGCAGAATGAAACTGCTAGTTAATTAGCCATGTGAAAAAAAAAACAGAAGAAAGTCAGAAAACGTTGACAAACAATTACACAAACTCTATCATGGACATTATACAGAGGGGCATTTTCCTGTCCTCCCAGGAGTCACAGGAAACAACAATAAATACGGCAAGCTAATAAAAGCTACATCAAGAGGATTAGCACGATTATGAATAATTTAAGACTCCTTTTAAATACCTTGGAGGAGGGCATCTCTTATTGGCCTCTCCCTGAGCTGTTTAGGCTTACAGCTCTTATGCTGAACACAAAGCAAAAATTAACCCTAAAATTCTAAATATTCTAGGATTAGATTTCAACCTCTGGCCTAAATGGAATGTGTAGATATTAAATTAACCTAGAGTCAGGAACTTATTTATTGTTTTGCATAAGTTATATTAGGTGATATGGTTCTGTCCTGGGACTCCCTGCTCTTCTACATGCATGTGTGGAATGCCTAAGGCAGGAAGAGAACACTTCATGCTCTTCATAAGCCCTAATGAAAGGCTACAGTCGCAGCAAAGACCCCCTGTTAGTCAGAACAGCAAACAACAAATAGCAGCCATAATATTGATTAATTTCAGACATAGCATGAAAGGAGGAGTGTGTGTGTGTGTGTGTGTGTGTGTGGGGGGGGGGGGGTTGTAAAGCAGCCAGCAGAGGAAGCAGCAAATGTTGCCAGGCTAGAACTGACTGGGGTTGGTTTAAGATTAGCAGCTATCAGCTGAGAGACTAAACAAACCTTGATATCTAAGGCCTCCCTGAACTGGGAACTAAGCTCAATTTAGTTTTTAACAGTGTTGCTGGAATTTTTAAAGATGACATTCCTAAATGGCATGTGTATTTAAGAATACTTTTAGAATAATGTTAGCTGTCTTACAGACAAGACCTAGCCTAAGTAGGGTGCTATCAGCATTTAAATAGTTTCAATGAAAGTCTCAAGTGGGTCAGCCAGAAGTGAACTTCATTGATATGTTGTGAAAGTAGTCAATGTACTCTGTTGTATGCAAAAAAAAAAAAAAAAGCAACCTGTCCAATACCAACTAACTAGAGTAATCTCAGTCCATTTCCCTTGTGATAAATGTGTGTAAACCCTTGTGCAGTTTGATTGCGGTAAGATGTCACTCAAGCCTGTCCAATTTGCAGGAAGCAAACCAAAACACAGAGGATTAAGGGTCATCTGTTTATGGCATTTCTTCAGGTGGGAGCAAAACAACAAGTGACATGACACGAAGAGAACTTGTGCTGAAATATGATGCTCACAAGGCCCAAGAGATTGTATCCTCGTGTTACAGTAATTTCTTACCAATTAGAAAGACTTCTATGACACATTTCTTTTGTACACGCTCCTCAGAAAATGTGCTTTGTTTGTCTTTTTTTTAATTTGTTCCACTTCAATTTGTCCATTGTTAACTCAATTACGCTAAATGGAAAACATGCCAAATGTATCAAATTTCATTCAAACCGGTCGAATGAACTACTTTGCTGCACATTAAACTATACCAGGAACATGCAGAAGAACCTAGTGTTCCCTTTATGTCTATAGTGTACTTTAATATGGGTTAACCTTTCGAGGAATTCTTGCCACAAGCCTTACACTGTCTTGTTCAACAGCCCCACAGCTGTATTATCTGCCAAGTCACATCAATTGCCTCATTCTGACACACAATACACATGGATCCATTTCAATTTAGACCACCGAGGCACTTTGACATCTTCCATCATCAGCACAGAGCCACTTGTCTTGAGAAATTGTGCAACATCACTGCATTTGCTGTCAGTCAAGACACCTCCTCCAATCAATACAAGACAGCTAGGGAGTGTGGAGGCTGCAGGATATCTTAAATGAGTGCAAGGCTGGACAGGGGAAATTAAGCTAAGGCTCCTGGGTAAAGGAGGCCAGGATAGTGAGTTTGGAAACTGCAAACATTTGATACTTTTTCTTTAAAGGAAACCTTATGAACAATACTGATTTTCACAGTTTTGATTTGGTGTCCCTCTGGTAGTTCATTTATCTCTAACTATATACTGCAAATATATCTTCTCTCATAAAAACAATACAAATGTTTGATGACTCATTCTCTTGGGATGTTTAGTAATATTGGCCCCACTGGTCAGATTCAATGTGGTCCCAAAATTGATTTTTTTTTTCAGCTTTAAAAAGGTGGACACATTGTTTCGAGTAACACACAACCTGGGTATAACAACTTGCTTGAGTAGTACAATGTGATCCATTCAGTCTGTTAACAATTGGAAAGTCTGAGGCGATACACTATTTAATGAATTATCCGGATTTCTTACCCGAGTGCTAACCCAGTTTGGCTGGCACAATGCACTGGAGGCTTATTCTTTATCTTGTGAGGGGCTAATATAAATATTCTGCGGTGTTAAGTGAATATCAATGTGACAAGTTCTTCTCGATTTTACCGGGAACACATAAATATGCAGAACAAATGGCACTCTGATGGATTCATGGGACTTCAAAGGCCCAAGTACAATTCCGTGTGTTTGATGTAACTATGGAGGGGCATTGTTTCATTATTATGGAAATGATGGATTTGGTGGTTCCGAGACATTCAAACGACTGAAGGTCAGCTTGCTGCATTGATTTTGACTGTTCTTTACTCTGACATAAGTGATTTGATTTGATTGATTTAAGAGTGTATATTGAACATGTGAGGAACAAGAAGCAGCAATCAACAAACAAATCAATTTAGAATCTGGAAAAGAAGTATGAGATTTATCAATTTATCTAATTCCGCTACTTCTTCAATTCTCATCTATAATATATATTTCACAATATTAACTTCCTTTTTTTTCCTTCTCATTGTATACATATACTTATTCATAATTTTAATTCCACAATTTTACGACACCGAGTGTGTGGGAGTGCAGAAATTAAACACAGCAATATCTCTTTAAGGAAGGCTCTTGTAATTTGTGTGTAATTCCATTATGATTTTCAATTAATTACTTCCACCTCACTTTTAAAATGGATAACCAATTAGGAATACCAGAGACCCTGCACTGCTGACATGGAGCACAGATTCTGATGTTTTCCATGTGCCATCAAACCCAACAATAAAGCTGCGGGGACTGGAGCCTGACCTACCAAGAATAAATCAATATTCCAAAGCACATCGTCTTTGGCTCCCTGGGGAGATCCTAGTCAATGAGCCAAAAATATCTGTTGGTGAAAGTAAATAGGCAGCTGTTGTGTATTGTTATAAAGCTACTCAAAGGCTGATTTAGCCCCTTTTTTAATAACACAAAACTGAGTTAACAGAACTCCAACCAGCTTGAGAAAGAAATGATTCTAGACAGTAAACAATTACTACAAAAAAGAAAAATGCACTTGGCAACAGCCAGGATGCAGAAAAAATGGCAATTTAATGCTTTTGCTATTAAAAAAAATGTGGCGGTAAATGAATTCAGAATGAAACTGCAGAACAAGAAAAGCCAGACATGTACTCCAAGGAAGAGCTTCTAATGTTTGTCAGTGTGTGTGTAATGCAGAATGAACACCCCAGGGGTTGTTTGGTGCAAATTAAATTCCAACAAGGGGTGAATTCATTTTTTTTTTCCTCAGGCATTCTAATTAAATTGCCATGCGTGGTCATGTATTTTAAAAGACATGCCAACACCATGCAAATCGTGAAAAAGACTAACACCAGATGCAGACATCAAGCACATGGCTGCTAGGGTGTTTAAAAGAAAAATAAATAAAATTTCTTGAGCAAACAGCCCAAGCCCATGTTTTTGTTGAATTTTTTTTCACATTTCCACAGCCTTGCTTTTGGTTGAAACAACTGAATATTTTGTCTTCAATTGTATTATATTGCAGCCTTCTGTCGTACCTTCTACAATGACGTACGTCAAATTTTCGGGCAATTTCCAAATCCAGCATGGTTCTTTTCAACACGAAGGTAGAGATCAAATTGGCCTTCACCTTATGACAAAAGGAGAGTGAGGGAAGTAGAGAAAACATGTTACCTGAGTTTAACCAATGACATTCACAGGCTGTGAGCCTATTGATGTGCTGGTTCAGGGCTGATACAGAATTGGATTACAAGAGGCCACCATGTGCACTTGGTTTGATGTTGAGGGGGAAGATGTGAGGTGAAGGTGATGTGGGACACAGAGGGAGGAGAACCATCAAGGTAGGGTCAGAGGGGGGAGGTTGAGTGTTCCCATCAAATGCATCTGCTGAGCTTAAATCAGACTTACAGAGAGGATGGAAAAGACAGTAAAGGTATGATGTGAGCAGAGAGCTGGAAACCAGGTAGATGAATGAGTTTTCAAAAAGTGAAACGAAGACATGACAATCCTAGTATGGAAACATGAAAGGCAAAGCATATGACAATAAGTACAAAAATACACAAGTCATTTCGTAGATGTGTCAGTTCTCTTTAGTCCCATTCCCACTGGCCAAAAAATGTATTAACGCCCGATACACTAAGGGGGCAGAGCTTAGATCAGCATCACTCCTGGGTCAACATGACCCTGTAGTAAATATAGGTATTTATTGGTGCGAATCCATTTGACATTGATGGGAAAACAAAACCCAGATGACTACAAAAATGTGTGCCCAGCTCCTACAGTCTGCTCTGCTGTCAACAAAATACAGTATAATTTGTGGAGGAATAAAGGTTGTCAGTTTGTTGGTAACCTTCATGACTTTTTGTCACCTCAGCCACAAAATCAACCCATCTGTGTTCAAGAGGCAGCCATTTCACAGCTTTCAGAGTTTGAAAAACAGACCACAATTAAAAATGCATGAGAAATTCTGTCCTTTACCAGTGGCCAAAGTTTGTACACTGTACGAGCTCAAGATACACACTCGAGTGACATTTGACAACACTCATCCTTTCTTTATGGTGTGATGACTGTGATATGACCTCAAATATGATACCTCAGGAAAAAAAAAAACAACAGAAAGGCAACTTCTCCTCTCTTGCATCCATGCAGTGGGAACAGCATCAATCAGCTTTTAGAACTAGGTTTACCCTTTTCTGAAAAACTGTATTTGCACAGGTGTGGGCGCTTGGAAAGGCGTAGTATTGAGACGATGTAACTCACACGTAAAAGTGAAACCTACATTTAAATGATATTCCCCAACCAAGAAAAGCAAGGACATTCCAGAACTCTCAAGCACACCCTGTGCCCAGCAGTACTTCTCCCCTGGGTGTCAGCTGGTGTATGTAGCTTCACGTACCTCAACACCAAAGTGAATCAACACACTAACAGACACACTGAAGACCAAGAACAAAAATATCAGGAGGGGGAAAAAAAAATCATGAGTACTTGAGTACTTTAATTTATAGCCATTTCCCCTTGCTTCCAGTCATTTTAGCTAGGCTGTACTTAGGCTGCACGGTGGTGCAGTGGTTATCGCTGTGGCCTCACAGCAAGATGGTTCCGGGTTTGAGACCCAGCTCGAGCACGGGATCTTTCTGTGTGGAGTCTACATGTTCTCCCTGTGCCTGTGTGGGTTCTCTCTGGTACTCCAGCTTCCTCCCCAGTCCAAAGACATCATTTGGGGACTAGGCTGATTGATACTCTAAATTGACGGTAGGTATGAATGTGAGTGTGAATGATGGTTGTCTCTCTCTATGTGTTGGCGGTGCAATGGACTGGATGGACGCATGTACTTGACTTATGCTATATAAATAGCACACATGCTTTAGAATGTTAAAGATTTTTGTCTAAATAGTGAAAAAAAAAATTCTTCACCAAGCTTAGTCTACATTTCGAACAATCTGTTAAATATTGCATATGTTTTAACGCCTTACTAAATGGAATGAATTTTGATTATCACATTACATTTGCTGGTTGGACTTTCACAGTGTTGAGATTTTCAAATGCAAACATTTATTTATTGGTATAGTTGTGTGTAGTGACGTGCGGTGAGGTTCATGGCTGGTGAGGCACTGACTTCATCACAATCAGATCTGTAAACATATGAAAAAAAACTGCATTAATAATAAAAAAAACAGACAAAAAATGTTCTCCATGTTTTGGCTCCTGTCTGCCATAGCTTCTTCAGCGCTCTGGATACTTTAGCGTTAACCTCCTGCTTCGATTGAAAATCCAATTTAGAAAATTGTCAGCTTAGAAATGTAATCCTCCATTGTGAAATTACGGCCACTCAGGAGAAAAAAAAAATAACTGAATGACTGCACTTGACTTTCCTTACAGTAAATTGTAGCTCGCTGTCACTTCTTCTGCAGCGGAGCGGAGGAGGTGCAAGCAGAATCCCTGGGCTCACTAGCGCCTCCTCCATGAGGCAGGAGAACTGCGTGCCTCACCCGGCACATTTTCGCAGCGTTTTATGATCGCTCAGCACAAGAAACCCGTTACACACACATACAGTTTTCGACAAAGACACTATACATTATATTCACCAGCTAAATTATAGAACTTAACTATGTAGTTTATATAGCAAAAGTATTTGAACATTTTAATAGCGACATAGAAAGAGACAGCAATATGGTCTCACTGCATAGCATGAAGCACAGTTAGCCGAGTCATCGCGCAATCCCTGGTGATGCTCAGCTGCCTGGTGCCTCACTGCACATCTCTTCTCAGTATTTGAACAATAAATATGAAAAATCTGTGATTTTGAATAAAAAATAACTTAAAACTGGTTTAGTTAAAAGCAAAATAACTTTATAGTACAAATCAAAGGATAAATACAAAAATTACAATTATTTTTTTCAATTTACATTTTTTCTTTCCATGATGACAGGCGAGGCACGGCCTCACTTGCCTCACCTGACCGCACGTCACTGGTTGTGTGCAAACTTTACCTCTGATCAAAATGGCAACTTTTTAGCAACACTCAGCTCTTATCTTATGTCGTGCTCTGGGTCCTCCATGAGCCAGCTGTGTCAGTTCTCTTAGACAAGTGAGAGGAGAGGAAAAGAGTCACTGGGTGTGAATTAATAAGGTGCAGCATGAAACAGAGCTGCAATCCCTGGGTACGTGTTTGTGTGAGTGTGCGCGTGCTTGTGTGCTCAGTTCCAAGGTTCACTTGTGAAAGCAGCCAGTTTCACAGGGCATCATTACAAGCTCCCACTCACCTGCTGTGGAGGAGCAGGGTGAGAGGCAGCAGGCAACAAAAGGGAATTTATATTGACTGATTTTACAAGGTGTGCTCCAAAGTTCTCTTCCAATTTTGATTTAAGTTCTTATGAGTTTAAATAAATAAATAACTTTAAAAAAAAATTGCCTCAGCAGCAGCTCAGTGACGAGAAACTCAACACACGAATTATGAAGATTAACTAGTGACTGACAGCCTTCCTTCGATAATAAAGCCAACACAATGCTATGTAGGCACATTCATTGCAGAGCACCAGCTTCCCTTTGGTCAACCTCAAAAAGCTCAGCATCTCTATGGTTGAGTTCATTATTAGCCATAATGCCACAACCATCCATGGTCAACTCACCACAAGTAAGCAGGTTGTGAACAACTGCAGACAATGCAGGTGGATTTTTTTTACTACTTTCTCTGTCTCCACCCAGATCACAGTCTGCCATCTCTTATGTACCATAAATGAGAGCAAAACTTTCAGAAATACCTAAAGACTACCCCAAAATACAAGTCTACAAGTAAAAAAGTTAAATTTAAAGATTGTTCTTCCCTAAGGATCTCCGTTTTGGATGAGAGAAAATGTACCTGGTTCCAATATTGCTTCCACTTTTCTCTTCTGCATTGATTTATTAAAAAGGGTGTGAACATAATCGTCTTATATTTGCAGAAACACTTTGTTTAACTTTATTCCTCAACTGTCTTACAGGAGAACTCATACAATCCAAAGCTCCGCTGAGGCCAGACATTAATTGCATCAGAAAAGTTCAACACAATGTCAGCAGTGTCTAGTATGGACATTTTTTAGCCTTTTGCCATAGAGCATCATGCTACACCATGCAGTATTTATATGTGAGTATATCACTATAACTCTTAAGATTCAAACTCAAAGCCAAGGCGAACGCACTGCATGACTTGAAGTTTTTGAAAAAAAAACTGTTTTACAGAACAATTCAGCATTTATCTTGTTTGTTTAAATAATACAAAAGCAGTGATCTGAGGATTACAATTACTGCCTCTTGATTCCAGGTTACATTTATGTTTTTCCAGATTCATATTATTCTGCATGTGGTGCAGATGTTAAGAAAATTTTATAAAAATCTGAAATGGAAATGAAATCTCATCAACTCATCATTTCAGGGTATTTGACATTTGTGTGAAACTGTCATAAGTATTAGCAGGTGACTTCTAAAGTTGAAGTGAAGAAATATTTTGTGAACAGTCAAGAGTGACCTTGACTTTGAGCTCTTAAATCATTTTTTTTATGTCAAATAAAACATTTGTACCATATCTTAAGAAATTACAAGGCTTCCCTTCCTTAGATATGGCATTGAAACATTGAAACTTTGAGGTATTTGAGCCAAATTTGAATTAATTCCTAGACAGGAATGAGCAGTAATGACCCACAATCCTAAAACATAATTCCTTCCAATCTGCATTCCACTTCCGAGCATTATCTTCACACATTATCAAACAAACATGAGTGGTTTTCCTCCTCTTGGGTAACACTCAACCAATTGGCTTACATCCTAACAATTTCTGCAGCAGTTCTTACCTTAAGACAATTACAGACAATTTCAAATTCGATGCTAGGGGGATACCTGAAAGATTGTCATAAACATGCATTGTGGTTTTTGCTCATAATGTGAGACCATTAAAATTAGCTACAATACACAATGTAGTTTTTGAATGTCATTCTTATGCTCTCAGGGTTCTATAGATCATTTTAAGCAGCCATTTTGTCATGTGATAACATGATGATCCAATAAATTGGGCTCACTTTCAATTTAGATTGTGAATAAAAAAACATACACAGTACCAGAACCCTGTTTTTCTTCAAGGAAATAGGACCATAATTCATGTTATTAGTTGTGTTTGACATGCTAAAATGGTGGCTGTGAAAACGATGTTTATCACATGATAAAGGATTGAGAAACAACTCAGACTTATTACAAGCTGAGTAGAAATGTTGTATAGTTTTAGATAATATACTGTAGCTGCAATCATGGCAAATGATCTTTCCCTCTTTGAGGGTTTTAGTTTGTCATAGAGCAAAATATAAAACTTGAGCAATTCTTGCTACATTAATTCAAACCAGTGAGGGGAAAAGCTGTTGAACCTACAACACTTCAAACTTTCTGAATATATGTACAACTTGCAACAAAGTCAAGCCAAAAAAAAGAAATTATACCTCATATTAGTGTAGATTTTTAGTTTTATCATTCACAACTTCTGTTTCTCTTATGTATAAGGGCATTGTGACAAGAGTATTTTAACAATCCCCTGATATAAGGCAGGCTACATTTGTTGTGAGCCTCAAAAACAAAATAAAGGAGGGTTGTTAACTGACCACAATGGTGTAGCAAACTTTCAGCCACAGCAAGAGTTTATTTGCACTGTGGAGCGCATTTGATATTCTGATTTTAATCCTGGATTATACTTTCAAATTTCCGCTGGAGCTGTATCCTGCAAATAAGCATTAGTAATAGCAGTTTCTTCTACAGCTGAGAGAGCACACATAGAGTGTTTCTGGATTCATTTTTTAAAAAGTACATATGAAGCTGTAAATATCAAGAATTCTAGTCTGTTTACATTTCAGTATTCAATTTGAACACGGGACACTCCTGGGACAAAACTCTAAATGAGCCTGATGGTAAAGCTTGCAAATCTGCATGAACACATTTTCTTTCACACACAATTCTTCAAAAGTACAGTTCACTGCCACTTCATTGCCATACATTTGCACATAATTATGTGAATGGTCTGAGGTGAGTCAAGGATCTCATCTCATCTCCTTCTACCTCTGTACAATGATATTTTAGAAATTTCAGCTTCCAATGCTTCCAATCCAATTGCCAATTTCCCCACTGAGGGAGGAATAAAGGTTTATCTAATCTTATCTTATCCAGTCAGCTGCATCTTGTTCTTCAACTGCTCTCCCAGCAGAATGGAAGCTGTTTGTCACTACCCTAAATCTTTACACAAACCTGATAACACATGCACACTGCATGCTAACAAACCCTTTTCAATATTCATGAGGGGGTTGTTTTCTGATGTGAGTGTAGCAGACACTCGGCTCGGGTGGGGCTACTATTCATACCACCAAAGGAGGAGGGAGGTCGCGTGCACAAGCGTAATTCCAATGACGGCATGTTTAAAAATAGTGGCATGCCGTCATACAGAGCAGGTCTCCGGAGGATGGAGGGAGGGGAAGTGACTGAATTGAACAGTGTGGCATGCATCGCTCTTTCTCTCTCTCTCTCTCTCTCTCTCTCTCTCTCTCTCTCTCTCTCTCTCTCTCTCTTGCCCTCTCAAATGTTCTGAATTTGTGGATCAAGGAGTCAGTGAGGGGAATCAGTCTGACTGAAGGGAGGCTGTCAAAGCTCCTCATCATCTGTCATGTTTCAGTACTTTTGTGATTTGCCTGAAGTGTGGCAACAGGGTGTAAATGAAAATTATGCCTTATTTGTTTCTTATTTAAATATCCAGACACTTACAGGTTAGTAAAGAAGAAGTAATTTTATTTATGAGAATCAGCTGAACCCCATTACAGGTACCACTAAGCTCCAAATTGAAGTATGTACAAAAGTGGTACAGAGCCACTATTCACTAGAAATACTTCAAGGCCCATACAGGGACCGACAAAATAGCTTAAGGCTTAAAAGCAGCTCCTAATTTGTTTATTTAGAAGAAGCTTATGAAAAAGGGCGTGTCAGTCCTAATATTAGACTTCCTACATTTCTTGTCAAAGAGAATTTTAAAAAGCATTTTGGCACTAATCAAGCTCCTAAATCTGAATAGGTAGGGGTAGTGAGGAGAATCATGACTGCTGCCTGCAATCTGCCTCAAAAAATGTCAAATTTTAGAATCATTTAAGAGTGCTAGAGTTTTTTAAAGGTTCTGACATCATGGCATTTTTTCCCAGTTCTATATGATTTATTAATGACGTTCTTCCTGTCATTCAAACTTGTGCAAGGAAATCTTGCTTGTGTAAAGTTTCAATTTCACTTTAGTTAGAAGAATGTAGAGTTAAATGTCTTATCAGCCATTTTAAGAATCTAGATCAGGATTAAAAGAGTGATTTTATTATTATTATTTATTTATTTATTATTATTTTATTGGACGATCTATTGAGAAAGAAGTTTGAGTGAGCATATGGATTTACAGTATGTGTTTTAGCATCATAAGTCTGGAATACGCTCCATTTCCCCAAACATATCTGAAGCTCTAGTAAAGCTGCCCTCCTGCTGTCCTGTGAAATAAAACTACTACGGATGAGTAAGCAACCCACGTGGTACAAACACAGACCCAATTTGTACATTTGATGTTAAGCACATGTTTAAACCCCTTCTAACCTAAGCCAAGCTCCTGTATTTTGCATGTGAAAATGATGGCACATTCTGCCATGACTTGCTTTATTTGAAGATGGGCTGACATTTAATGTGTCAAACTACGATATTCTCTGGGGGAACTCAAAATAAAATGTATATCAATTAAAATGTTATGCAATAGTTAAAAAAGATGCTCGAAAATATGGTACCAAGTGATGATGTCTCTCAAAATCATCATCATCATCATAATCCTGGTCCTAAATGATCGGATCTTCTTGTTTTCTTTCAAAGCAATAGAAAGTTACACTATTAAAAGATAATGTGAAAAGGAATTTTGATCAAGTTGCATTTGTGATCCTGGCATTAAAAGAAACGTGCAACATTTTTACCATATTGCCTATCCCTCCCAGAAACTTGTAACAAACAAGGACATGCTAAATTATTTAGAATGAGCTGAGGGTAAAATGTTCAGTTTTACAGGTTAATGTTTAGTGTTGGTAACCAATCATACTACACTACTTTTCAAATGATCATTCTTTCTACGAAGTGTTGTTATTATAGTAAAGTTAGTGGGCATATTGTGCACAAGGCATCTGGATTCATTCACAACACAAAGGACAGAATCACAAATCCATCTTTGACTGCTGTGTGGAAATACAGAATCCCCAATGAGGTCTCATTCTGAAATGACATCCTGTTCAAAAATGTGACAACGCAAAGATAAGAGCAAGACAAGAGAAAAAAAAATGATTACTAACCTGACAAATATATACACAATTGAATAGGCTATTACTTTAGTTATCTAATACCTAGCCATTCTTCAAACAAAATACAACAATTCCAAAGGATGCTTTCATCCGTGCTTTTCTTTAAATACTGAGCAAAGCACGTAGAGTAAAATCCTTTTTTTTTTAAATGGATGCATTACATTTTGTCAAGAAAGCTTTCATTTGTCAACACTTTTCTGGAAATCCATGTGCAACAGAGCGTGGAATTGAGAACAGTGCCAGTGGGAGAAGGAGGCCAGTGCTGACCAGAAATGTAAATTGGCGGTCTGCAAGCACAGGCCAGGAGCCTTGTCAGCTGTACTCCTGCAAACAGTAATAACTCTCTACAATCATGCCATAATGATATGCTTGGGGTCCCGTTAACTCTGCATGTAATAATGGTTTGCTTTTCTGACTCTCTTAACAGATATAGGATGGTGGCAGCGACACCAAGGAACATGGATGTGTGTTGGGGCTGTAGGATGGTGATGGAGGTTAGACTGGATCATTATCCTCTCCATTAACGTTGCAATTACACACCTTCAGCCATATTAGGAGCAGGCAGATATGGCTGTGACCTTTGTTTGAAGCATTACTCAAACTGCTCCCTCTCTGTATTCCAGAACCACAACCTTGAACAGCAAAGCTCTTACTCTCACTCTACTGACCACAATCCACCAGTCCACCATGTCTCACGCCACCCCTAACCCCACTACTATTCCATTAACATAACCAACAATCCAGTTTAAGAGATGTGGAACATGGGGCAGTGTCATTTCCTGTACATGAAAGTAAAATTTAATAGCTGGGGTGCTTTGTGTGTGTGTAGAAGCTTAACTTCACTCATGATCATTGGACATTTAGCACCCTATGATTTCAGCAATCCAAAAAGCATGGATGGAATTGCAGAATTTGATAATAAAACAGTCAAATGCCATAGATTTGCCAAAACATGAGTGGAATATATAAAAAATAAGCCTGCAGCACCAAATCACAGTGAACAGAGAAGACTTGTGACTTGTAACTAAATAAATAATGCTGCTAAGTTTGAGAGCAGTTCTGCCAACATGGGACAATAAGAGCACTAGTAAACAGATGCCAGAATAAACTGTGCTGGCACTGCTGCTCTCATGCCTCCATAAACCTGCATAACACAGTATCTCAAGCCTACATCGTTACCACAGCAACACCGCAGATTGGTTGGTTATGTTTGGACAAGCAAATTCAATGTGTGAACAGTCTGTCTTCAGGATCTGATATGTGAAGGGAGCAAAATAGATCTGAACAAAGCCTGTTAGCATAAAAAGTAAGGAAGTCGATGCTGTTTTAGATTAAGAGCAACATATAACCAATTACCGGTACTAGAAGTCAGGAGAACTACTATTCTATTCTGATTGATACCCACCTCTGAATTAAAGCGGTTTCCAAGATGAAAAAAAATTACGGTATATTCTTCTTAAGGTAAGAAATTATAATGATAAACTACTAGTGATTTAATTCGACATAATCCATAATCAATGTTAAATAAAAGAAACTGTATTCTGAGTCACCACATCACCATTCTTGTGTCAAGCTGTGCTTTAATCATAAAAGGAAAAAAATCTTACAATTTCAGAAACATAATTTTTTTTTTTTTTTTAAATGCAATCTGGAAAAAATTAAAATAGCTTGACAGAAAGGAGTGTCTGTTACCAAAATCAGACTGGACAATTATGAGCTTTTTTGTCTGCTGCAGAGGAGAATAAACTAGAGAAGGGGAAATCCATTGTTATCCAGAGCAATACTCATACTGAAATGAAACCATCTGTGAAGCGGGGAGCTATTTGCCTTAAAAAGATCAAATAAGCTGGTTTTGGAAAGTGCTCCAGATCTTATTTGGATTTTTGGGGGGCTTTGTCAGTTGGAGAGTGAAGAAACAGGGTTAGAGATATTGCATGACATTCAACTGAGGTTCACAGTCAAAATTTGCCCGCAGACACAGCAGCTATGACTTAACCAGACGCATACCAAAGCACCAAGCTAAAGTGAAGCCTTGTCCTGACCTAATATTGCTAAGTCCACCATGAATTGATTCAATTATTTCATTAAATGTAAATTATTTGTTAGTCGTGTTAAAATGTGTAGCGACCCTGGTTTTACTGATCATCTGCAGCAACTGGAAGTTACTGCTGTCACATGGAGTCTTATTAGTCACATTTCTTTGCCTACATTTTGGAAAAAAATTATTAATTACAAAGTGAGACGTGTGGCAAAATAGATGTGTTATTTAGAATTTTGTTTGAACAGTGTAACACCTTCCTCCATGATGAGCCCACTCTAGTCTCTGAACATTCCGCGAAAGAAACACCTTCTCTTACAGTGAGACAAATCATTCTTGTATCCACCCCATGAGTCAGATCTTCTCTAAATTTAGTAGGAGCTTTAGCTCTTGCTCCTTCCTTCCACAGTGTTTTGTGAAATTTTGCACAGTAGTTTCTGAGGAACCCTGCCAATATACGAACAAATCAAGTATATGTTTGACTCAAGCTAGAGAGGTGACAGGACAAGCTGCTTCGTGACACGCAATATACTGTAGAAAATCTGATCAAGGGAAGTGACGACTAAACTATCTGGTTCCTTAATGACTATTGAAAAGGTAGCAGAGTAAATCAGGTATCCGCTTAGAAGCTCCTAGGTAAACCAGAGTGCCAATGTGAATACAAAGCAGCATTTGCACTCAAGATATTATTTTCTGCATAAATAAAGATAAGTGAAAACTATCTTTCCATTTCACTGCCTTCTTCGCATCCTCCACTCATCTTCCCTCCTGACATTCACTCTTCTCTTTCTACTCGTCATGTGGAAGGGGCACGCAGTCAGGCTATGATGAAAGAGACAGAAATATATAGGAGAGGGATAGAAGCCTTGAGCACACTTATGGTAACGCTGCATCATTACCGTAATTCAACAGTCCAACTCATTCCCCATTAATCCTTCTTGTGTTTGGTTGCTTCAGCCAGAACCTGGTGACAACATGGGGATATACTTTAATTCATTCACCATTTCCAGCAGCACAGCAGTGATGAGGAAGAGCATTAACATTTTGCTGACATGTGTTTCTTCCTCTGCATCTTCTGGCAGTGCTTCCTAATTTGCAGCCAGGTGTTGTTAGTGTTTCACATTACCACAAGTCAAGAATTTCACACCCAATAGGTTTGATGGCTGCATGGAAGGAGAAAAACCTGTAATAATAGGATTGGGAGAAATATGTGACATGCCACTGGTAAGGAGGCCCTGTCACATGTCACATGTTTTGCCATATAAACCGACGCTGCAGACCTGAGGTTGTGAATGCTCACATCTGAGAAGATGAAGACCAATTGATTATCAGCTACCTGCTACGTAGATAACCCTGATGACATAATCTAAGTTAATACAACTACATGCCCCCAATAGGTGGCATTTAAAAACTCTGATTATGTACAGTTCAACTGGTGGTCCACTGGTTTATTTAAACTCTTTGACTGAGTTTCAAGGAGATCATCATTTTCAAAGTCATACAGAACACAAATGTGCAAAGTCAACTTCACAACCTGATCTTATAGAAGTTTGTGAAATAACAACAACCTTAATTTTTGTGAAGATCTAATTTGAAGATGATTATAATTTGGTGAATGTTTAAAATGTTTTACATCCTTTGATTACTGGTTTATAATTCCACAATTATCCATCATTCACAACAATATATTGTAGCTGAAGTTGTCTTTCACTGAACACCCAACAGGGCATAAATAGAGAATCCATTAAGATCATTTAATGGTGGTTTCTAGTAATTCTGTCAGGTTGACCAGTATAGCATTCTAGGCAGCAGTTACTGCCATTGCTAAAAGTTAATGTTTATATTAAAGGTTTAAAAAAATATTGCAGATTTTGACACAGACATTGGTGAAACTAACCACCTAATGTGTACAAGTGATGCATGATGTTGTGAAAACGTCATATTGCAACCACTGTGTACAATAATGGGATGGACATTCATTTGCTTGATTTTCAAGAAAAATACACAGTTGATTTTGAAATATGGATTTCTCAGTTTGGGGCAGCACGTGGTGCAGTGGTAAGCACTGTTCCCTCACAGCATGAAGGTTCAGGGTTCAAGTCCCGGCTCAGGCATGGGATCTTTTTATGTGGAGTCTCCATGTTCTCCCTGTGCCTGTGTGGGTTCTCTCTGGTACTCCAGCTTCCTCCCACAGTCCAAGGCCATGCAAATGGGGACGAGGCTGATTGATACTCTAAATTGACTGTAGGTATGACTGTGAGTGTGAATTGTTGTCTGTCTCTACGTTGGCCGTGCAATGGACTGGTGACCCATCCAGGGCGTACCCCGCCTCTCGGATGAAATCTGCTGGGATAGGTTATAATGTATATAAAAATAATTTTCAGTCTAGATGTTATCTACGCCCTTTTGCACCAAGCCCTTTTACAATTAACTACAACCTTACAGTAATGTCAATCCCTGAATAGTTTTTATTTTCATTCCCCAGTTATAATCATTTGCTAGTTCTATCAGCTTTAGATTAAATGGAATCGTCATCATGAACGCAAAATATATCATCTTCCAGGGGCTATCCCAATCAATGGCCAAATCAAACCTGCGCCCTTGGGTGGCTCCAAATTGAAATATCTCGACCACACACAATTGTGGTCAATTCATGTATTTTTTGTGATACCAAGATACAAGGAAAACCAAAAGGAAGGGTGAGATATAGTTGTAACTGTTCTATTTGTTTGTTCAGGCTTGGTAATGTCAAAGCTGCTCTACCCAATAGTTACTATTATTGTTGTAAAAAACTGGCACTCTTGACACCAAACATTGCCTGCCTTCAAATGGATGGCCTGGGACAAGGAGCTGAGCCGTGACACAGCACCTCCACACCTCCTATAAAAAAAAGATGAAACCAGGCAATATTTGAAATAGTAATTAGCTCCCTGGTGACTGCCTTGCATTGTTTCAAATTCCACCCAAAAACAAAAGCCAGCTGGACATCATGGACAGTGTGTAGGACTTGGAAAGGATAATAGATGGGTGCACTTTTAGGTGCCGGCTAATTGAAAACATTGCATCAGTGAGGGGGAGAGCCTGTTTAAGATTCTGGTTGTGGGCAAAAGCTTCTAGTTTTGATGCTTTTAAGCAGATTTCCCTATCTTTGAGATTTCAACAATCCATCAACTAAAGAGCTGCTAATGGCTCGGCAGTGTGACAGCCTGGCTGGTCAGTGTGTGTGTTTGTGTGTGGTTTCTGTTTGAGCCATTTTCTACATAAAACAGGTTGAATAAATCAATCAGGTGCTCCACCTCTTACTGGGCTTTAATTACTCTGACAGCATTGCAAATCCTCAGCATGCACACTGACATGCTCCCGCCTGCTTTCTGACAAATGGCATCAGGTTTAATTGCCTCCAAATGAGCAAATGAATGGAAACGAGCTTCAATATCAGTGCTGAATAAAGATCGGACTCACGGGAAAATACGGTGTTTGCTTTGATTTTTCCAATGACCTCGTGCTGCACTGGTGTGAGCATGATTAAATTAGCAAATAAATATCTGATTATTAACCTATTTCAAGGTAATTGGTGATGAACAACTGACAAATGTAATCATCCTTCATTAGAGGCTGATCTTCACCATTCCTGCTCCAGACAGTCAACAGACAACATAGTAAGCTGCTTACTTGAGGCAGGCACATTAAGACCTGCTGCTCATCCACCAGGTCTTTCATTATCAGGCCCAGGTGGCTTTGTCCTTATGGATAACTCTATAATCTAAAACAATACTTGAAGCAAGGAATAACAACTGTGAAGCCTAATTGTTAAAAGGTAAAGACGCCCTGGTCCCACAGCACTTAGTATACATTGTAGACTGTAGCAACAATAATGCAGACAGCTCCTGTCTGTTTACTCCTGTTTACTGTCCCATTGAATGGCTACTAATATCCCACTGCTTTCCCCAAAATGATAAACTGACAAGGATCATGCCAATAGATTATTCCATTTAGACTTTCAGATTTTGTCCTTTTTCTGAATAACATTTTTTAATTGTGATACAGTATGGGCCAGATGCATAAATGCTTCAACTTGATGCTACCATGTAAAATGGCAACAGGTGTCTTACTTCCTGAAACACATCCAGTCATATTTTTCGTTAAACATGTCATAATAAAGAGAGGACACAGAAAACTTTCCTTCACTTTCTTAAATGAGCATTCGGAGACATTACAACTGTGTGAAATACTTTGAACAGACAGGAGGGCCACAACAACAGCAAACTTTGGTTACCCCCATTATGTCAATCTTAGCTGGATGTAATTCATGCAGTTTACAGCTTAATTTAAACACGATTATTGGGGGAATCTTCATTTTCCTGAGCAATGAAAAGTTTAATCTGAATTCATTTTTTAAATAAGTCCAAAAACCCTTACATAGTCACTGAATGAACCGAATTTTTTTGATTTTTTTTTATCAAAACCTCTGTTAAAACAGTCCTAGATTCTCTCATGAGAAGTATTTCAAGGAATAGAGTATCTGAAGGACACAACTCACTCCAACATCACATTTCTCTGCTTCCAAATGAATGCGTTTGAAAACCCTTACTTGCTGCACCTCAAGGTTCATAAACCTTTCTACCCAAGAGCCATCACTGAACTGAACTCTGTTGTATAACTGCGTGCAAAACAATAAACACTATTTCCTTTTGCCAATTGGACTATTGTAATTAGAGTAAGTGCTCTCTGAGACAAAAATCTCTCTTGCTTTCAACTCATTTGAATTCACACTTGCTGCTTGTTGCCTTTAGAGTTTATTTTAATATCTTTAGAGTTTATTAAGTTTGGCTGCACGGTGGTGCAGTGGTTAGCACTGTGGCCTCACAGTAAGAAGGTTCCAGGTTCAAGTCCCAGCTCGGGCGCGGGATCTTTCTGTGTGGAGTTTGCATGTTCTCCCCGTGCCTGTGTGGGTTCTCTCCAGGTACTCTGGCTTCCTCCCACAGTCCAAAGACATGCAATTGGGGACTAGGCTAATTGCATACTCTAAATTGACTGTAGGTATGAGTGTGAATGGTTGTTCTGTATGTTGGCCCTGCAATGGACTGGCGACCTGTCCAGGTGTACCCCGCCTCTTGCCCGTACACGCTGGGATAGGCTCCAGCCCCCCCGCGACCCTTACTAGAAAGGAATAAGCGGAAGACGACGATGGATGGGTTTATTAAGTTTAATTTTAAATACAAATTTTAGAATGCTTTGCCTTCAGTTACTTGTCACCTTTCCTGCCCTCTGAGAGCCATGGAAGTGTTCAGATTGATACCGAAAGGTCACTGAACTTTTATTGTCAAGCTTGTGTCACTTTCTAACAACCTGCCTGGGAAGATTAACTTCGTTCACATACTTTTAAAACACTTCTTAAAACTCTAAATAAGATTTTTTTTGTGTGTGCATTCATCAGTTCAATCTTGTATTCCTGCTTTTGCTGTGAAACACCCATTATTAAATATTAAAGTGTTATAAATGAGGATTATTAAAAAATAATTGGTTGACAAATGTCAATTCAGGGCTGGACAGGCGACCCTTACTAGTAAGGAATAAGCGGAAGACGACGATGGATGGATGTCAATTCAGTGTCTGTCATTAATGAGATCCTGCTATTCAAGAGTCTGGAAACAGCAAATAATTGACAAAAAAAGGCTAAAACAATAATGATCAGGCTGCACGGTGGTGCAGTGGTTAGCGCTGTCACCTCACAGCAAGAAGGTAGCGGGTTCGAGTCCCGGCTCGGGCATGGGTGTGGAGTGTGTGTGGAGTTTGCATGTTCTCCCCGTGCCTGCGTGGGTTCTCTCCAGGTACTCCGGCTTCTTCCCACCATCCAAGACATGCAGTTGGGGACTAGGCTGATTGAATACTCTAAATTGACTGTGGATGTGAATGGTTGTTTGTCTCTATGTTGGCCCTGCGACGGACTGGCGACCTGTCCAGGGTATACCCTGCCTCTTGCCTGTTGACGCTGGGATAGGCTCCAGCCCCCCCGCGACCCTTAATGTAGGAATATGCGGAAGACAATGGCTGGATGGATGGAATTAATGATCAAAATAGTTGGAAATTACTTGTGTTTTGTTATGCTGAGTTCATTTTTTTCAGCTCTTTCTTCCTTTAAAGATACATCTCAAATGAAAGTCACATTATAAGAATGTGCATTGAGGTTTTTTGAGGGACTCTGACTAGGTTCATAACACTGCTCCACTGAGACAAAAGGAGCCAGTAGAGGTGTTCAAGGTTCCTACAAGCATGCTATCTGGGCACTTCCCAAGGGAGATGTTCCAGGTACACCTAGCTGAGAGAAGGCTTCGGGGCAGATAGAAGACCAGGTGAAGGGACAATATCTCCTCGCTGGCTTGGGAATGCCTCCGGACACTCCAGTCAGAGCTGGTTGATATAGGTGGGGGAAGAGATGTTGGGGGCTCCCTGCTGGAACTGCGGGCCTCCATGACCCAACTTGGGATAAGCTGTTAAGGATGGATGGATGGAGTGAACTGGCTAAAAACCACGATTAGTACTCCTAATAGTTGATAATTAACTCTGAAATGAAGAGAACATGAATAAACCCATTGCAGTTGCTGATATAAACATTTAAGGAAAATATGGATTAAATTGCTCATTGCTGAGGCAAGGGAGGGACAAAACAGAACCCTTCTTACATGGAAGAACTCCTTTTTTTGTTTTCTCTGCTGAGGGAACAAACCACACCTAAAGAGGATTGACAGCCAGACTGACAGCCATTGATCACAGCAGCCTGGAGGTAGCAGATGGAGGATGTTCTGTACTAATCAGTTCATTGTGTCCTTGAGAGGACAGTCAGGAGTACAGCTGGAGATGGGAGGGAAGTATAAAATGCTGTGTAATGATTCTGTCCATTCCTGTTTCCACCCAAGCCAACTAGTTAGCCATATCACACAATACATCAGGGGGTCAGAGGACAAGTTTTACAATTAGATGAATTATCTGTTTTACATACATAAATATTGGCTATCATGTAGAGGTCAGTGCAAGTTCCCATGAGTCTCACATTTGTTCAAAGGGAGACAGTGTAGCATGTTCAGCTGGAGAGGGTGCAGCGTAAGCTAAAGCCAGAGGACAGCTGTGCTATTTACTGGCTGCAGCTGACAAACATGTCAGGTCAATAGGGTAGTTTCATGCTTAATCAGGACTACAAGTGCACCAGCAGTAATGTGTCACACCACATAGAGTAAAAGGTGGGGGAGGGAACGATTTAGTAAAATGAATTCTTACTCATACAGAGGGTTTAAAAGTGTTTAAGTCGATTTATGTCTGGAATCATGAAACACATACTATACCAAAAGGGGTCCTTGTTATTGTTGCTGATGTTTTTTTTAAAAAAAAACACACTAGTATTGGATCAGTACTCTGTATAGAGTTCAAGTACTGGAATTGGTGTCAAGAAGGAAGAAATGACATCGGAGTGACAGTTGCACCGTCTCTTGAAATCCTGTCAGTTCATTCCTGAGTCAGTAGATATTTGTGCAAAGTCTGAAGTAATATCCTTTAGACCTGATATTAAGTAATGGCCAAAAATAATGTTCTGTGCTGTTGCAGTCACGTCTGATTGGCAAAAACAAATCAGTATATGTAAACATTTAAGCACAGTTTAATATTAAGTAAGCAGGATCGGCAGCTAAACACATAAACAGGTCTGTGCGATCTACCAAATGTGGTTTAGTAAAAATACGAGCTTTTCAGACTCAGCTCCATATAATTATTTACTGCAACAAACACCTTCATAAACATGAGCCAAGAGAAAGACATCACAATCTAGCCTACACTGCCTTTGACTGACAGCTGATCTATGTATAAAATGTACAGAATATTTAGATCTGAATCCTCATCCCATCGAGCTCTTCAGCCCAAAGGTTGGTACGTGTGTGGATGAGACTTATCTTATTCTATGAAATGGGATGATCATCTAAATGAGGGTCCTCAGCGTTGGCTTTAAATGTTTGTAGATATAATCCTCTGAGGGCTTCTATGATGATTGACAGCATATGGTTGCTGGTGATGAGATTGTGATGGATAAAAGCTGCAAGACCGCAACCGAAAAGGAGTTTAGATGCTGCTCTCTAGGGAACCTGGGAGAGCAAATAAACAAGAAATCTGCATGCCCTTCAGCTACTTGAATGATCCAGTTCCTCCCCCTACCCCAAAGATATGGACTGCAGCCCATATGATGGCTAATCCATTTAGACTTGACTCTGTTCAGAGCGAAGGATCAATAACTGCAGCAAAATGGGAAAATAATTGTTCCGCTCAGCACTGGTTAGGATCAGTTCACCTTGACATTAGATGGCGAGGCAGAGACACAACTATGCACTGAGGAATGGAAGTGATGTAAGTGATCAACAAAAGACATCTCTCAGGAAAAAGCAACAAGTGAGTCACAACCCTTTAGTGCAGAATTTTTCCATTTTCTAGCATTACCTCACAAGGCAACAGAGGGAGGAAATTAAGGAGCTCTGCGTCTAATGATCTGGATATTGTGAATTGTCATGAAGCTCTACTCTAATGTCAGTTTGTTTCTTTTCTTCTGGACTGAATCAATAAATATGAGTCTGTGAGCTCCATAAAAGACGGACAACTGATGCTACTTTGAACATCATCTAGTCAAGACAACAAAGCCAAAAATATGTCCACTGAGGAACGGAGTGGAACAGTCTGTTCTCCAATCTAATGAAGGAAATTGTTTACAGTACAGCATGAAGGACTCTAATGGGATTGCAACTGTGTTTGCATGGACATGGAGGGGTAATAAACCTAAAGGAGGACCTATTATGAGAAAAACACACACACACACACACACACACACACACATACATATATATATATATATATATATATATATATATAAAGAAATCCATTTTTTCACTAATAATGCAGAAAACTGTGCTACTTTGACTGTGTTGCAGAAAACTCTAATGCAAATAAATCTTATACAAGTCTAAAACTCACTTGAATAACACACCTTAAGTATTGTCTCGATCAGATTGATATCTGCGTGGATATAGTTAACGACAGTACTTCTTACTTAATTCATAGACTCGCTCACAAGCTTCAAGTCCTCTGTATGCATGAACGTTGTGTTCTTTTTGTGAATTATGGTTTCATTTGGATGAGATAAATGATTTACCTTATTGTATACCTTGTGATTTAACAACTTCTTATCCCAGTCCAGACCAGTCCTCTCCAGCTGAACTGTCTCATCTAACTACATTGCCTTCTGTTGCAGAAAATCAAAATACCATACTCGAGGCTCCAGACATTCACACACCAATAGGTGATGTCACAGTTTATATGTTGTCTTCTGTGCACAGTGTAGGTTTAAAGCAAAAAGGATAAATAAACTATAATGCCATATATCGCCACCTTCTTAAAATAACTGCAGAAGTCACTTTTTGACAATTTCTTTTGCCTAAAACAACTCCTTATGATGTTTTGTCTCCACTTTTTTGTGTTTTCTGAAAAACTCAAGCGATTATTTTAAGATGCTTATGATATCATGGAACAATTTTTTTCACCAACAATTGCCATTCAGTCATAAAGCTAGTGGCTAAACTTATTTGTAAATGTAGTCTGCCAGTATATCTACACTCTTAATAACTTTTGATTAAGAGGAATGAAATGTAACAAACTTATTTTTCTTCCTTTACACACCTCATATTATCTCTCCTTGCCCCTCTTTACCTTACTACACACACACTTAAGAATATACGCATGATTTCCTTCTCATTGCCTACTTGTTATCCCCTTGTGTGTGCTCCCATGGGTAATAAGCTCATAACAACTCATCAATCCACAGCCACACACCTGCTGCAATCTGTTAAGACGTTTCACCTGTGGCTTGTGGCTAAAAGGACAGTGTGTGTGTGTGTGTGTGTGTGTGTGTGTGTGTGTGTGTGTGTCGGTTCTGCCTCATTGCATTCTACTGTTTGCTGACATCTGACCTGTTGACAGTGTTGACCACCCTCGTGATGGAGGTGATATATATTCACGTAGGACACTGTTTTGTTTTTTGCACTTGTCCACTTTTATCTTTCCTTTGAGCTATAAAGTTGAGGAAACACAGCTTTAGGCTTGTTTTGGTTGGAGACAAATGACATATAGGATTACACAGGAAATATTTCATATTTGTTTGAAGAGCAACATCTACAGAACCCAGCAGGTGTGTTTCTGGGTTGCAAATAATTAGATCCCCCTTTTTTTCCAAATTGCTGGGCCAAAACTCATTAAAGTAGGCAAAGAATCTCGTGCGATTATATCATTTGTATGAAGCATTTTTGCTGAAAATCATTCCATACGTTTTCAAGCTTCCACGAGGTGTTTCACCATGTTTTCCTGGCAGTGATGATGTGTTTTTTTTCTAGTTGCCATTTAATCAAGTATTGGTTTGATTTGAAAAGTAAAATTAAATGCCGCCAGAATACAATGTGTGTGTGTGTGTGTGTGTGCGTGTGTGCGTGTGTGCGTGTGTGTGTGTGTGTGTGTGTGTGTGTGTCAGGTCTGACATTAAAGGGGAAAAGAGGCAAGAGCCAAATGCATACAGAGACTTGCAGGAGATATGGAACTTGATCTTTTATTAGCAAATTAAACCAACAAGACACTGTTCAATGGGCTGGAGTATGAACAGCCATATAAAGAATGGAGGAAGCACAAAAAAGGCTCTGACCATCACATCAAGCCAAACTAAAATAGAGACTTCACTTATGACTACAAGATACTTTCGGAACAGGGCTGTGGCTGCTTTGAACTGACTAAAGAGTTACAGGTAATCATGCGAAAGAGGAGGGAAATCAGAAAAAGACTGGATGAGCGGTAAGAAGAGACATAAGAGGGAGAGATTTTTTGTTTTGTTTTTTTGTTTGTTAATCAAATGAAATAAAAATAATTTGTCTGTCCCTCGATACTTCCAACAATAAAGGCAGGCTTCCGGCTTTTGTACAAGGTGGTTCCTTTTGACAGTGAAATCTTTGGATAACTATTGAAGAGAAGTATATCAATAATATATCAAAAACAGAATTGACAGACATATCTTTACAGCTGCTTGATCAATCAATATGAACTTGCTCTACAGTTGACAAGGCAGTATTTTAATTTTTTCTCCATAATTGGCCATTATGAAAACCTAAGTATTCTGTGAGCAAACATCATCTAACATCAGTGATCAGCTCTGAAACCTGTTACAGTGCAGCCCTCCATTGGTAATCAATGTAGGCCTCAAGGCAACTACTGATCACCATGTTCTCATTGCACGTCGATGATAATTTAAAGCTGGTTGACATGCAAACACTAAAATGTTCAATGGTGCTGGTAAAAAAAACAATGGTGATGATCAGTAGCATGTTGCACTGCATCTTGGATTGGGTTTTACAAAATCAGTCAGGAAAAAAAGACCTCACAAATTATTATGGGGAAAATACAAAACAAAGAGATGTTTAACTCAAGAAATGACAGTAGCCTAGAATTGGACTCTGGTAAAAGTACACTTACTTTACTCCAGCTGAAGTTAAAGTAGACACGCAAATAATCACTTTAGTAAGAGTTAAAGTATTAACCAAAATGTGCTCAAGTATTGATTAGTTTAAATAATCATAGCAAGACACATGTAATTAAATAGATATGAACACAATTTAAAACAGTAATCTGCAAACTATCATATGACCAAACAACATCTCATTACTAAAACTAATTAATTTCATCAATATAAAATCTGATTATTTTTGTCCACAGTCATGCATTGTTTCCTATGTGTGCTGCTGCAGTATGTGGGACTCATGCAGAGACTTTGTATCTCTCTTTGTTTGACGAGTTCATCATTCTTTAGGTCAGGACTCCATTCACCCATCCATCCTTCCATCCGTCCATCCATTTTCTTCCGCTCATCCTGTTAAGGGTTGCAGTGGGGCTGGAGCCGATCCCAGCAGGTTTTGGGCATGAGTTGTGGTTCATCCTGAACGGGTCGCCAGTCCATCGCAGGGCCAACACATATATATAGACAACCACTCACACTCACAGCCAGGCCTATGGTCAATTTAGAGTATCCAATTAGCCTAGCCCCATTTGCATGTCTATGAGCCATGCTTATTGAATATTGTGGTTTCATTTTTGTCATGCAAATGAGCAAATCTTTGAGAAGCAACTTTTCATTCAAATTTGAGTCCCTGATTTATCTTAAAAGTTAATGCACCTCAAGTTACCTAGAGCTAAAGTTGTTGCAAACTTTCAGGCAAAGACAGCCCACTCCCCCAGCTTTATTCACCAGGATCAAGAGGAAACATAAAGCTGGCTCGCTTTCTCTCTCCGCACTCACTATGTTAGACACAAAGTCAACTTAGCACATTACTTAGAAGTACAAATTCAAACTTAACAGCTATTTTACACCTTCAAACCAATAGGGGGTAGCATATGATCAGAGTGCTGGGGTGTCAACCCCAATTTTAAGAGAGTAACAAACTCACTATCCAAAGCCAAATGAAACAACACAGCAAGAAGGTTTTGGGTTCGAGCCCTGGCTCGGGCACGGGATCTTTCTTTGTGGAGTCTGCATGTTCTCCCTGTGCCTGCATAGATTCTCTCTGGGGAAATCTGGCTTCCTCCCCCAGTCCAAAGACATGCAAGAGAAGACTAGGCTGATTGATACTCTAAATTGACTGTAGGTATGAACGTGAGTGTGAATGGTTGTCTGTCTATATGTGTTGGCCCTGCAATGGACTAGTGGCCTGTCCAGGGTGAACCCCACCTTGGGTGTGTGTCCTCTTGTACCAGCTGGACACAGTGATATCTACAGCAGAGCATGCAATAGTCTGCTCCTTCATGCAAAATCCATATATACTCTCGTTCCACAGAACAAATATACATTCTAATATGTGAGGGCTCACTCATTTCACCTTGGTGCTTTAATTAGGGCCTTAACACTAAAGTACCAGTAGTCACCTGTAGAGAGAGATTAGTTTCAAGCCTTGGCTGCTTTAATAATAATAATAATAATAATAACACCTTTATTTTATAAGGCACCTTTCTTGCAATCAAGGTCAAGGCAAAATGTGTTTTCTTGCAAAATAACTCGCTGTTGCCTCCTAAGGAACAAAATGATACTACACGATTATTTGATGGACAATGTTGTCCTTGATATACAATTTTCAGCTGAAATTAAAACAGGTTTTTTTTCCCTTATTTTCTTAACAAGAGCAATTTGTGCCCTTTTGTTTTTCATCCTTGTGTTTGGAAATTCTGGCAGCCTACCCAGAAGCCCAGAATCCTCTGTGGGAGAGATGAGCAATGGTGAATGAGTGGATGGGCTGAGAACCCTTCAGGAATGTAGTGTTCCATTAGTTAAGTGGTGTTGTGGGGCTGGCCCTCCACTCACACTCTCTCTGAAACCACAACTGAAGCATGCGTATGAACATGATCGCCATCCAGCATTCATATCCAGTGATTTTAAGTTCATATTGCTCTAGCTTAATTTTACATTAAAATTTTTCACATCAAAACACTTGATCTCAACCATTTGACTGCATACATATTTGGAATTTCTTTTTCTATTGTGAGATCAAGTTTTTCTTTCAGAAAAATATTTTCAGTGCCATGCAGCTTAAGTCCAGGGTTGAACACACATCAAATAGCACATCCTCAGTCCTCACAGGGAGCAAGCCACTGAGGAAAATCCCTAGCTCAGCTGCCCTTAATACAGGAGAAGAAAAAGAAAATTCTCCAAGTCAAATTCTATATATCCTCACTTATTCTTCAAATATGGAAAAAAATGTAGGGTTTTTTTTGTGAGGTGGCTGTTGATGATGCAGTACATGCTTTTTTCATCATCCACAGTGCGAGTCATCATAAATAAAGAGAGCAAAGTCAAAAAACATGAGAAAGCAATGAGACTAGTGTGCATGAAATACAGTATGAACACTAATTTGGAAGGATGGATTGGAATAGGAGGAAGAAAAAAGGAATTTAAAGTAAAGAAGAAGAAGAGGAAAGAAAAAGACGGTTGCTGTCTTAGTATTAGTCTGAGCGTTGAACCATTTCACGCTCCATGTCAGGTACTTTTCAGTATACTTCTCTTCCAAAGCACACATTCAGAGATTAAATTAACAGATCTTGATCTTGACACAGCTTTGACAGAAAGTGAGATGACCCTCTTCAAACAGTTTATTTTTCAGCCACCTGACCAGTAACAGTGATGTGATGCTTCTACAACATTTTCATTTTGACCTGCAGATTTAACTGAATTACAAGAGTAAGGCTCCTGTCATTTCAATCATGTTCATCATCTGTTTCAAAGGTGCACCCTTATAGGTCTGCGAAACTCAATCATTTTGTTTAGGTGAAGGTTCACACATTTCATCATTGATTTTTCTGTAAATACAATACCTCCAACAGCTAGTAGAACCTCAAGATACATGTACATAGCATTCAAATTGTCGATGACTGTTAAAGAAATTACAAATCTACTGCATCGTTTTATAAACCACATGCAGATGTAAGTTTAAGTCTACAAAAATAATGAAAAATATAATGTGTTTGAAAAAAATTATAGAATGGCCGGGAAGGGGAACAGAAAATGTAAGGGACTGACTTTTTATTTATGGAACTGTAATGACAACGTTGCTGTCATAATGATTTTAAAGCTCATCATTCGGGGCCATAATGCTTTAATGATGTGTTTCGATCAGACAATCAAGGAGCGGGGAAGCATCCTTCTTTGTAGTGTCGTTGTAGATGGCCATCAAATAAGTACAAAGAGAAAACATCATTCAAATGTCTCTTATTCTGCCTTGCAAAAAAAGGAGATGTTGTGGCAGAGAGGAGAACCTAGATGGAACAGAAACAGGCCAAAGAGACAAACAAATCCAATTAGAGTTGAAGGTTTTTGAGACTAAAAAGTAAGAGGGAGACATGAGAGGCAGATGCAGCCAGAGAGTTTGACTCTTGTCATCTTGACAAGACATAGAGTTCGGAAGAGATCCAGGAGGAAGCTGGGGTGATAATGACACGCTCCTCATCTCCTTGGTCCAGACTGACTTACCAGAGCATGGCAGATAGGAAAGAGGGAAAGCTGAAGGGTCAGAAGCATCCAGCCAACATCTACACAAGAAGGAGGGGACATGTCTGATTAACCAGCTGCAATGGAAAATGCCTGCAGCTAAGAAAGCAAGGAACACCACGACATATTGTATTATCAGCCATTTAGGCTTTCCTGGACAGAAAGAGGGGCTGGTCTTGCGTGGCTGCTTCATTTGTTTTTCTCCTTATAATAGAATAAGGATTAAAGCAAGGTTCATCAGTAGCTATTTGAATGGGGGGTTGTTTTCAAAATGATCAGGGACTTTTTTTTTTTTTTTCCAGAATTGGACAATGCAGAGAAGCATCAACATAGCTCATGGTGCTAGATCCGAGTCACAGTTGTGTGAATTGTAACCTAAAAGACCACCAAACTGGCAATGCTGGAGAGAAATGGCGTTCTGAAGATCTGATATGTAATCTGTTTTTTTTTTATTATTATTATTTTATTTTTATATGTAATCTGTTTAAATGGTAAATGAGGGGAAAATAAAGAACATTAACAAATTATTAATTATGCAAAGTAGTGCTTATTCACCACTTTTTTAAACATTAAGTAACATTTACTAATGCACCCTTACTGTAAAGCCTAACCAGTAATCTACTACAGATGATGCAATGAATGAAAATATTTGTGAGTGGTATAATGATGGAAATGATTTAATCCCACGAAAGAGAAGAATATGGATTCATGGATGTATCTATCTGTGCTGTAGCGAGCTCCTTGCCTACAACCTACAACTGTTGGGTGTTTATCTTAAAAGGTAATTTGTTAATATTTTAAGCAGAAGTCCTGACACTAGGCAGCATTGTGGTACAGTGATTATCACTGTTGCCTCACAGCAAATAGTTTCTGGATTCGAATCCACCTGCTGGCTGGGGTATTTCTGAGTTTGCACGTTTTTCAAATGTCAGGGTGGGTTCTCTGTTTGTGTTCTGGCTCTCTCTGACATGCTCAAAGCTAGTTTGTTAGGTTAAATTGAGACTCTGAATTGCCTGTAGGTGTGGCTCGAGGTGACTGGTTGTCTGTCGCTATATGTGTCCAGGGGTGTACCCGACCTCTCACCTGATGACAGCTTTATAGGCTCCGCAGCAGTATAACATAAGTATTTGCATCATACGGAATGACAATTTTAGATGATATGTACGTTAACAGCATGTTTGTTTTATTTCCACATAAACATGGACAGGAGATAATGTATATGACATCTTTTGATGCGCAGGAAAAAAAACAACTTACTGAAGTTTCTTTTTTTTATGGTTGTTTAAAATGTGTACTCCTCCTGGAACCATCACCTTATCGTGGTGGAGGAGTTTGAGTGCCCTAGTGACCCTACGAGTTATGCTGTCAGGGGTATTTTGCCACTGGTAGGGTCACCCAAGGCAGACTGGTCCAAGGCAAAGGGCCAGACAAAGAACGGTTCAACAGACCCCTCATGGAGAAGCCAACAAGTGCTGTGTGTACCCTGCCCGGAGGGGCCCGGGGGCCCCGCCCTGGAGCCAGGCCTGGGGTAGGGGCTCGAACGCGAGCGCCTGGTGGCCAGGCCTTGGTTCGTAGGGCCCAGCCAGGCCTAGCCCGGAAAGGTGGCACGAGCACGTCCTCCCTTGGACTCACCGCCCATAGGAGGAACCGGAGGGGTCTGGTGCAATGTGGCCTGGGTGACAGTCCAAGGCGGGGGCCTCGGCTGTCTGAACCCCAGGCATGGAAGCTGGCTTTTGGGACATGGAACGTTATCTCTCTGGTGGGGAAGGAGCTGGAGCTGGTGGGGAAGGAGTTGGAGCTGGTGGAAGACGTTGAGCGTTACCGGCTAGATATAGTAGGCCTCACCTCGACACATAGCTCTGGGTTCGGAACCCAAGTCCTTGAGAGGGGTTGGACTCTCTCTTTTGCTGGAGTTGCTCCAGTTGAGAGGCGGAGGGCGGGGGTGGGCTTTTTGATCGCCCCCAGACTCTCTGCCTGTACCTTGGGGTTTACTCCGGTGAACGAAAGGGTTGCTTCCCTGCGCCTTCTGGTCCGGGAACGGGTCCTGACGGTGGTCTGCGCGTATGCGCCAAACACCAGTTCAGAGTATCAACCCTTTTTGGAGTCCTTGGGAAGGGTACTGGAAGGTGCCCTGGCTGGGGACTCCATTGTCTTACTGGGAGACTTCAACGCTCAAGTGGGCAATGACAGCATGACCTGGAAGGGCATGACTGGGAGGAACGGCAGGCCCGACCCGAACCTGAGTGGTGTTCAGTTATTGGACTTCTGTGCAAGCCACAGTTTGTCCATAACAAACACCATGTTTGAACATCAGGATGTCCACGGTGCACGTGGCACCAGGACATCCTAGGTCGCAGGTCTATGATCGATTTTATAGTCATATCATTTGACCTGCGACCGCATGTTCTGGACACTCGGGTGAAGAGAGGAGCTGAGCTGTCAACAGATCACCATCTGGTGGTGAGTTGGATCAGGTGGCAGGGGAAGACGCCGCGCAGACCTGGCAGGCCCAAACGAGTAGTGAGGGTTTTTTGGGAACGCCTGGCGGAAGAACCAGTAAGAACAATCTTCAACTCCCACCTCCGGCAGAGCTTTGACCACATCCCGGGGGCGGTGGGGGACATTGAGTCCAAATGGGTGGACACCAGAGGTGAGGGGAGCCGTCAGGTTGAAGAAGGAGGCTTACAGGGCCTGGCTGGCCTGTGAGTCTCCAGAGGCAGGCCAAGCGGTGCGTAGCCATGCTGGTCGCCAAGGCAAAAACTAGGGCGTGGGAGGAGTTCGGTGAGGCCATGGAGAACGACTATCAGTCGGCTCCGAAAAGTTTCTGGCAAACCGTCCATTGCCTCAGGGGTGGAAGGCGGCAACTTGCCCACACTGTTTACAGTGGGGACGGGAGGCTGCTGACGCCACATTGGGAGATAATTGGGCGGTGGAAGGAGTACTTTGAGGAACTCCTCAATCCCACCAACACGTACTCCATGGAGGAGGCAGAGTTTGGGGAGTGCTTGGTGGGGGGGTCGTTCAATCTCCGGGGCAGAAGTCGCCGAGGCAGTTAAGCAACTCTGCGGTGGCAGAGCTCCGGGGGTGGGTGAGATCCGCCCTGGGTACCTCAAGGCTCTGGATGTTGTGGGGCTGTCCTGTGTGACATGTCTCTGCAACATTGCGTGGACATCGGGGGCGGTGCCTTTGGAGTGGCAGACCGGGGTGGTGGTTCCCGTCTTTAAGGAAAGGGACCAGAGGGTGTGTTCCAACTATCGGGGGATCACACTCCTCAGCCTCCCTGGTAAGGTCTATGCCAGTGTACTGGAGAGGAGGGTCAGGGTGATAGTCGAACCTCAGATTGAGGAGGAGCAGTGTGGTTTTTGTCCCGGCCGTGGAACCGTGGATGAGCTCTTCACCTTCGCTAGGGTGCTGAAGGGGGCATGGGAGTTTGCCCAACCAGTCCACATGTGTTTTGTGGATCTGGAACAGATGTTCCCAGGAACACCCTGTGGGGGGTACTCCGGGAATATGGGGTGGATGGCCCCTTACAAAGGGCCATTTGGTCGTTCTTCCAGAGGAGCGAGAATCTGGTCCGCGTTGCCGGCAGTAAGTCAGACTTGTTCCCAGTGAGGGTTGGACTCCGCCACGGCTGACCTTTGTCAACGGTCCTGTTCATAATCTTTATGGACAGAACTTCTAGGCGCAGCCGGGTGGTGGAGGGGTTTGGGTTTGGTGGCGGGAGGGTGTCGTCTCTGCTCTTTGCAGATGACGTAGTCCTCTTAGCGCCATCGGAGCACGACCTCCAGCTCTTGCTGGGACAGTTTGCAGCCGAATGCGAAGCGACTGGGATGAGAATCAGCACCTCCAAGTCGCAGGCCATGGTCCTCAGCCAGAAAAGGGTGGTTTGCCCACTCAGGGTCAGGGGGGGGGTCCTACCTCAGGTGGAGCAGTTTAAGTATCTCGGGGTCTTGTTCACGAGTGAGGGTAGGATGGAGCGGGAGATTGACAGGCAGATTGGGGCAGCGTCCGCAGTGATGCGTGTGCTAAACCAGTCTGTTGTGGTGAAGAGGGAGCTTAGCCAGAAGGCGAGGCTCTCGATTTACCAGTCAATCTACGTTCCAACCCTCACCTTTGGTCATGAGCTTTGGGTAATGATCGAAAGAACGAGATCGCAAATACAAGTGGCCGAAATGAGTTTCCTCCGCAGGGTGGCTGGGCTCTCCCTTAGAGATAGGGTGAGAATCTCAGTCATTCGGGAGGGGCTCAGAGTCGAGCCGCTGCTCCTCCATGTCGAGAGGAGTCAGTTGAGGTGGTTCAGGCATCTGGTGAGGATGCCTCCTGGACGCCTCCCGCGGGGGGCCCCAAGGCCGACCCAGGACACGCTGGAGGGATTATATCTCTCGTCTGGCCTGGGAATGCCTTGGGATTCCCCCGGAAGAGCTGGTTGAAGTGGCTGGGGAGAGGACAGTCTGGGCTTCCTCGCTGAGGCTGCTGCCCCCACGACCCAGATCCACCGGATAAAGCGGAGGACGACAACGACGATGACATTATACATATACACAGACCACAGTTCTGGTCCACTATGTACAAGTGCCACATCTGTAAACCCATCAGGGAAGAGGACAAGTGCGGGGCATGGAAGAGTTTCCGATGGATGT
The DNA here is from genome assembly GCF_037954235.1 of Aulostomus chinensis. Classification (NCBI taxonomy): domain Eukaryota; kingdom Metazoa; phylum Chordata; class Actinopteri; order Syngnathiformes; family Aulostomidae; genus Aulostomus; species Aulostomus chinensis. The sequence goes on along the minus strand of NC_141323.1, from coordinate 1,234,139 downwards.
AGGTCTAAATGAACTACAACATAAGGTTTCTACCCCATGAAAATACAAACTAAAGGGCTCATTAAAGAAATTTTATTGATGAGGGTCTGATTTCAATATCCTCCAGTGGGAGTCTAAGATCCGCAGAATCATATGTGCATATCAGCATAATTTGGGAATGCTTTTTAGGCATTTTAAGCCAAGCTTGACATGAAGAATATAGGGTATGCAGTTACAAAACACTGTCATGTTAAAATGCTGGAAAAAGTCTGTTTCTTTCTATTTTGGCTTGGAATGTGCAACCTTTTTTCAACCCTTGACAGTTTTAGATATTGACAATGGTAAAATGTGGAATAACAGTTCCCAAAAGAAAAAAGAAAGAGGGTTTTAGAAGGTGGGAAAGAATACTAACAGTGATCTTGTAACAAAAGCTGACTTCTTGAGTATAATGTCAATTCTGTAATCTAATGGCTTCAAAGAGAATGATATTTTAAGGTGTCTTCCTCCAATCAACACAGAACACGGCATGAAACAGTTCCTGTATCCCTCTCATGCTCTTTCTCTCTGTCTCTCTCTCTCTCCCCCTCGCTTGCTCTCTCCCAGAGGCACACACACAAACACACACACAAATTATTTTTGTATTGTAGTCGAAATTCTAAATGTACATCTATAATACAGATAAGTAGTAGATAAAAATGTTTTAAATCTTATATTTCCATATCACTCAATGACAGCACTGACAGAGGTAAGAGGGTGGGAGACAAATTATAATCACACTTTTGTGTTGCAGAGGAGGTGGGGGACAGAGGTGGGTGGTTCATCTTGTGTGCCACATTTTGCAGGCAAGCAGTGTTCATGCTTGGCTGGAGAAGTCGGATGACCTCACTATTACCTCATATTTCTTACACTAGGAGCACATACACAACCATCAACGTAAAAAATGCACACATTCTCCCATCATCCGTCTATCTGAGGAAGGTGACTTTATATCCATATTAAGATGTGACGGCATCATGTCTCTCTTAACCCATTTTCACACACTGTAGTGGTATGATATATGCCTACTGCAATTAAAAATGTACTAATATGTGGGTTCTGTCTGACCTAAATAGGCTATAGCCTAGTTATTTTTTTTGCCATATTAGTCGATGAAATGGCCTTTTTCAAAAGGTGACTTTTTTTAAAGCCCTTCATGTTCATCCATACTTACTAACATCAGAATGTGCACCTGTCATAACATAAACAATTACATGTAGAGGACATTTTTGCCAGATATCATGAAATTTACTCCATGAGTTCCTGAAATATTGCATTGTCACATTATTAATATCTCAAGCAAATGGAAGGATGTGGGTGAAAGCGACATTGACCTTTGAACAGTCATCCAGGTGGACATTTGTGACAATTGAAGTTCCAGCAAAGTGTTGTTGAAATGTTACGTTTTTGAGTATAAGAAAGACAAAAAAAACAAAACAAAATGTGATTACCCTGGACTCCGGAAGAAAGACGAAGAAAGTTTTCGTATCAGAGTTGTGATTCATGAGGAAACATGTATCTTACACTCTCTCACCTAATTTTTTCACCTGTGGAAATTAGACAAGGAAGTTTACTGCCATCTTTTAAGTCGTCCCATAAAATATAATTTGCTTCTTTGCATCTGTTCAGTATTTAGGGCCTGAGCCTGGAGGTACTCCGGGGCAAAGACCCTATTATTTCTTCTGTTCTTTGTGTTCTATTTCTTATCTATTTCTATATTTTCAGTCCATCAGTTTAGTGTTTACTTTTGATGGTGCATTGTGACTGTTTGTCTTTCAGCCTTTTATCGTTGAAAAGTTTATTATTGTTACTATTATTCTTATTATCTTTGCATCCAGAGAGATCAAAGGTCAAAATGAGATGCAGACTATTTGCCCTGTGGGGATTGTTCATCATGCTCATTGCACTTTTAGATAACATCTCTTAGAAGTGCTGTATGATATGTGGCAACCTTGACAAACATTCCTGAGTTGGTTGTCAAGGAAACAACTTACTGAGGCTCAAAGAAGTCAGGGAGTCAAAGCATGAAATACTCACAAAAAAATTCTTAAATCTGAACTAGTGTTTCAATGTAAGACATTTATTTTATTTTGCCCACTATAAATAGTATGATATCCAAATGCGTATCTGCAGCACAGAAACAGTGAATTGGTGACTAATTCTGTGCTCTTGCTGTTCCTACAACAGTTTGGTCCTCATGAGGATTAGGACAACACTGGACAATACAGCAGAGAGAGAGAATTGGTCGCAGAGTTATTAACTCGCAGCTCAGATAAGCAGAGATCACTGTGCTGCTGCTGCCAGCTGTGCTGAGAGGCACATCACCAGCACCTAGGCTACAAGATAAGGGAATCAGCCAGCTTTTTTCTGCACCAGTTTGCCAATGTGACAATATTGGAGCTGTGTGTGTCCCATTCGGGCTAAATTGTTCCCCACTGCACCATCAGGTCTTACATAGAAAGTCAGAGTGAATAGAAATTATAAGAAAAAGAGGAAAACATCAGGCCAAACAGAGACCTGTACCTCAATATAACCAGGATTTGGCATTTCTGGCAAAGCTCTGCACTGAGGGCTAGATTTCATGTTCTCCTATAATTATTCATAATGTATGAACCAATCAAATATACAATATAACAAATACCAATAAATTACTTTTAACTTATGTTGACTTGTCTCATTACTTATTGACTGTCTGCTCACATTTGCTGCAGAAATGACACAGATTCCCTCAGGGATCAGTTAAGTTCATCTTATCTCGCGATGTGAAATTTCTCATCTCACAAGTATTACTTGACAGTGTCAAATAGCTGAAGGTGTCTCGGCAGATATTATTACATCCCAGTCTTCCACAGCTTCAGTGAGCCCCGTGCCCCTCTACCTCCATCATTAAGAAAGGAAGCTCTGCATTGTTTGACCCCTGCACCTGGCTGGAGGGCAGACGCCCGCTTGATTTGTTGGGGATGGGCTAGCCAAGATTCTGCTTCGCAGTAGACGAAATAATAAATCGAAGGGGCGACAACAACTGCAGGGGCTGTGTTGGTCTCGAGGATAATTGAGAAAAAAAGAAAAATACACAGTCCCTGCAGAATATCAGGGTAGGCACGAGAGGAGTGGAGGCACCAAGTAAATGGAAAGAAGTCTAGACACAGCAACCTTTTGCTTTGAAATACACACAAATACGTTTGTTGGCAGTCCCTTAGATTCTGGGTCATGTCTCTGTCTGGGTGCTACTCGCCTCTCACTCACCCTAGAGGCCTGATGTCCCGTAGTATCATACAATGCAGCATTAAACAAGCTGCTACTGATGAGCTGGAAGAAGGTGTAAAATAAAGAAAAATAAAGGTCTTATTCCTCCAGGAAAAGGAACATAGTCTGTGAAAAAAAAAGCCTAACCTGAGCTTGGAGCTGAAATATATAGTTTCTGACAAATGTAATAAAACAATTTGATGTGAACATGCGATGAACATTACACCCCAAAATGTTGTAGGTAATATATGTTTTACATGATGAATGTGATATCGATGTGATAATGAAAATAATCAATGAATGATGCCGTGAAGTATAGTACCAGTTATTTAAATGGGTTCCGTGATATAAAGAAAAAATCAAAAGCACTCAATCATAGCGTGGTGCTAATCCGACTACAAACCCTGCCCCTTCAGGGCATGAGTTGTGTAATGTCACAAAACTTCTTTGACTTATCCCTAAATTTGACCTCTGACTCTGATCGAACAGTTCAGAGAAAAATATAAACAACTCTCATGTTGGCAATTGACTTTCGAAGCTTTGCACAAAGGTATCCATCATTTTCTTTAGCTTATCCTGTTAATGGTCGGTGGGGGGGGGGGGCTGGAGCCTATCCCAGCAGCTTTTGGGCATAAGGCAGGGTACATCCTGGACAGGTCGCCAGTCCATCGCAAGGCCAACATATGTAGATAGACAATCATTCACTCTAACAGCCACGCCTACAGACAATTTAGAATATCCAATCAGCCTAGTCCCCATTTCCATGTCTTTGGACTGTGGGATGTTGCCAAATTACTGGAGAGAACCCACGCAGGCACAGGGAGAACATGCAAACTCCACAAAAAAAGGTCCTATGCCTGAGCCGGGGCTCTAACCCGGAAACTTCTTGCTGTGAAACGACAGTGCTGACCACTGCACTACCATGCCGCCCTGCACAGAGGCAATCTACCTTAACCATCATGAAGCTGATCCAACTGAATGTCAAAGACAACCCTCCACCCCACAATCCCAGGAGTAACAGAATGATGTCACACCTGCTGTTATAGAAAATTACAAAGCCTCAACAGTGTCTTCTCATTGAAGCAATCCATCCATAAAATTCAAAATCCAAAGACTCAAGGCACAAGCCTAAATTCAAAAGCTGGTCCACATTAAAAATGACAGAATGCTCATTTCACCCTAAGATATCTCCCTCTAAGAATCCCTTCGCTCCTCATGGCCAGAGGGAGCATTCAGTGGGGCACAATTCACATGCTCACATGCAGAAAAGCCACCACACTCCAAAATGAAACCCCAATGGGTTGAGGCTGGTCATCAAAAGCTTTTGAACTGAAAAAAACCCAATACATCAGTATTTTCAAAGCAGAAAGAATCCCCAGCGAATACTTATCAGCTAGCCACATTCCTGCAGATAAATGTAACTGAGCTAGATCTAGCTGACGGCCTTCTCCACAAAAGTTACTGCATGGCTACATGGATATTTTAATTACAATAGGAAGAGGCTCTACCCTCAACAAACATCAGACAATGTCACAGAAGCCAATGATTTAGTCACATATCCACCAACTGCAACATCGAAGAACATATTGATACATCCAGTTTTTTTTCTGCGTGTGCAACTTTCAGGATTCTTGCGACCGCCATTTTTTTAGTATGAGATCCACGTAAGTATTGATACATGAGGTCCCTGGTCATTAAGAAACACCCCAGATTGCCTTAGGTAGTCTGATAAGTGCTCTGCATCTAGCTGGTACTCCTGCTTAGCATTTGTACTAAAAATGCACTACATGTGTTCACTTCCTTCTACACTGTCCGTAGCTTCATGCATTTTGTATGTGCCAGTGTCAGCCCTTTCCTGCAAAGTGGCTCATTGTCTGCCAAGAGAAAAACTACTATAAAAACCATACAAAGAGCAACATCCATCAATCCAGATAATCAAACTCAAGGATAACACAATGCTTGATGCTACTCAAGTTACATAGCAAGGCACTAATCACTGACTGCAACACAGACCTGAAGTTACAAATAAAGAATTTGAGAACATTTGGCTTAAAAATATCAATGCTGCAGCATGCAGAGCCTAACTTGAGTCACAAGAAATTAAAAAGGATGTCAGAAATATAATAACAGGTCAATGAATAACCCAAGTGCTGGATTTTACCATTCAAAATAGAATGTTCGGTTGTTCATTTGACCCAGTCTAATGAGTGACGTTATCCTACTGTTCTGTTAATTTTATTCAAAATTAACTGTTAGGGTTGTTTTTGTCCCATGGTCTTATTACTTTTTCATTCAATAATAAATTAATGATTAGAAAAGTAGCAAAACCAGAAATGAAATGATACATAAAATTAATGTATTCAGCAGTAGTTTACTTACATGATAAATACTGCTGTGTATTTAATAGTCATTTCCCATGATCATACAAACAAACGATACAAAAAGACATATTTTCAAATAACCTCAAATCTGCAGCAAAAAAATTAACATTTCATTACTTAAGAGTATAAAATCTATCAAATGGAATATGCCATACTTTGGGAATAAGTCTGGTAATGGCACAGTCATCCAGCAAAAAGAAACTCTTTATCAGATCCACCAGAGCTCCAAACGCCGCCTGCATTGCCCCCCCCCCACCCCTCCCTTTTATTCCTACACCAGCCCGCGCTCCCCTTCCATGAACCAGTCTGCCATCCAGTCCCCCATCAAGTTGGCTTGCTCTCCCTGCCTCCCCTTCCAGAAGCTTCCTTCTTCAACTCTTATTCACATTTCCATGTGTCCCACATTTTGTATTGTAAACTGTTTCCTTGTCTGTAACAACATCTACTGCACGTCTGTCTGTCTTGGATGAGGAATCCCTCCTCTGTTGCTCACCCTGAGGTTTCTCAGATTTTTCCCTGGTAAAAGGGTTTTCTATGGAGTTTTTCCTAAGTCGATGTGAGGGTCTAAGGGCAGAGGATGTTGTGATGATGCCATGTGAAGCCCTTTGAGACAAACTGTTTGTGAAAACGGGCTCTACAAATAAAATTGCCTTGCCTTGCCATTTCCTGCTCTGAAATTCAAAACAGAAATATATAAGATTATACAACAGAAGAGTGAGTTATCTAGAGGATGAAGGGGAAGCTTAAACTTTTCAGAGTACATATTCTTGCAAAATGTCTGAATAACAATTGAAAAAACGATCATATATATACCAGCAACAAAAACGATACCGCCATCTCGGCAAGCTACATTGATGCTGACATCGTACCATTGCTGTCTCATTTTCATGTCAAAATACACAGAAGCAACATTAATTTACATAGCATCAGCAGCTAAATAAACTATTTTCACAGCTAGCCATTTAGGTTTAAAAGCATACCTTATATACCTTGTTCTATACACCGTAATAGCTGGTTGATGCTTCCTTACATCTGAGTGCTACACCAGACTGAGTGAAATGGGTAGGAATGACATGATTGCGGCAAACTAACATTTGCCTAATATTACACTTTGCGCAGACATAAAAAAAACATGTGGGGTGTAGTATACATGGTTTCACTTTGAAGAGAATTGGCCAAATCCTGAGGAGGAGTATGGTAAAGTACAGATACAATTCCAAATGGGAGATTTCCTGCTGTGTTGATGTCATGACAGCAACGAACTCTTTTTTTTGGTGTAATATTACCCGTACCTAACAATTTTCATGTGGGAGAATGAAACGCACAGTTTCAGTTTAACTCTCAAGGAGGAGTTTGTTAAAGTAACTGCAAAACATTGATACATGTTTAGGTTATGTTAAAGCCCTCATAAATGTGATTAATTTTGGAGAACAAAATGAATAATTCCTTGCGTTTCAACAGGGATCTTGCACTGTCAAGTGGTAAGGCCCTAACCGTGAGATGTTTCAACTCCAGACTCAGACTCTTAGCTGTAAGTACTTCCCTGGATGGGAGCTTTCATTCGGCACCTGAAAAACCCTGTCTTAATTTCAGCAGCAGGAAAAACAAATTCGTCATCGTCGTCGTCCTCTGCTTTATCCGGTGGGTCCGGGTCGTGGGGGCAGCAGTCTCAGCAAGGAAGCCCAGACTGTCCTCTCCCCAGCCACTTCCACCAGCTCTTCCGGGGGAATCCCGAAGCGTTCCAAGGCCAGCTGAGAGATATAATCCCTCCAGCAGGTCCTGGGTCGGCCTCAGGGCCTCCCCCTGGTTGGACATGCATGGAACACCTCCTGAGGGAGGCGTCCAGGAGGCATCCTCACCAGATGCCCAAACCACCTCAACTGGCTCCTCTCAACATGGAGGAGCAGTGGCTCTACTCTGAGACCCTCCCGAATGACTGAGTTTCTCACCCTATCTCTAAGGGATTCATAAAAGTTATGAACAGAACCGGTGACAAAGGGCAACCTTGGCGGGGTCCAACCCTCACTTGGAACAAGTCCGACTTACTACCAGCCACGCAGACCAGACTCTCGCTCCTCCGGTAGAATGACCGAATGGCCCTTTGTAAAGGGCCATCCACCCCATACTCCCGGAGTACACCCCAGAGGATGCTCCTCTGTTACCATCATGGTGACAGGGAATCGAAGTAAGTGTGTGCTTTGTCAATTAACATTTAATGTGTTATTAATGAAGGTTCACCTGAGTGACAGTGATGCGATGAAGTTCCTGGTGAAGTTGCTGTGCTCTGCTGCTAACCTGCAGATGTTGACACCAACCTTGTCAGACCCAGTTCCTCCCACAGCCAGAGGTCACTGGTACAGCAGCCCACCTCTGGATGGAGACAAGGGCACAGGAGGAGGCAGACGAGGACAGCATATGTGGACTCTGCAACATTAGAGACCCAGAGGTCACTAGCATCAGTGTTACCGATGATGTGTCCAGATGAAAGTAAGGACAGGGGTCCAAGCGAAAACCTTGCAGATATTAACCAGACTTTCCACATGACCAGACAGTTGGATTTTAGAATTATACTTTTTAATGAGATGAGGATGCTGAACGATGAAAGAATTAACTTCATCCTGTATTGTCCTTCTTACCCCAACCATGCCTGAGAGTCCCCCCCCCCAACCTCATCTCTCTCTACTCAGGTGGCAGCAAGATCACGTCCAAGAGGGTAGTCAAGCAAAGTTAGGTTCCTTCTGCTACAACTCACGACCTTGTTCAATGTTCTCGTCATGACATGATGCAAACAAAACCAAGCTGACCAGCTTTCTATCTGGCAGTCAAGTTGAACCAAAGGTAGCAAGTCTCTTCAGGCAAGTAATATACAGTTTGTTGTTATGGCAACAAGCTAAATAAACACATGGAACATGGACAAATTTGGGGAAATATACTTATTGTCCATCATCCCAAGAGCGAGACAAGAAGACCAAGATCTGTCTCTCTGTGCCGCATTAGAGACCAAGCTATTTGGGACTAGCTTTTTGGATTGGCACGATAAATGGTAGTACATGGGAAGGGCTAAATAGAATTTTTGTATTCATTTTAACAATATCATTTTAAACCAACAACTTTTCAACAAATTAAAACTATGATGACTTAATGCTCTCAAATTCTCCTTGAGAACTCCAGGGTTTCTGTTTTCGTTCACTGCAACAGCATATTTACATATATACATTTTCATGACATTCAAAACTAAAACACACATTTTGTCTTTGACATTCTTGTCAGTATCTGCAATACTATGATATACACTTGCATATCCACATAATATGCTGTTACTAATGATGGTTTTGTTTTCCCCAAATCCCACGAAAATGCAAAAGACACTGGTAGAGGTACTTCAATACAGCTGGCACTCCCTGCAGTTCAACTCCATGCAGTGTCCAAGCTTATAAATATGGCATAATTTACCACATGTAGGAATAGGACATTGATTTATTTTCCATAGTTTACTTTAGAAATAAGTATGTCTTGCATTAATACATAGCAGTCATCATCTGAATGCTGCAAATAAATTCTGAAGCTTAGGAATTTTGCTTTGGTCTAGGGTCAAAGGGTTTTCAGTCACATGCCCACCCTGGCTGTGAAGCTACCTACAGCAGGGCCACCTGCATGTGAGGAGACCCATTCAGGCTGATGGAGCCATGTTGCTGGCTGGGCCGACCGAGTATGTGTTGGGTCAGCCTCCACCTCCTCTGGATCTCATGCTGCACCTGTAAACACATCATCGCTCAAAACTTCAAAGCATCTAATTTCAGCACTAGAACTCTGAATTGCGGTTCATCTACATTCATGAACGAGTGAAGAACAACCACGAAACCCATAGACACACATGAAAAAAGTGTCAGCTGTGTATTTTTCATAATGCTCATTAGTCATCATTTACCTTTGTGGAGGACAGCAAAGGTCCATATACTAAACTTTAAGCTGCTCACTTCAACAGGCAAGAAAACAAACTAGTTGCGCTGCTGACAAAAGAGTCACCAGAAAAAAGTTGAGTGGATCAGCCTCCAAGAGAAAGGAAAATGGTTCATCAGTATTTTTTCATATATTGTTATGCATTGGTTCATACTACAAAACTAATTTACTGTCCTTCCATAAACAGATGAGCAGATTGATAACTTTCTCTCCTCTGTGTTGCATTAGCAACCTAGTGTAGTGAACTGGATGTTCACATTTCACATACATTAAAAGGTCATCAGATATACAGTATTGTGCTGTGATTGGTCTTTGCCTGCATTAGTATAACTAGAGCATGCATCGTCCAGTGGAGGTCAGTTGCAGGGGTTTTGCAGGCCGTTCTTTGGCCAGAGCCTTCAGTAGTTTAGGCATCAAGGGAGAGAGGAAGAGGAGAGCCATCCACAGTACCACCGATGCGGCAGAGAGAGCCTCAAGATGGCTGTGGCTGAAAGAGGAGAGCCATGGAGTCATGGTAGCTAGCCATCTAGACGCAAGCCGGGGTCTGATCAGCAAGATGGGGAATGTTGGCTTGCGAGTGGCAATGATGGCGCTTTCACAGTTAATTTGCCATTAGTACCTTCTCGGTTTCAGACACTGGGAAATACTGATGTTTCTTACAAAAGAGGATGGTATTAATATTAGTATGTCAACACTGCACAGGCATCTCAAGTTGTTTGGATTGTTGGATCTATGCGATCCTGATTCACCACCTGGAAAAAGTCTCTCCCAGACAGCAAAACGACGTTGAATAAATGTTGATATTTCACCTGAACTGTCAGAATGGTCGATATTGATTTCTCAATGTCAAATAAACATTGAATCATCATTGAAATGTTGATGGTACCTGATGTTGATGACTGACAAAACAACATTGATCTATGATCTCTTATTGTGGTTGATTAACCATCTATTTATGGTTGATGGGGTGATGACACCAGTGTTAATAAATAATTGAAAAAGAATTGACTGAGAAACTATATTATTGAAAAGCCATCGATTTATAGTTGAGCGGGAAACTGCACTGGAATGCGTATCTACTTATAGTTGCCCAGGAAATATGATCGAAATTTAGATGATATATGGTTGACCCAGTGATCATCGTGTCCAGTGAAGCTCCAATTTCTTTTATTCATCAGCCCAAGCACCCAGGTAAGCACACTTCTCTTTTCTATTGTTCAAAAATCTGGTTTTAATGCCTGATAATATGTACATGCTAAGCCATTTTCGATTTGATTTGTAGAAACTAGTGTGTGCCCTGCGCTTGTCCTGTTGGACAGCCCAATGAGTAACTGTCCACCCCACGGCCCATTGGTAGCAGGATCAAGTCGCCCTCCTCCTCCAAAGGCCACTTTAAGCACTCATTGGTGGCGGTGATCCAAGGAACTTAATCAGTGTTTCTCCAAACATGGGTTCCTAATTACGATCACAGGCGGGCATACACCGGCTAACACCACGCTCTGTGCTCCAGCCAAAAACCTGTGCCTGTTTTGTCGTAAAATGTTGGTCTGAATGAGGTTATCTTTTGCTGTGGATTTCGCTTCTATATGATTTATTAGACTATACTGATCCACCGGACGTGGATACTCCGCTACTGCCCCGCGCCAGCTGCCTTCTATGCACACTATTCTTCTCCAGCGGGGTTTCGTGACAGCTAGCATCCAAAGTTGCATTGCTGCTAACACACACACACACACACACACACACTTATTTTCGTGATCATATGTCCAAAGATCTATAAGAACACCGGTGCATCCATTTACAGAATTAGTACAGGTTAACAGAATTTCAACCACATAAGATAGAGCAATCATTCTTTTTCAGTATAAAACCTGTGGAGATACACTACATATTGTGCATTCAACATGTCCTAGAGCGCTGTTTCTCTCCACTAGGGAGTTTGCAGAAAACCAGTAAAAAGTTCACCAAAACAACTTAATGATCCATACAACGGTTCTTCACAGCGCTACCAAAATTGAAATGAACGTAATTACGTAGTCTGTCAGCTGTATTACATGATTTCACGTCATCATCTTTTAATGACCTTGCTCCAGCATCTACCTATACACTATTGTAAATGACTTTTTTAATGTAAATGCTGTCTTTTGGCAAATTATGCGCAATGTCCATTTTATTTTCGATTGTGTCCGATTACAAAAATGAGTCTTGAGCTAGAGTAGAACCAAGCCCCTTTTTTTAAGATGAGTTCTCTACAGAAATTATCCATTTTTTTTCCTATTAATCCAAGATGTGTAATTCTTATACTGTACTAACAGTGATATTTCTTAATTTAGTTGTTTTGATCTGCTCTTGATATCTCTAGGATTGTGCGCCACTGTATGGAAATTTTCTTTTAAGTTTAAATATGGACAAGCTGATTTTTTTAAATGTTTTAATGGAGGAGTGCCTTACACCAAACAAGTTTTTTTAAAGTATGTAAATGTGTGTCAAAACTGAACCTGTATTTGAGGATTAGGGGAATCATTTTGGTTACCTGAATTCACACACCAATTTGAAATGGTAAAAATGGTAAATGGACTCAATTTATATTGCGCTTTTCTACCTTAGCGGCACTCAAAGCGCTTTACAGTGTCATCTCATTCACCCTTACACACACACACACTCACACAGTGATGGTGAAGGGTGCCATGCAAGGCGCCAACCTACTCATCAGGAGCAATTATGGGTCCACTATCTTGCTCAAGGACACTTTGACATTGTTACCGGGGTCAATGATCGAACCAGCGACCCTTCGGTTGTTAGAAGGCCACTCCCCTGAGCCATGCCACCTACTTTTGACAAGAACAAAGAATGTTTGCAACACTAACTTTTGCTTTTTCTATTCTCTCCCAGATCACTAAACTATAAAAGCAAGCAAAAAAAAAAGTAAACTTGGTAGTCCTAGGAATTTGATGGTGAGGAAGGTGATCATCATCACAGTAGAGATGATGATCACAATCAAGAGGCTCACCAATGATCAATGATCATCATCATCACCATGATCATGTTGATGGTCATCATCATAATAATCGTGATGATGATCATATTGATGATGACGCTCCGACAATACATTTCTTAATAACAAGTCTTAGATTAACCCTGAATTTCCAAGAGATCCTCGTACAATTCTCACTCTCTTTCACTCTCTCTCTCTCTCTCTCTCTCACACACACACACACACACACATAGAATGAGGGTTCAAATAAATGTCAAATTTATTCACACACATTTACTTGTTCCACAACAGAGAAGATGGTGTAGACACAGGTGTACTAGCAAGTGTACTACTGCTCATGTATATACATCTTGTATGCGTCATAGGAGCTACAACGAAAGACCTGCGTAAATGGCAACATGAATACCAAAGCGCGCGGGGTAGGCTTGCGAGAAAATGCTTTCTTTCAGAATGCACTTTATTTTATCTAGTACTTACGAGATCTTTTCTCGTAAGTACTAGATAAGGTGTCTGATTTTTTTTTTTTTTAATCAAGTGAATGCAATGCGCTTCCGTAAAAAACAAATAACTCCCTTTGGTGCCTTTTTTGGAATGGTGTTTCACATTCATTTGCACTTCTTAGTAGAAATGGCCTAGTGTCCCCATAACCACATTTTGCCATGATGATCAAATTAAAGCCAGAGTTTAAGAAGGAGTGAAGTCATTTAGTTAATTAAGTTAAATGCAATGACCAAGGGTCAATGTCATCCCTACAAAGCTGCCATATATCTCAGGTTTATTAGCAGATAGCTATTATAATCACAGGTGTTACTAATATATCTGCGAAAGAGGAGGCCGGGAGCTTTCACTGGACATAAATAAAAAACATCTAAACATTGCCATAAAATCAGTATGGTCAGACCAATACATCAGCCAACCAATATATCTGTTTATCATGGCCCTATTATAGACATATTGTATTGGCTGAATACATTGCATCCAGACAACAATTCCTCTGGTGATTTAAAAATGGTGTAACATAGTTTGTCCAGCAGAAAGCCATCATTGGTTAGACTCTAAGTACTGTCTACAGGCTTTGCATAACATCATGCAATTACACTAGCAACAGAGTGGATCCATTTTTGTTCTTGGTCAGCAATTTACCAGACATGAAAAGTACTGATATTTATTTTGCTATCTTATTTTGTTCTGTGTTTAAATGGTCATGTATGACAATGTTAATTTTTTTTAAGTAAGTAATTTGTTTCAATAATTACCCTTCTGTGTACATTTATATTATCACATTGGTTTTTAAAAAAAAAAGGTGCACAGCAAACAAAAAGTTCCTCTTTTGTCAAGCACAACAGAAAATCACTATGCACATATTGGTAACGTAAATTGGTAATGTCAACAGTATGTAAAATGTCACCAGTATGTAAAATGTCAGGAAAAACATCTTCGCTGTCACGAAATAGCAAAATAGGGGAGACAATTAAGCAAAATGGGGCAGCATGGTGGTGCTGTTGTTAGCACTGTTGCCTCACAGCAAGAAGGTTCCAGGTTCAAACCCTGGCTCGAGCGCGGGGTTTGTCTGTGTAGAGTTGCATGTTCTCCCTGTGCCTGCGTGGGTTCTCTCCAGGTACTCAGGCTTCCTCCCACAGTCCAAAGACATGCAAGAGGGGACTTGGTTAATTGGATACTCTATATTGACCATAGTTGTGGCTGTGAGAGTGAATGGTTGTCTGTCTATATGTGCAGTCCCTGCGATGGATTGGCGGCCTGCCCAGGGTGTACCCCACCTCTCGCCCAACGGCAACAGGGATAGGCCCCCACGACCCTAAACAGGATAAGCTGTAGAAAATGGATAGATGGAAGTAAGCAAAATCAACTGAAATATAGAAGTACAAATAAATAACTCAGATAATGGTCATGCTCAAAAGAGGAAAGAAGAAGTCGTAACCCTGAAACTATTCACCAAGTCAGTCTACAAAAATTCAGTTGTTAGCCATCAGAAGCTTTTTATCCATTTCTATCAGTTTTACAAGTAATCTCACAATGTTCCCCGAGTTCACCCCAGTTTCTCAGAATGCATTATCCTTAATTTTATTCACAAAAGGATAGTTTTTACTGCATAATGCTTTGGAAAGAAATGCAACTTAGGCAATGTTTACATCCTCAAAATTTAAAAAAATTTCATGAGGTCTTGTTCAAAAGAATGAAAGCTGTTCGTGATCTGTTTCTAGTTGTTCAAAGTATTTAAGTATCTCTTGGTCCTGGTACCACATTTGTCAGCTAGAGAGGACTGGCAGATTATCACTGCTGTCTTTTATTAACAGTCTATTTATTTCCCTTAAAATGACATCCATTTGTACATTTTAAATGGGCTTCTTGTATAGTAAGTGCTATAGTTGTGTGTGTTTTTATAAAAATAATTCATGTACCTACATCATTGTGCTGTCTATACAAAACAGTGTAAGTTACAGATGCTGTTTTTCCCATTGAAAGCGTGTGTGAGTTCTGTATTTTTGGACCTAACAGTAGGAGGAAGTCGCCATCTTGGAAAACTCATGGTCACCTAATTTCATTATAGTTTCAATGTTCTGCTTGGAAAACATATGCCTGTGAGAATGTTAAAGTGTATTGTTTGATAATAGTCCTAAAGCTGTGTTTTATGGAGATTAAACCTAAACTGCATATTATATAGATTACTGCCAATCACAGCAAATGTTAGAGTTAGCATATACATGCAGTATACGTGCATTTTTCCATCTACGTTAGCCGTAAGTTAACATACATTTGTATAGTGTATATAATCAGTATATTTTGTTTGTCCTGTGTGTTTCCTTAGTAAAGACTCTAAGCAGATCCTCTGAGTCAGAGTTTTCTTGTGACCTGTTGTCTATCTGCCCAGCTGTGTTAGGGGTGAAGAATATTAAACAAGCATAGCAGCAAGCCATCAGCCAAAAGTCTCCAGCCAGAGAAAAGTTACAAGGAACAGCCAACATGAGTTAACAGCAAGAAGATTTGGATCTAATTGATGAGGACTTAGTGTCAGGATCTCAAGTATCTGGCAGCTCAAAATGTAGCAGACTCCCTACAACTAGCTCCATGACCGTGAGAGCCCACGATAAGGCAGAAGTGACTCATGTTACACTGGCGTTTGCTAAAGAGGAAGCAAATATGTTAAAACAACAAGCCATGCTACAAGCTAGTTTGCATGAACTGAAGATGGAAAAGGCTGCAGCAACCCTAAAAGCAGAAGAAGTGTTGGAATCAGCTGCTCAGGAGGAACATGAACAGATAAGTGGACCTTATCAGACAAAATCAAGAGCAGTGCCTAAAGCCTGGTATATGCTTCTGCGTCGTGGTGACGGCAATTGAGCATTTGAAGTCCTGCGTTGAGGGAACGCGTTGCTTTGCAATTCACCGCCAACCCGCTGAGGGGGTGTGGCTGTGTCTTTGTTTTTTAAAACATGTGTTTATTGGTTTTGTTTGCAGGTTACAACAAACCAAACACAATATTCTTCCATACAGAAAACAGTGCAAACCTTTTCTCCCCATTCTCCCTCCCTTCCCTCCCTGCCCTCAGTGAGTAGGTAAAGTAATAAAACTATAAAGGTAAAAATAAAGCAAAGAAAGAAAAATAATAGTGATGATTGTATTAAGTAAATTAAAAACAAATAATAATAATAATACATAAAATAAAATAAATAAAATAAAAATAATAATACTAATAATAATACTAATAACAATTACATGGTACAATTCAGGAGCATTTCTCGGGACGTTTTACCAGACATTTTACTCCCTCAAAGCTTCCTCCTGCTGAATCAAGTTACCAACCTTAGCGTCATGTCTTAAGAAATGTATAAAAGGTCTCCAGATGTCATCAAAAATATGTTGTTTCCGTTTAATAATGTACGTTATCTTTTCTAATGTCATGTTCAATGCCATTTCTTTAATCCATCTTCCAATTCTTGGTACATCAACATTTTTCAAATTAAGGGACAGTACTCGTTTACCTTGCAGTATACACATATCTACTAATTTGGATTCCTTGTTTTGTAGGTGTGGGGTGGTTGGATATATGCCTAAAAGGAAAAGTTTGGGGTCCAATGGTAATCGCTTAGCTAGTATTTTATCGACTGTGTTAATAATATCTTGCCAGAAGGATTTCACTTTGACACATTCCCACATACAGTGATACAGCGTTCCTCTTTCATCATTACACTTGATACAAGTATCAGGGATATTGTTATTAAACATGTGCAATTTGACTGGTGTTATGTAAGTACGCATCAACCATTTATATTGAATAAGTTTCATGTTACTGTTAACAGTTTGTTTCTGAGCTTTCCTGCATGCCTCTTTCCATTCTTGTAGTGATATTTCCTCACCTATATCTTCCATCCACAATCTCAATTTATGTTTTGACGATTCATCTGACCCAGAAACATATAGATCATACAAGGATGAGATTAAACCTTTATCATAACAATTTCTTATAATTGCTTTCTCTAATGCGGACGTAGTAGGTAAGTCTAATGAGTGGCTTTGACAAGATGATATAAAATTCCTAATTTGAAGGTATTTAAAGAAATGTGTTTTGGGGATGCTAAATTTGGTTGACAATTCTGAAAAGGACATAAGTACACCATCTTTTCTGTACATATCTTGTATTTTTCTTAACCCCCTTTCAGCCCATAATCTAAATCCTGGATCATTCTCCCCTGGTTTGAAGTTGGCATTACCCCAAATAGGACTAAAACATGACCAAGATGAGTTGATTCCCAAATATTTACAAGTATCAAACCAAATATCAATCATATGTAATACAATAGGGTTGTCTGTATTTTTCCTTAGATTTTTCCGATCTGCTGAATACAAAAATAAGTTCAGTGGCAAGCTAGTCCTCACTGAGCTTGATTCCAAGTCTACCCAAGCTGGGTTGTTTACTGAGCAGAAGTAAAACATAATGGACCGTAGTTGAGTTGCCCAGTAGTACCACTGGATGTTTGGACATTGGAGACCTCCTCGATCATATGGTAGGTATATCAAAGATAGACGTAATCTTGGACGTTTATTTTGCCAAATGAAGTTGGTAAACAATTTTTTTATTCTACTAAAAAAGGAAGGAGGAGGGGGCAAAGGGATATTTTGGAATACATAAAGGAATTTAGGAAGAATAATCATTTTTACAAAATTTATCCTTCCAATCATTGAAATTGGTAATGATGTCCAGCGTTCTAGACGCATGGTTGTAAATTCCTGCAATGAGTCATAGTTTATTTGAGAAATTCTTTTCACCTCAGGGAGGATTTTTATACCCAAATAAGTGAAATTATCTGTGGAGTTAAAGGGAGAGACATTAACATTATTATTTATCATATCTGATTCATTAAGTAACATTATAGAAGGCTTTGAGTAGTTAATTTTGTATCCAGATATTTTTTCCAAATTTTTCAATAAGACTTACAAGCGCTGGGATGGAACTGTTTAAATTTTTGAGGAACAAAATTATGTCATCTGCAAATAATGCTATCTTATTTTCCAAGTGACCCTCCAAAATTCCATGAATATTATTTTGCATCCTAATTGCTATGGCAAGAGGTTCTATTGCAAGGGTAAACAGTCATGGAGATAGGGGGCTTCCCTGCGGGCAGCTTCGAGAGATATTCAAAGGTTTAGAGACCACACTGTTAGTTAGGACTTCTGCAGTGAGTTCTGTGCAAAGCAATCTAACCCATTTACAAAATTTATCCCCAAAGCCAAAGCGAGTAAGCACTTCAAAAAGATAAGGCCATTCGACCCGGTCGAACGCCTTCTCCGCGTCACGTGAAAGCAAGGCTGTGTTCTTCGCCTCTCTCTGGCTGTGTACGATGTTCAGTACTCGTCTGACATTATGAAACCCTTGTCTACCTTGGATGAATCCATTGTGGTCCCCTCCCACCAGCCGAGGAAGCCGGCCTCCCAATCTTCTTGCAAGAATTTTGCATAATATTTTTGTATCTGAATTTAGGAGGCTTATTGGCTGCATATTTTTGCATTTTGTATTTGGTTTTCCGGGTTTTGGAAGCAATGTAATTAGGGCCAACCTCATGGATGCCGGAAGGAGTCCCTTCCCAAAGGATTCCTGAAACATCTCCAACAAGGGTGCCAGCAGTTTAGACTGAAGTGTTTTGTATAGATCTTTGGGAAGGCCATCAGGGCCTGCAGCTTTTCCAGCTTGCATAGAGCATATTGCATCTGCAATCTCCTGTTTTGTTATCTCTTCATCTAATGTCCTACTCTCCTCATCAGAGAGTTTGGGGATATTGAGGTCATTCAAAAATTTTGCCTGCTCGTCCAGGTCAGGAGAACATTGGGAACTATATAGTTTTTCATAGAAGACCCTGAAGGTCTCGTTAATTTCTTCAGGATTCACAATAGTTTTCCCATCAGGAGCTTCTATATAGTTAATTGACCTTTCCGTTTGTTGTTGTTTAATACGCCATGCTAATAACTTCCCAGATTTCTCCCCTTGTTCATAGTATGATTGCTTAAGTTTCAATAGGTTAGCAGCTACTTTGTTAGCTGATAGTTCATTATACTTGGATCTGAGAGCCAGGAGTTCTGTGTGTTTTTCCGGTGAGCTAGATTTATTTTGATAGATATCAGTTTCAAGTTTTTTAATTTTTCCTTCTAGTGTCCTCATTTCAAGTTGTGCTCTCTTTTTTTAAACTTATGAAACCAATGATTTGGCTCCTTATGAAGACTTCAAATGCCTCCCACCTTATACTAGCTGATGTTTCAGAAGTGTTGCATCAAAATACAGGTCAGTTTGCTTGGCTATATAATCTACAAATACAGGGTCCATAAGCCACTCTGGTTGGAAGCGCCATTTTGGGGGGTCTCTTATAAGGTTATCATCTTCATATATCAAGGATACCGCTGCATGGCCAGATAGAACAATGCTGCTGTAATGACACTCTTTAACTTTGGAAGCAATTAGTGCTGAGACTAGGAAAAAATCTATTCGTGAATGAGTTCTATAAGTACTAGAATAGCAGGAGTATTCCACTGCATCTGGTTTTCTATATCTCCATATATCCAATAGGTTTAACTCTTTCATAAAGTGATTAATTGTGTTCCTTGACCTGGTATGAGTGTTATCAAAACCTGACGATCTATCCTTTGACGGCTCTAATGTGCAGTTGAAATCCCCAGCAATTATATACTGTCCAGAGAGATTTGAAATTGTTAAGAATAAATTGTTATAGAATTTGGGATCATCTTCGTTTGGTCCATAAACAGTTATCAAATTTATTTTTTCGTATAACAAAGTACCGTGTACTATAATATATCTGCCAGCGGGATTCCCTATAACATTATGAACTTGAAAGGGGACAGATTTATGGATCAATATCATAACTCCTCTAGCATGTGTCGTGTAAGGGGCAGAGAACACTTGACCCTGCCACCTTCTTTTTATCTTAGAAGTATCCCCATTCAGCAGATGAGTTTCTTGCAAAAAGACTATTTTTGACTGTAAAAATTTTATCCTGCTCATTACTTGCTTTATCTTTGCAATTTTATTCAAACCTCTACAGTTCCAGGAGGTGATTTTTAGTCTAAAACTATTTGTCATGAGTTATTTGGTTTATACTTATAGTGTATTTAAGAAAATACCCCCAGAGGTAACATAATAAAAAGAAATACAGTGGGAAAAAAAAAAGGGACCCACCCCCTGCCTTCTACCCTCATGGCACCACGTTGCCATAGAAACATCTCTCCTTCTTTTCTTCTTAAACTTCCGCTTATGAACAGGCTGTGTCTTTGTATGGTTTCAGGGGGCTCTTGTCGGATTCCTTGGTGGTTGTACTTGCGGACCTCCTCAACAACCCTTTCTTCGGCTTGGTCCATTTTTGTGTGTAGCACTCACCACAGAAACTGTAAAAATGGCGGTGTTGTTGTGCTGAACAGGAAATGACATTCTGATCGGACCAATCACTGTCCTCGACGTTCACGTCACGATGCCTAGTCATGATTTTTTGGAGGTGCATGTCAGGCATGCATAAGGTCTGCATAGGGGTCTGTGTCGATGGTGTAGGTACGGCGTTGCCACAATGCAGAAGCATAAACCAAGCCTCACCTGAACATCCCGATTTATGCTGTGCAGAATTCAGCTGCATAACCTACTCTTCCATCACATGGGATTAATTAAACAGCAAATGCATTGAAAACAGCCATAGTCTCACTTTCGGAGGCAAATCCACCCTTGTGTCCACACACACCAGTATTCCAGCCAGCCATGTACAATGGTGGAGCGACAAAGCGCAGTGAAAAACAGGGTGATGCAACACCGAATAAAATCATTGATTGAGTTAGCACCACTGTATTCATATTGATGAGAGACCATTTGGAACTCAACCCATGCACTTGACACCAACAATCCTCTGAGGAAACCACCCCTTCATGTCAATAGGAAACCTAGCATTGACCACCAGCCTCTCCAGCCCCATCCAGCTTATTCCCCCTTCAACAACTATCCAGCCAGTCCAACAGCTACGAACACTGACATCACAAAATACCTGATGCAGATTTACTGGTGTTTGATGATAAGCCCAAAAACTACTGTGCCTGGAAAACATCTTTTCGTAGTAACACTGAAGACTGAAATCTCTCTTCAAGAGAGGAACTGGACTTGCTTTGCAAATATCTTGAACCATCATCTTCAGAACAAGTTAAAAGAATCAGAACATTACACATTCACAGTGCATCATCTGCTCACATTGTGAAAGACTATAACAAGCTTGTTCAGAAAGAATGCAAAGAATGTGACACTGATAGACGTCTCTCAGCTCTACATCCAGGCCTGCTCCATGAAAAAAATGGATCCAGGTTTGCACGGTGGATGAAAGCAGGGAGCTGGATCCAGAAGCTATTGCAGCTGTAATATCAAAATGTACATTGAACTTCAAATAAAACAGGAACCTAAGACGGATAACGATAAAGGGAGCACACAGGAAAACAAAACAGGAAATCGAGATGCAAACCATGACAGTTCCTTGATCTAATGTACAAAGATGCTTACATGGATGACGCAAACTGTTGGCTAGCACCTTTGCTGTTCAAGCCAAACAGGCCACACCTGCATCACAACAGACAACAAGCAGTCAACCATCTCCCTTCCCTGTGTCACATGCTGGAGAAAAAGAAAGACATGAAGGAACACTTATTCAAGTTGATGCAATTACTCTGATTAAGCCAAGTCAGCCCCAGAGCTGCTTGCACAACAACAGAGTTGGTATCTGCCAATATTCTGTGTTTATCACCAACAAAAGAAAGACAAGGTTCGTTGTAGTGTTTGACTCCAGTGCAAAGCATGAAGGCCTCACTCTCAACGATGTCCCTCTACAAAGACCTGACATGAACAACACTCTGTTGGGTCTCCTGATGCACTTCCACAAAGAGCAGGTAACTGCAACAGCAGAGATTCGACAGATGTGTTCCTGTTTCATTGTCCGAGAAGTCCATTGTGACTGTATAAGGTTTTTATGGTTGAAAGACAATGTTCCTACCTCCTCCTGGAATGGTCACCTTAACGTGGTGGAGGAGTTTGAGTGCCCTAAGAACCCTAGGAGCTATGCTGTAAGGGGACATTTTGCCCCTGGTAGTGTTACCCAAGGTAGTAGACTGGTCCGGTTGTTGGACCAGACAAAGAACTGTTCAGTTTCTTATTTATATATAAATATATATATATATATATATATATATATATATATATATATATATATATGTATTTGAAAAATTAAACATTTTCATAAGGAAAGTCTTACTCTCTGCAACCAAGTGCCTGAGGAGCTCATCCGCAATGACAGTTCCTATTTTGTGTCATTTTTTTTAACCGTTCATAAGAGAAAAATGTTTGGAAAATTTTATTGTTGGCTGACCATGTCCCCTGGATATCACCTTGTGTTTTTAGGATTCATGCTCTCCTTGCAATATCTGCTTTTTTCTTACTGAGATATTCATTTGTGTATAGGGCAGAACCCTTTAATCGCTATCATTGTTAGTAGGTTCCTGCTTCTATCCTGTTATTGAAGTGGTGCCACTTGTGAGGCTACAGCAATACTTAACAAAAAAAAACTGTTCTATGCCTTTCATGTGCTCACAAAATGAGTGTCTTGATCTCACAAGGAGCTAAAAATAATTACACTATAATCCCTTCCAGTGCAGCACTGCCATGAACGAGTGCAGTGTGAGTGACTTAGTTGAACTGAATGCATCAGTTGGTTGTGCTCAGTGCCACAGTCAACAAAAGCAGAGCCACATTTGTTCTTGCTTGTTTCAAGTTCAAATCAAAGTGTTTGTGGATTCCAGAACAATTTGTATGGCTTGGCAAAACAACCACTATTAGGGATAAGTGGTAGCCCTGCCGTGGTTATCAACACACCAAATGAATCCAGTGTTTCTCCCGTTTGTACATGCATTCACATGAAAGCGGTGATACTAGCTGACCAAACACCAACACGAAAAGGTGGAGAGCTGCATATTTGACTGTTTTGCTTTGTTAGCCATTTGTTGGTGTTAGCTTCACGCGAAATATTCAGGGCTGTGTTGCTTTAACACAATAATCACACTAGGAAAGGTTCTGAATGAATCGGCGGGCACCAATTTGTCCAGAACAAACTTGTAAATACTTCTCAGTGCAAAGTCAAAGCAATGTTTTTAAGTAGAAGAATGAGAACTGGTAATAAACCACAAGAGATTAGTTCAAGACATCAAATTTGCAAGACTGCTCTTTACTCAGAATAGACATGAAAAGGGCTGTCCTCTCTCTGTACAAAGTTAGCATGCAAACGTCGACATGCTGACAGAGTCATTCTGTTCTTGGAGCATTTCCGAGCTCTCTGAAATGCTTTTATGGTTTCATTTTCAGTCTTGGCTTGGTAGGAAAAAAACAACAAAAACATGTAAGAAAGTAAAGATCAAAGCAGCAGAGATGTGGTTGATTTCAGAACTGACCAAATGTGTAACAGGAGAAGTAACATCAAGGCGCGCCAAGTCATGAAGTCAAGCATTCTGGGATATTGGCAGGAAAACGTCCAATTAGAAGGCAAAGGAGCCGTCATCACTCTGCCCAGCAGTGAATCATACTGAGGAGATGGGAGACTTTGATGGGCAGGTGAGGAGAGACTTAAAATTCCCAGTCACAAGACTATACTGGTCAAGACAGGTAGACTCAGGAACTATTTACTTCACACACTGACAACTGCTGCAACCCCAGAAGACAACCAACGTGTGTCAGTGCTTCATAGAGCATAATAAAATCACTCTGTGGAGAAAAGAAATTGAACATTTTCAATTTTTAAGGCTTTGCATCATTTTATGACCCTTTATTGTTGTAGTAAACTTATTGTAGAGTTGAAAAGAGAAAAAAAATAATCTTTCAGTATCAATGCTCAATGGAGATTTTGTCCAACCTCATAATCAAACTCTACAAAATAACTGTCATGAGTCATGAATTCAAACTTCACCTGCACATATAATGAGTTTCTACCACCATATATATATATATATATATATATATATATATATATATATATATATATATATATATATATATATATATATATATATATTGCTACTAATGTAACTTCTGCCCCAACTGAATAATCTGTTGATATTTCCTGTGAACTGTCCTATATAGTAAACTTACATTGTATGGTATGAATGAATTCAATATGAATTAAATCATATGAATAAAATGAAGCATCAGGGCCAACTAAACTGATCAGATACCCACAATGGGACTACTAGTATTACATCCTATTTTCATGAGTCACATGTCTCATCCTGCTGGAAGTCTTCTTGCTCTATGTGGGTTTGTGAAAGCATCATTCCAAATTTCTTGGAAATAGCCTTATTTGACAACATCTTAAGAGCCAGACAAAAAAGCTAGACATCCTTCTCTCCTCTGAAAATGCATTATATGGAAATGAGATCCAACACAGCACAATGAAATGGGTGGGCAGGTTAGCATACCTCCGCTTCACACACTCAGCTTCCAAAACCAGATGTTCCTCCATCTTTGAGTTAAGGGAAGAGAGCCAAATATTTCACTCAAGAAGAATAAATAAATCCATCACATATGAGGAATATAAATTAATAATACACAGCTTCTGCAATTAAAGCAGTAAGGAGAGATGGTAATAGATAGCAGGCTGTGTCAAAACATAAATTAAAAATACCACTGTTCAACCTTGACACGAGTAGATCTAAAGATAAACACCTTTGATGGACATTAACAGATTGAATGCCATACATGATGGCATATATTCATAACATAAGCATTGGCATCATTCTCTTAATTCATGAATGTACCACATGTAAAGAAAAGCAGAGGAGAAACACAGTCTGAGAGATTGGGACCACGAGCCATCTCACTTATGTGGCTATGTATGCTTCCAGCAGCTGTCAGATATAATTCAATCTGCAGAAATAATAGATATCATACATAACATACTAATGGCAAATACCACAGATGTTTATCTGTAAAACTCCTTAGACACCTTCCCACAACCCATGCGTCAGTGTCAAATTATCAATATGATGAATGGTGACAACATTGTCAATAGGAAATATTTGGTCAGTAGGTGGTTCAGTAGTTTTGACCTCATGTATTAACTCTTAACCTGCTCAAGAACAGGTTAGGTCTGTAAATCCCCTTTGTAGTAAATAAGATCCTGGGTTGATTCTAGAGCAACACTGCTTACCCTCTAGTACTGCTTCATAGTACAAGCACACAGGCACCAGGATACTTTTGAGACTGTCAAGATTACAAGTCGATGTTTGCTGCTGTGCAGAATCACTTTGGAGGGTCTCATACTCCAAACAAGCTTAAGCACAGTTACAAACAGTATTTATTGTGTTTGCAGTTGTTTCTCTGTTGTAACAGTTTTAGCAGTAACAGTTGTAGTTGTCAGTTCCTCTGGGAATGAGTGTAAAGAAACCCAACCAACAACATTGTTAACCTTCTCAGATGGTTGTTGCTTCAAGGAGGCACAAAAAGTCCATGACAGTTATTGTGTGTGTGTGTGTGTGTGTGTGTGTGTGTGTGTGTGTGTGTGTGTGTGCGCACGCGCGTCCAGCCCAGTTTACACATATACATGTTAAGAGCCACAACAAACAGGCAGTGTTAGCCGTGGTAGACATGATGAATGGATATCTATAAGCGGAATCTCTTGGCAAATCGTGAAGCCAGCAGCGAAACTTTAAATACATTGCCTGGGAGCATAATGTTGGCAACATGGGGGTACTGATGTAGAGTCTTACTTTGTACCATCTGCTTGTTATAAAACAATTTTGTCAAGAGGACTTGCTGAAAAACATCTAATTTAGCATTTCTTCTCTGCTGTCTCACACCGTAAGGGATGCTGCAGAAAAAGTGGGCTTAAGGGAAACTTTGATACAAAGTATATTCATGTCATTTTACTTGGGGCTATATTAGGACAGTTTCCTCTGAGAGTAATGTACAGAAAATGCAACATACATACAAGAGACCCCTAAGATACTTGTGTCAGCTACACTTCAGATTAAGGGAGGGTCTTTGGGACTCACACTGGACTGAGCGATAAAATCCAGACAGCAAGATATCACTGTATTAATATTCTAGCTCCTTTATATATATATATGTATATATATATATGTATATATATATATATATATATATATATATATATATATATATATGCATTATTTCATCATTTGATTGCAGTTCTAAAATAATGTTTTGATTGGACAGCTGTTTAAATCGAATACATGATGAAGAGCATTAGGTGTAATTCTTGAAAACTATTAAAAAGACTCTTAAAGTCTTGAAATATGGTAGAGTTCAAAAAAGTATTTTGTTATTCCATTTCATTGCACTTTTCTAAAGACATAGCTCACCACTCACCCAAGTGAAGCCCAGTACCTCACAAATGCTGTCTTTCTAGTGGCTTGCCAATAGAAGTCTTTTATTTTGTATTTGTTTAATTGTGAAGCAAAGAAAGGGGTTTTAAGTCTTATTGCCATCTGTATTTACGATTAGGCAAAAAGCTAGTGAAGTGAGTAACGAAAAAAAGCAGAGTATTTTGAATAAAATCCTTTTTTGTACAATCATTTGCGATGCTTTTCTGCTCATGTTGTTTCTGTGTTATTGCCTTATTATCAAAGAAGGAGAAAGGGGACTTTGATGATGTAATATCAATTAAACGTCAATAAAGGGAGCTCTTAGGTTATTAGCCATTAAATACAGCAAGAAGAGGCGACAGCTGAGAGCACTGCCTTACTGTGTCACAGTCAATTAACTAATTCTTTATGAGCAAAAGCTGCAGATATACTATATAAATTTGTATTAAGAGCAACTTTGGTTAACCAGCTAAAATAAGCAGAAAAGGGAAAAAGCTATTGAATGCTACATAAGAGCTAAGCTAATGTTAACTTGTAAAAACAAACAAGAGCATCCAATCTCAACCTTAAGCCCTTATTAGACAGAGAAAATTTGCAGCCCAGTTGAGGCGGGAATTTACCATCATGTCCGTGTGAAATGGAGGCATAAGATTCCTCTTTTAAAACATGTAATGTGACGTGCAGCACAAAGTTGCGTGTGAACAGTGACGTGCAACATATACGTCAGAAAAATATTTAGCCCCGCGACAGTTTCGCTAGTCCAACCTCCCTCTGTCACCGCTGCTGCTGTTGTGGTCACAGACCTGGTGGCACTTTTTACGTAGCTTAAGTTTTTCAACTTGCTGTGGACGTTACGTCATCCAGCAATAGCCACGTCAACCAAGCTCCTCTGTGACCTTTTTATACAACAAGCCATCCTTCACAGTCCCGTGGGGTGGTTATCCACGGTTCTCTCGCCAGTGATGCTAGCAGTTCCCTGATCCCAGCCGCTCCCAAGGTGCGCATCTTGCTGTAGTGACGATGTGTTGGAAGAATATTTAGCCCCATGATAGTCTGTAAGTTTCAAAACAGCAGTTCACCACTATGGCTGCCAGCAGTGTCAGTGTTGGCATTCTCTGAGGTGTTTGATGCAGGAGAATCGGCAGGTGTTACGTTTACGAGTTTGCGTCATCATGGACACCTCAGCCCACCTCACACAGAGCCAGCACATTGACGGCTTGGATTCACATTGTAGTGGATGCGGCAATAAGTGGACACTCGGAGGAGAAATACTGCTGAACTAAAACTGACCCCTAATTTGTCGCACTCTGTCTGAAACCTCGAACTGAGCAGCAAAAATGACGGGGAAATTGGTGGCTCTGTGGCCAGTGTGAAAGCGCCTTTGGTCTATGAATGTTTCATTCCACAGAATATCCAAAACATGAACGTATCAATGAACTCAGATCTCATTTACTATTAATTCCCTGTAGGACATTACCTCAACTTTGATTCTGTAAAGTTACTTCATCTCCTTCTGCCAGAAATGGTGTTGTATAAATGCTATTGGTGGATTCTATTGCTGATAGGAACTAATCTCAAAATATCATATTGGATCAGATGTAGCAACCAAACCAACTAAATAATAAAAAACCTGCTTTTTTATTTTTGTCTGGTTTTCCTCTCTAGCACTTGTATATGTCCACATTTCCTTCTTGTTTCAGTTTTTGTTATGTATTATTTCTGCTTTTTTGCTCCCTGGAAATGAGAGATACTACATCTCAAGGTTAATGTAAAAATGAACTGCTGAAGGCAACCTTACCTACTTCCCAACTCCCCACCATGGTCAGGCAATGAATGTGGACCACTATGAAACAATCACAGGCACTGGGGGAAATCCTTGTTTCTATGGAAACACCATTTGAAAATGCTGTTCCGATGCTTTCAATTTAATTTGCCTAAATTCATACTGG
Organism: Aulostomus chinensis; assembly: GCF_037954235.1. Classification (NCBI taxonomy): domain Eukaryota; kingdom Metazoa; phylum Chordata; class Actinopteri; order Syngnathiformes; family Aulostomidae; genus Aulostomus; species Aulostomus chinensis. The sequence continues at coordinate 1,205,679 of NC_141323.1, read as the reverse complement.
GCCATCGGTAGAGTCGAAGAAATCCACTAATAAACACCAAACATGGTGCTATTTTTAATATTATACTTACAGTAAATGCTTCCACAACAATATGACTGCAGACTCCTCAGTTATTTACTCTGCTTAACATCTTTCCATACAGTAGTTACATGTTTACAGAAAAGTCAGTTACAGCTGTCATATCTGCATCCTGTTTACAGATCTTGGTCAAACTATTAAATGAATTCAGTGATAAAACATCAGGATTTTTGATAAGCGAAAGTGAAGCTGTATTTCATTTCCATGCTACACACTATCAGAACATTGCACTGAGTTCAAGAAAGGAAATCAAAATTTTAGCGTGAACAAGCGAGCACCAGTCCAGCTTGTCTCATAAAAACAATTTTCTTCTCTACGAGCGACACTGAGACACTTCACATCAAGCTGTGCTTCTACTCAGGGAATTAACTTAGCTATTTCTTCATTCTCTACTTTGTGCCTTCTCATCTCCTGTGACCAGGAAATTGACCTCAGCTCATCATATGTTGAAGGATGTCTCAATGCTAAATGTCTCACTGGTTATTAATGAGAATAACTGTTGGAAGCGATACATTATAAAGTAACATATCACTGTAATCACATTACAATTGTCTGTAATGAAAAGTGTAACATGAGTCTGATCTACCAAAAAAAAAAAAAGAATAGACTATAATACATGTAAATATGCTACTCTGACTGAAGAGTGTGCTTTTCAAATTCAGGGTTACACATCAAGTGAATGAAAAATATGCTCCGTCATGTACGTGCTCCAACCAGCCCCTAATTCACAAAGCATTATAAATGTTCCTGCTGTGGTCTTTAACCTGGAAGTCAAGCTGTCAAGGAGTGTTTCATCACGCTGGGCTTAACTACGATGGAAACAACTCATGTCCAGGCAGTTCCAGGAGCTGTCTGGACAGAAATACAATCTGCTGCTTTGAAATACTATCTACTGTTGTAAAGATAACTTTGTGCTGATATATAGATATATGTATTGGATTGATGTAACACTCATTGTGCTAAGCTGACTAGCAGTCAACTGGTCTCTGTGGGTATCACTTCCTAATGCAAGAGGAGAATTGAACTTGTTTGGTTTTAAGGAAGATAGAAAATAAGTTTCTTGTGTTTTGGCCTGTTCCTTTAACAGAGGGATAAAACATGACCAAAATCGACAATAGCATGTTGTTGAGTACTACAGCGCTGTTGGAAGTCTAAATAATGCTTGACTCTTTCTTACTGCATTTGCAAAAGCACCACTCACTCATTCCACCCTGTCTGTAGTGTGCTGTCAGCTTACGCCAAAACAGACCCATAAAAAAGTCAAAAAGAGGACTCTTAATGAGATTTCTGAGTGCTTGTTAATGGCTATCATCAACTCATCTACTTTACCTGTTGAAAATAACATAAACTTTCGATATGAAGATGTAGCCGGACTGTTTAACTGCCTTCAGTCTAGCCAGGAATGCCAGAATGTGCTGTTCAGCAAGATATCAGCTCTTTGAAACACATCATTCATGACAAAACCTGAACTAAACAGCATCAAGCTGCTGCGCCAATTTGATTAGAAAGCAAAACATTTGCCTTTGTTGTTCGGGGCTGCCTGTGTTACATAAAGCCTGCATGCACACAGATAAAGAGAAAAAAAGACATGCTGCAGCCATTAATACATCATCTGTCATCAATCCAACAAGCTGTACAGCTCTGCTTTCTTCTGAGGTTGCCTGAGGACCTTCCTTCCACTAAAAAAAAAAACAACAACAACAAAACGAGACTTTTCCTCCATGACACAGGCTCCGGGCCCTGCTCACTCTGTTGTCAGTTTATGTGTCCTGCAGTATGCAAACAATTATCTTGCTCTACAATTATCATAGCACTGGCAGTGACATGAAAATGTGGATTACAGAGAGAGACAAAAGCACAAAGGAAGAGATGCTGAACAACTGGCATCACCAAACACAGTGCCCGCAGTTGCATGGGGTTATATAATTAGCTAATTAGCCTGTTGCATAAACAATGTGGTCATATCTGTTTATTCAAGGGAATGTTCCAAAGCTGAGACATTTAACAGCAGTGTGTTGCTGAGTCAGTTTTGTCTGTTTGCAGTGATGCTAAAACAAGTGCAGCAGTCACAGGATAGCACTGATGTAAGTGTCAAAACACCCTGAGAGCTCGTGTGTAGAAACTGAAAACAGATGCACTCCAGGATCAAGGCCTCTTAGGGCAGCATCGGGCTTACTTGTTCTTAGAGAGGACACAGATGGGTGGGGCAAAAAAAAAAAATAGTAAAACTCATGCAATATGGAGGACATAATCATCACAATGGCAGTTTCAAAGTGCTTTTTGACCAGCAGGAGAAAAGCACAATAACTGTTTATTAGGCAGCAGCCAGGGAGCCATGAGCAAATTGATTAGGTCATTGTATAGCACCAGCACCCATGTTTGTGACCTGTGGACGTACAGTAAGACAACCATGGTCTAATACTGACCTGCCAATACTGCATGTTCAGCAGATTTATCTTTGAGGGAGCATGTGCTACAGTCAGATATATATCATGCATACAATATCAAAATGTTGGCACAACCAGGGCGAGAAACCATCACACTCGACTGCACAAATGTTTTCATGTTGAAATGGCTAAATTGCAACTGGCAAAGTATTCTACTGTGACGATTTATATGTTGCTATTTATACTCTCAGCAAGGAACATGCAGGTTTATTGGTGTGGAACTGATCTTTTTTAATCCTTGACCACATACATTATACAATTTTTCAATAAACACAAATTCAGTTTGAAGTGTTCCCTCTGTCCATCTCAACGTGTTAGCCATCATCTTTCAACTCCACAACTTGAAAGCTCCTCGGATAAAAGGGGCAGCATACTTTCAGTCCGACCATAAACAAGGCTTCAGTGTTGTACGCTTGCCTCTGTGACATGGAGGTGGGGTTTTGACATACGCATGACCTGGCATGACCTGTGTTCATATAAGCAACATGGATGTTTAGCCAGGCAACAACAAGAATTAACTACGACAAAAATGAATTTGGTTCCAAAGACATTAAGTATTTAGAATCCAAGTTTTATTTTTTAATCCTATGCCAAATTTATTGTAGCAGTGGCAACAAAAAGTGTCTTTACAACAAAAACAAAAGCTAATCTTAAATAAAACATCTCCTCTGCTCTAAAATAACTGGTCTAAAGGTCTCAGTAATTCCTTGATGTTGAATCTCTCCTCCAGTCTTGGCAGCAGAGGACAACTCTTACCGAACACTGATGTGAAGCCCATCGTGGCACCACAGTCAACGCAGGACCAGGACATAAAAGTGCCTTTAGCTGGGATGCAGTCCAGCTTATCTCCTGTTCTATCTCCTGTCACCGCCAGTACATGTTAGGGACTCCCAGAGCAATGGTATATATCAGAAAACAAGCACTGAATATGTAAAGGTGTAGTGGGGGCGGCACAGTGGTACAGTGTCCCCTCACAGCAAGAAGGTTCCGGGTTCAAGCCCGGCTCGGGCACGGGATCTTTCTGTGTGAAGTTTGCAGTCAGCTACCTCCCACAGTCCAAATAGACGCAAATGGGGACTAGGCTAATTGATACTCTAAATTGACTATAGGCATGGCAGTGTGAATGGTTGTCTGTCTACAGTGGGGCAAAAAAGTATTTAGTCAGCCACCAATTGCACAAGTTCTCCCACTTAAAAAGATGAGAGAGGCCTATAATTTTCATCATAGGTATACCTCAACTGAGAGACAAAATGAGAAAAAAATCCAGAAAATCACATTGTCTGATTTTTAAATAATTTACTTGCAAATTATGGTGGAAACTAAGTATTTGGTTGATAACAAAAGTTCATCTCAATACTTTGTTATATACCCTTTCAATGACAGAGGTCAAACATTTTCTGTCAGTCTTCACACACTGTTGCTGGTATCTTGGCCCATTCCTCCATGCAGATCTCCTCTAGAGCAGTGACGTTTTGGGGCTGTCGCTGGGTAACACAGACTTTCAGCTCCCTCTAAAGTTTTTCTCTGGGGTTGAGATCTGGAGACTGGCTAGGCTACTCCAGGACCTTGAAATGCTTCTTACGAAGCCAGTCTTTCGTTGCCCGGGCGGTGTGTTTGGGATCATTGTCATACTAAAAGACCCAGCCACGTTTCATCTTCAATGCCCTTGCTGATGGAAGGAGGTTTTCACTCAAAATCTCATGATAAATGGCCCCATTCATTCTTTCCTTTACACAGATCAGTTGTCCTGGTCCCTTTGCAGAAGAACAGCCCCAAAGCATGATGTTTCCACCCCCACGCTTCACAGTAGGTACGGTGTTCTTTGGACACTCAGCATTCTTTCTCCTCCAACACACAAGAAGTTGAGTTTTGAAGTCAAGTCAAGTCAATTTTATTTATATAGAGCCAAATCACAACAAAAGTTATTTCATGACACTTTACAGGTAGAGCAGGTCCAGTACCACACTCCTTCAATGAATTTACACCCAACAATTCTCCATGAGCAAGCACATCCTGCAGCAGTGGTGACGAAAACCTTCCTTTTAACAGGCAGGAACGTCAAGCAGACCCAAGCTCAATGGGGACGGCCTTCTGCTTTGACCGGTTGGGGGGAAAGAGAGCAGGGCAGAGACAAAGACAGATAATGGAGGAAGACAGATATGCAGAAGGAAAGAGTGGGACAAAGATAAAGAGAGCGATAAAGGGAAGAGACTGATGGACAGACAGGGACGTGAGCAGGTGGAGCTACGGGTGGTTTACCAAAAAGTTCTATTTTGGTTTCATCTGACCATATGACACTCCCAATCCTTTTCTGGATCATCCACATGCTCTCTAGCAAACTTCAGACAGGCCTGGACATGTACTGGCTTAAGCAGGGGGACAAGTCTGGCACTGCAGGATTTGTGTCCCTGGCGGCATAGTGTGTTACTGATGGTAACCTTTGTTACTTTGGTCCCAGCTCTCTGCAGGTCATTCACTAGGTCCCCCTGTGTGGTTCTGGGATTTTTGCTCACCGTTCTTGTGATCATTTTGACCCCACAGAGTCCGATCTTGCATGGAGCCCCAGATCGAGGGAGATTATCAGTGGTCTTGTATGTCTTCCATTTTCTAATAATTGCTCCCACAGTTGATTTCTAAACACCAAACTGCTTACCTATTGCAGATTCAGTCTTCCCAGCCTGGTGCAGGTCTACAGTTTTGTTACTGGTGTCCTTTGACAGCTCTTTGGTCTTAGCCATAGTGAAGTTTGGAGTGTGACTATTTGAGGTTGTGGACAGGTATCTTTTATACTGATAACGAGTTCAAAGTGGTGCCATTAATACAGGTAACGAGTGGGGAACAGAGGAGCGTCTTAAAGAAGAAGTTACAGGTCTGGGAAAGCCAGAAACCTCGCTTGTTTGTAGGAGACCAAATACTTATTTTACTGAGGAATTTACCAATTAATTCATTAAAAATCCTACAATGTGATTTCCTGGATTCTTTCCCTCGTTTCTGTCTCTCATAGTTGAAGTGTACCTATGATGAAAATTACAGGCCTCACTCATCTTTTTGGACCTTCATGCAGAGTCAAGTATACTTTCATGCATGGGAAAAAGGATTTCCACAGAAGAAGAATGAAACACGTGAGTTCAAGGTGAGATGATCATTTTGATCCAGACAGGACTCTCCTTTGTTACTGATTTGTCCTCCTCTTCCTCGCCCTCCTTCCTTCTCCTCCTCCTCCTCCTCCTTCTTGATTATGTTGATGTCTATTCCTGCCCCTGATTCATCACTGTGCAGCAGCTTTAATTAGTTGGTTTTATTTTTGCAGTACTTCCAGTCAGTAGTTTACAAATGATTGACTGGGTCAAAAAAACCCATTTTGAGTCGCGATTATTAATTCACATTGTATGTAACAGACCCCTCTGTCTGAACAATAAGAAAGCAATGTTTGGAATAATTTGTCTGTTTATTTAGCCTTTCCCCTCTCTTACGGTCAGGGACAAGAACACACTGACAGTTTCTATTCACAGCAGCAGGATCAGCACCATGGAGAGCGCTCAGTTAGTCAGTCCACAATACTCAATGAAGTATAAATAAACGCATATAAATAAAGCCTAGATTAGGTGATACGCAGGTTGCAGCTTGGGTTTGGGCTGTTAACTAACACAAAGATCAGGGAAGATTGGCTCTTATGATGGGTTTGGTGGATGCATGTCTTAAAAAAAAAAAAACTCGGACCCACGTGTCATTACTGGACACCAATAGAATCATGATGTTGCTGAAGGTAGGCAAAGTAACTTCAGACTGCACCGTATTGTTAAATTATAGACTAGGAAAGTGAAAGAATGTTGATTTCCCAGCTACAGTATATATTTCAGATCTTTATTTTCGATAAGTCCTATTGATAACTGATACAATATGTACTGTACTGTAATTTTCCTTCATCTCTATCTATTGCACCTCTTCTGAATGTGTTTGGAGCCTCCCACCTTGAATTTCTGCTCTCCCACTGGCAATTTTGTCATGAGATTTTGTCATATTCTTCTGACCTGTTGCAGAGCTACAGCATCCTTACAAAAGCCTTCAAATGCTCTCACTGTCCCTATAACAGAGCATTTACTCCAGTGATGGCCTATGTCCCATGGGGCTCTGGTGTTTGTTATGGCAGCACCCCCCTTCTTTTTTTACTCTCGCTTTGCTGACCTGACCTTCTACTGTCCATTTGTGTGTGTGTGTGTGTGTGTGTGTGTGTGTGTGTGTGTGTGTGTGTGTGTGTGTGTGTGTGTGAAGGGCGTTGGCAGGGATTATACTGCCCTCCAGGCAGCTGTAAAGATGACTTACGGCATGGCTAGCCAGATGCAACAGTAACTTCTCATGTTTGTGCTTAGGGGAGGGGGCTTGGTGTTGAGAATGAGGGAGCAAATTGATCTGCAAGGAATTGATAGTGGAAGAAAAACAGCGACAGATAGCCATTTTCTTTTCATGTACTAAAGAGGAGATTAGGGCATAAACACTCGCTTGGCAAAAAAAGGAAAAAAAAACTCATTGGACTAAAAGGGGGACTGAGGAGGAGAAAAAAGGAAGTCAAACAAGGCCACTGCATGAAGCCCTTTTCTTGCTCACATGTATTCCCCTGTGTGATAATATGGCGATCCAATTAGCACTCCATTTCAGACAATCTGTGGCTCTTCGGACCAGAAAGAAAAAATAGAGGAGGGGTGAGGATAGACGCAATGGCTGGCATCAGCTTCGGCTCAAAAATTTAAAGTTAGGATAAGCACTTCGTTGTGAGCCTAATCGTGTCGGTTCTTTCACTCTCTGGTCAGTTATAAGTGCACTAAGCATTGCTCCCTTCCGTCAACATTCGTTATAAATACCAAACAAATACAGAGCAAACTCGCCCCTCCCCCCGTGTTCCTGTAAATGTCATGAACGCGCATCAACATCAAAAGTGGATCTGGGCTGCGCTAATGTCTCTAAGATGTCGTCGTCTACCACTTTATCCGGTTGGTCCAGGTCCAGGTCGCGGGGGCAGAAGCCTCAGCAGGGAAGCCCAGTCTCTCCCCAGCTACTTCCACCAGCTCTTCCAGGGGAAACCCAAGGCGGCCCCGAAACCTCTTCCCAGTCGGACATGCCTGGAAAACCTCCCGAGGGAGGCATCCAGGAGGCATCCTCACTAGATGCCCGAACCACCTCAACTGACTCCTCTCTACATGAAGGAGCAGCTCTACTCTGAGTCCCACCCAAATGACCAAGCTTCTCACCTTATCTCTAAGGGAGAGCCAAGCTACCCTGCGGAGGAAACTCATTTCGTCGACTTTTATTCACAGTCTTGTTCTTTCCCCAATACCACTGGATGCCGCCCCAATACGCCTGTCAATCTCCCACTTCATCCTACCCTCATCGTGAACAAGATCCCAAGATACTTAAACTCCCCCCCGACCTGGAGTGAGCAGGCCATCTTTTTCCGGCTGAGCACCATAGCCTTAGACCTGGAGGTGCTGATTCTCATCCCTGCCGCTTCACATTTTGCTGCGACCTGCCCCAGCAAGAGCTGGTGGTCCTGGTTTGATGGAGCTAAGAGGACCGTATCATTCGCAAAAAGCACAGACGACATCCTCCCGCTACCAAACCAAAAGCCCAACTCCAACTGTTTGGTAAGTAAATTTATATTTAAATTATTTACACAATATCTTTATGACATGAGGTTATGAGTTACAGCTGATTTATTTGAACTTATATTGTTAGGCTATGAGTTACCGCTGATATATTGAAAATTATTTAAACAGCTTATGCGAAAGAGACACTTCTTGGAGCGTTTGTTCTTCCTGGAATCAATGCTAGAGCTTGAAAGGACCTATAGAGTAAGCTAGGAATAACAAACTATTACATTGAAAAATGGCTTACGAGTATCATAGCTACTACGCTACTCAATCGACTCTGCTTATTCCCCATTGTACGCACGTGCACCAACCCCCCCACCCCCCCCCCCCCCCATCCCCAACCATCTTGTCAGTGATTGACTGGAATGTGGTTTGTTATGTTTATGTGCACATCCTGTGCACTCAGTGTTTGTTTGCCGTTTGTGAGCCCTGTGTTGTCTCCAGAGACCAGAAATTTCCTACAGTGTATTCAGGGGGCAGGCAGCTAGCGGATCAAGGGGTGATGCCTATGATTTGAGACAAAAATGAAATCTGCTGAAACCATACAACAACGCTTTGTGTACCTTTAAGGTAAACCTATTTTTATCTAAATTTTTCAGCATTGAACTTTTATTTTGGTGTACAGATTTTGGTAAAAAAAAAATGCAATGTTGTTTCAATCACATGCAAATAATTGGTAAGTGTAGACCTTAAAAACTTGGAATTTCACCTCCGAAAAACTCAGGCAATTTGACAAAGCTTCAAAATGTACAAGCAAAATGTAAAAATACAAGAAGATCCTGATACTGTTCTTGATTTCTATTTGCAGATATCAAGAACAGTATCAGGATCTTCTTGTATTTTTACATTTTGCTTGTACATTTTGAAGTTAGCCCATGATAGAAGCTTTGTCAAATCGCCTGATTTCTTCAGTCATTCTTCAATTACTCATCTCTGAGTAAGCATTTGTTGCACACCTAATTGTTCAGGCCAAGCAAGTGAGCAGATGAATGAACATCAGATTCTTTTAAAGTGTCAACTAGCCCCTCTGGCTCAGTTTTTTTTTATCTAATGTCTGTTTTCCATTCAGTGGTCAGTCAACAAGGCCACTGACACTAAAGAAAACTCCAAAGTTTTTGTGTTGGTCAGGATTTCCATTTTTATCATATAAAAAAAAAAAACTCGCCATGTATTAAAAAGGGATTTGTAGTGGAAGGCAACATTTCTGGACAATGTCCAAATCACAAAAAGTAAAACCACAAAAAATTGACTCAGTTTAATGGTTGAAGACTAGCTAATTCAGTCCAGGAGCTGAGGAAACTATTCAAACTTACATTAGCTATGAATGAATAACTCGGACACCACTCATTTGCAAATGTAGAAAGAAAGGTGTAAGTGAAAAAATTATGCTAATTCTGGAATCTCACTTTTGTCAATACGAAGAAAAATTAGAATCATTTACTTTCAAAGCACGCTGAGCAATATTGACGCTAAGGTTTATTTTTGCCTTTTTTAGATGCCTCGAGCCCACAAAGATCTTTTTTTTCTGCTTGCGTCACTTCTTTATAATTCCAGAATAAATTAGCTTAATGCTATTGACAACTGATGTCCAACAAAAGTAAAACTGTCCAAAAATACCCTTTAACACACTGAAGTTCAAGTTGATTCAATTAAATGCTCCAGCTTATCACACATTCACTGAACACTTAGTGTGTCTTCAACTCAAGCCAAAGTGTTTATGGATTACTAAGCATACAGCTAAATAATAAGATGTGGCATTATTGGGCAATGCCCTTAAGGTTTCGTAAAAACAGTCTTTCTGTTAGTTCCCATTTACCTCAAGCTAAATATATGTGGCTGGTTCTTTCTGCTCTCTGGAGACACAAACAGGTAATTCAGCAAAGAAAAAATGTCTCTGTGAGCCAGAGATATCTAGTTGTCTTGAAATGCAAAGTACACTTTGTGGATGAAATATCTCTTGAAGTGACCAACAAAAGGGCAACACTGTTAAATGATCAGAAACAGCTGCATGTCTTTTTACAAGTGCAAATTGTGACCTTCCTTGCTGAAAGTGGCAACATCCACCACCCTTAACACCCAACTTCAAACTCATGCACTGGTAATGAATTTTGTCAGTCTATATAAATTGCAAGGTGTAGAATTACACATTGAAACCAGTTTGATGATGATTAATCACCAACAGCCATTGGACCCTGAGAGGGAAATCAAAACTCCACAGCATGAAATGTAAAACATAAAAAAAAGGCTTTGCACAGTCATTAACACTTTCAACTGACATGCAAACACACAACGAAAATGCACAAAAACCGAGAGACTATTTGTCAGACATTAGTGTCATACTGTGTTCAGCTACTCCTATTATTTTTACATTTTGACAGTTGTCTGGGCCCGGATGCAGGTTGGAGTGTGTCAGCTGTGAGGCTACTGTAATCAACAGTTTGCCAGAATGTCCCAGTGCAATGAGACCAATCTATTAAAGCACCAGGGTAGTATTGATGCTTCCTGGCAAGGCTCCAGCTCCGCTCACACATCTGAAAGGGACACTACTAGAATATTGTGTTGTGTGGGATAGAGCCGAGCCTCGAAAACACAGTATGTGATGGGCCAAGATGGGATTTCAGTGCTTTATCAAATAATCAACAATTACAACTGCATTTTAGCATAAAAAATCAAATGGGAAAAATATAAAAGAAGCTTTTCTGGCTGGAAATGGGTGTTGGTCAGTGACAACAATACATCCTCTCATCAAGCTAATGCTGTGTGCCAGATAACTACATGTCACTCGCTTTACTGGATTTGTTTAAACACTCTGAGCTGGTTGGAGACACACAGAGTCTATTTGATCTCTGGGGGCTTCAAAGGACCCTTCTGCCATTCATCTATCAATTGTAGCCCTATCTGAGATTTTTTTGATACAATTTGCTAAGACCTTTAAAGAAAAATGCACATTTTTCTAAGAAATATGTTTATTTTTCATCATCTCCAGGATACCTTCTCTGTGTGCATTAGGGAGATGAGACCCATGAGATAAACTGACTGCTAGTTAGCGTTTCACGTGAATGGTAGTGGATGGGAAGTGTTAGCATACCCCTGCTAAATGTTATCACGTGCACTTTTTTCCGAAAAGGTCTTTGCATGCATTCATAGAACTAGTCTTGTTATCCATCATCTTGTCTGTCTCTGAGAAGGATGTAAGATAAGATGTTGTGTTCCTTTACACCTAAATAAGATGCTTCAAGTAAACTGAATTTATTACAATGCAAAAAACATGTTGTTTTGTATTTCCTGCCAAATTGTCTGTTTATGCTCAAAAGCCCTCATCATTTGTCCCCCTTCTGCCTTCCAACTTCACTCCCCCGCCCAGTCGAGGCCTGCTGAGACTCATATCAACTGCACTCCATAAATACATGCAACTGCATGAGCCAATTGGATCAATGCTAACCTCCAGCCTCACTCTCAGCAGGAGTGCATCTGATGATCCAGCACACTCCCACTTCCCACGTCTGATTAATGACCTCTGACCTTGCAAGTGGTGACCTCATAGGGTGGATTTGAGATGAACATGCCACTATGTGTCACAGTTCAAGGGTCAGGGGTTAAGTCAAGCACCGTCAAAGCTGCCTGTGGCATGTACTGGACAATGATTTTTTTTATTTGATGGCAGGAGGGGTAGAAATCCTTGCTGACGGGTCTACGAGCTATATAGGGCAAAAGAAATTAATAGTGTCTGCAGACACGAATCAATGGCAGCAATTTTTCAGCAGAGCTTATTTGCATCTGAGTTTAATGACCTTCTTGGGATAAACACAGACAAATTAGCATAACATTATGATACTGTGCAGGGGAATGTTTCTAATTCAGTGTGTGAACATTTCAAATTTGATTTAATTTAGCAAATTCAAACAGGGAATTGAGTGATACAATTGAAATTGGTTTGAAAGCAAATGAAAGATTGCATGATATAAATCAGCCTGGGCGTTGGGGGCTTCTCGGATGATGCAAACTCTCTATGACAAGGAAAGGGTTAAACCCACCATCTAAGCAAGTTATTTCAACATGCCCAGATGACTGCTTCATCAACAAATTCCACCATGCCTGCAATTTAAGCCCCCTCCCCACACACACTCTCACACATAAAGATAAACATAATGGTCTCACATGTAATCACTGATATTAAAAGAAAAAAAATCAAAGCAGTGCTGAACTGGGAGTAGACATGGTATGACAGGTCACCCCTACCAATTTAGCCTATTTTTGCACTAGCTGTGATACCCATATAAAACTTCCAATGCTGCTGCCCCCCCCCCCCCCAAGCCCCTCCACCCAAAGCCCATCCATTTACTGCTACCGTCGCCGTTTGTCTTGCCTGACACGTCTGGCAGTAATGTGGCAATCCGTCAACAGCATGGTGCCACAGTGTAAATCACTGGCTATGCTCATTGAGCTCCAGACGTCACACCCACCAAGCATTCAGATGAGTCAGGTGGAGAACAGAGGGAAACAAAAGATGATAGAAACGATAACCATGATGATTCTTTTTCCCCCAAAACTTTCCCTCTTTCAAACCCACATCTCTCTGTAAAACCAACTGTTTTTTGGTGTGTATGAGATACGAGAGGAAAAGGAAGGAAGGTCTAACATTCAAAACTTTATTATTACTTGGCTGAAATTCGGTAAATTGGCAATGACCTTTTTTCCATGAAGATACAACACAGACATACAAGCCAGTGCTCTATCCAAAACCTAATTTCAAGCTCTGACATTTATAAGTGCAACCTACAGCGTTGATGATTGGCTCAGCAGTGTGCATAATAAAGGGCACAACCATGCTAAAGATGTTTCTGACTACCGCAGAAAGCAGTAAATCTTGCCAGCACAGTCTCTCGGCCTGCACACATCAATCCCCAGACAGATCAGAGAACGAGCCTCTGCCGGCAGATTTAATAATGGGTTGCTTTCCTGTATGTTTTCCAAGCCTTTAAGACATGGGACAAAACCATTTGCTTTCCAAAAGATGACATTGGTATGTTGGAAGTGGTCTGTCACATTTCTGAACCCTGTCTTCGATTGACTGTCCATGCATGACTGGCTTATTTTAATGGCCTCCCAGGAAACATTTTAACCCTTCTCTTAATGACCAATTTCTTTCAAAAAAAAAAACTAAAACTTTAAAATAAGGGTACATTAATAACGGTTAGTTAAAGCTTAATCAGATTGGGGTACTGAATACGCATTACTTGAGATGATACTACAACACCCAAAGTACCTTTCAAGTGCTCATAAATAAGTGTCTTTTGTTCATGAAGAAAATGTTTCCCTCCTGTATTATCTCTTGATAATGTTTTTATGACTCCAAAATGCAAAATGAGACAGCCATGTACATTAGCTGGAAGCTAATGGTGTCTGACAGCTAAACTAAGCAAAAAAATAAATAAATAAAAAATAAAATGGACAACACTTAAAGTTTGGCACATTCACATGATGTCTCCATGCTCAACCAGCTGCCACGCTCATGCACAGAAGCCCTAAACCAAGAGGGGTTATTGTTAGTTAGTGTTTGGTTAAATTGTTTTTTTTGCTTAAATATTTTTGTTTGGGCAATTTTGTTGTTTGCTAATATAACTGTTGTTCGCCATCACTCAACATTGGCTTCAAGCTAAATATTTGTAAACAGTAAAGTTAGCATGAGCAACATTAGAAAATGACTCCTTTGTTAACTGCAAACTAATGATTAACTAAGCATAAACTAATCAATAATAAGCACTCTTATTATTATGTGCTTCAATTACATCTCTTTTAACTTTCAAAGATCAGCATAAAATCAACTTGTGGGCCATTTAAGAAACAGAGCAATTACCTTCCAAGTATCGAGATGCAGCAATGCCTCCGCCAGCCTCTGAGAGTGTGAAACTCTCCAGGCGATTATTCTCATGTAAAGTGGATAAATGTGTGTCATGTTAAGGATGGCTCTCCAGCGAGAGACAGAGACTCTTAGACTCTGTGTACATGTCAGTTCCACAAATAGGCAGACCCACTGACTGCAGGCATGACACGTCTCCCTCATCAGCTCCCGTTCATCGTCTGCCTGCCTTTGTGTCAATTTGGTGTAATCCAGCCTGTGTGATGAATGAACTTGCCTCAGTGGCAAGGGGAAGTGCTTTTGTTCAAAGTCACAGCAATATACAAGTTATCACACTTAAGGGATTTACTCCCTCAGCCCTCTAGTAGCACCAGGCATGCCTGTTTATGTACAGACTCTATTCTTAATGCACATTTATTAACAGATAAACAAACCTCAGAACACACACATTCTCATTTACAAACACAAATGTACTCTTACACGCAGCAGATTGGCATTATTACCAAGCAGTGGCCAGCCTTCGAGGCTTTTGGCAGACTGACAGAACACAGGCCTGGTGTGATTTGGTAGAAGCCTTCCATGGCCACAAGGTCCTGTGTGTATTTTTAGTTGCTGTGCAAGTGTAACCTGCAACAAACATAGTCCTGCACTGGCCTGGAACCCTCGAACATGGAAGATGCTAGCAAGAAGACTTAAACCCATGCACACAAGTGCCTTGTCATCAGCACATCTCATAAGATATGTTAGGTTTACTGACTGTACACTAATGTATCTACTGGCTTGAGTAACACAAGCATGGAGGTTGATTCAGCTATCCACTACACCTTTGGAAGGAAATCTATACCGGCACAGGGATTTCTTACATATACGAAATCTAAAAATGTGCATCAGAAACCAGAGGAGCAATCGATGTAGCCTCCAGCTGAAATGGAAATATGCATGTATTTTGCAATGGAAACTGTAAACACACACTCATATGCTGATGGCAAAGGCATCACTTTGTTGGGTGAGGACCAGGTCTGTACTTCAAGAGCCACAGCTGCCCCTATAAAACCGACAAAAAAGGATGGTAAACATCCTTGGAAAAAGTGTAACAATAACAAGCAGGCTAACTCTAATGAGCCACATCCCTGAATTGGTATATATTATGATGAACAGAAGAAAAGCCTTAGTTAGCGTGCCATGCAGATGACATGTCTTTAAAGTTATCACCTGGTGTTACCTAAACCAAATCTTCAAAATATATTAAGATTGTGGGAACAAAGAACTCATTTAAAGCCATTAATCAAAGACCCACACACTTTAAGACAAATGAACATTGTGTTCAAAAATGCTAACTCACTTCCAGATTTTTTTTTTTATCTTATACTCTTACTTTGTTATTGAATGAATACATTCCTCTCAAAAAGCAGCGACTGGTCTGTTGGGATGAAAAAAACTAAACTAAATATCTGCAGGGCCTTTAAAATCAGTTGTTTGATTAATTGAATTTCCACGTAATAAGCATTGCCCATTGTATGAGAACTGCCATTGTCAACTGTTTAGTTATGTAGTTATCTGCTAGAGTAAATCCTGGTAAGTGCCAGATTCTTGTTTGATTGTGTTTTTGGCCATAGTGATACACAAAATGTTAATTTAAGACTGGGGACTGCAACTGCAAATACGAACGGCATAAAGTCAAGACAGCTTCGTTTGAAGCATCCTATATAGCAGAGGATGAATCCATTCTGGGGTTTGTTATGCAAATCACACTTAATGCAATTACAGGGTATTAAAGCTTGCTGCTGGAGAACTGGCTCACTATATCATAGCTAAGTGATTCGTATTACCTCTAATCCCATGACACGTTTGGAGCATGACGGTGGAACAAGCTCTGCGGCTGTGATGTCATTCTTGGCACTGGTTCTCCATGGGCTGAATGACTGAATGGTTGTCAGCAAGTCAGCAACCAACCCCATCACTTCAGAGAAATTTCAACAGCTCTAGCAAAGATAATGGCTGATCTGATAATCACATTGGCAATTGCAGTTCACCACCAATTTATCTTGTAAAGCAATAGTCAGCACAAATGAAATGGCTCAGTTTGCCCTTGTAAACAAAGAAACATCTGTAAAAGTACAATATATTATCATACACAATCGAGTGCTTTCCTAAATCAAAATACACATGAAGCAAATTAAATTGAAGGATCAGAGGAACAGATTTTTTTGGATTAATCTCAGCACACAACTGCACAAGATGATTTTACTGAACTGCATGTTTCAGAGTTTACAAGCATATGTCCTGTATAGTTTTGCTGTTGTTAATCCTCTGTCTCCAGTAGCTTCCAGCAGTATAAGGCTTGTATTATCTGAATTTCAGAGTCATGCTGGGGGAAAAAAATCAGACAACAGTGAGTAATTGATAGAAATGTGATCTTTGGGATATAGTCAGTAGATGACCTCAGGAGCACCATTAGTGAACTGAAATTTTATCTTACCGTATTTCATCCTTACAAAAAAATGAAGTTCAACAAGGAGTTAACATTGTTCAGACAGGATGGAAGGCCTGGGTGTTTCTGGGTCAAAACGATTAGTTGTGCAAAGTTCTTTTTTAAGTGATATAGAATTACACTCCTCTATCATCTCAGTTTGATGACAGAAAAGACATAATTATCATGTATCAGTTTCCTGATCTGAACTTTTGATTCCTCTTAATGTCAGTCAGCAGTTCCATGTTTCCATTCAATTGTGCCTATGAGTGAATGATGCGGTTAGAGAGCAGAGAAACGGACAGATGATACATGATCAGCCGTTGGTTAAATATATTCTCAAAACATTATGACATCAGTATGATAAAAATTATGCACAAGTTTTGTGCATAATCCTACATTCAAAAAATGTCCAGCAATACAAGCGATCAGTGTGCCTGTGCCAACTCCTGCAGTGAGAAACTCAAGCGAAACACAGGATATTCCTTTTATTCTCTATTCCTTTTATAAAATGCAATACAACAGACAGTTGTTGAGAGACTGTGGTTAGGTTTAGGCACCAAACCATAGCAAATGCCAGTACATCTCACTCCTGCTGCACAATTACATGGATAAAACAAATTACAGACAATAATTTTCCTAGGTGCCATGATGAGTGAACAATTGAGAACAGACTTACGGGTTCAGGTCATTTAATTTAAAATGAGCAGACAGAGCATGCGCTATCTGCAGACAAGCCAAGTCATTCATTACGCTTTCCAATGTACAGAAGCCTAAATTTGTTTGCATCTTTGGGACTCCGGAATGCAGAAAGAGCCAGACAGTAATATTTAGTTTGACTGACTGCTGACAACAAAAAAACTGTTCAGAAACTCTAAAAATCATCATCTTAACCAGCTGGTGTTTTCACAAAATATTCATGGCTGGCTCTTCCTGCTTCACAAAGAAACGGAGCGGCAAGGGAAAAAAAACATCTTTGGGATCTCATAACACCTACTTGAAAGTACTTGAAAATCAAAATACATTTTTGTGTCACTTCAAAAAGGCTCCTATATTATTAATCCCCACATGTCCACAATTTTGATCATGCATGTTCAATGTTTATCAAAACTATCTTCCATAAGAACATTTCTTGTTATAAAAATCCCTTTTTTCTTTTAAGATCCAATTTACACTGCAAGCTTCCCATTCCCCTGAACTTAAGCTGAGACAAAGCAGAAGACTACAAACAAAGCAAAACAGACAACTTCCATATGTCCTTGCTAATATGTGTGTTTAGTGTCTGAGCACCTCATAAGCTTACAAGGCACATCTGCAAAATTCATTAAAAACATTTTTTGCTGTTCCCTGGTTATGCATTCTAAAAAGTTCTACAAACAGTGCTATAAAGCACAGATGCTCATGAGAGTGCGTAAGGCCATACTGGAATGCAGCCTACATACTGTATCAACAGCTCACACGTCGACTGGAAAAAATATGCTAAACATAGCAGGTGTTTCCAGCAAAAAAAAGTTCAGCTGTTCCATAGTACACCAATCTATGACTTGCTGAATGAGTATCAGAATCATTGTGAGTGACAGGTGATACTGCCATCATTACTTAACTTCCATTGGAAATTAGTGCAGCTTTCCAGCATTTCATGGTGGATTTCAGCTGTAGAGAGCACATACTGAAGCATTCAAACACAAGAGAGCCACTTTTAAGCAGAGAAAACACACGTACCAAACACCACCCATCTATTTTCCGCAACTTAGAATCTAAAACTCTAACTATGGTTGGTGGAACAGTACCTGTTTGAAATCCCACTGAGGCACTGCAGTTATGTATCCAGACAGGAACTGGACATGAAAGCAACCACTTTGATGCCTTGGCCTTAGATTGGGCATGCTCTTTGGAAGAGGTGGCTGCTGTCCATGTTTTTCCACTGGAAAAAGAAATGGAATAGGATGAGTGGATGGACACATGACAAATTTCCTTCATCCCTCCACTCCTTTATGCCAGTAATACCCAACATGCCATCAAATGACAGGGCAGCCTTATAAATAGTGAGCAAAGATGGCTGACGAGTGCATGCGGCCAGCCTTACAAACATCCTGTCACATATGGCACTCAGTCGGACTATGCCAGTGCATACTGTGGCTGGGCAAATATGGTGGCACACCCGAGGTCAGGACAAATTGCTTTACTGAGTGTCTTCGCCAGATGAGGACTGTGGCTAATCAGCAAGGATGAACGACAGCGTGGGCAGGTGGCTTTTCCAAATAAAAAGAAACAGATTGAAGGTTCAACATGGACTACATGTGTCACAAGTGAATGTAATGTTTGTTTGTCTGCTGATGAGCAGAAACACTCTAGAACATAGACTAGACTACACATGGTCCCCCTCACTGTCCTCACGTTAATTGCCATGTAACTCAACTTGAATTACTGATATTGACAGGTTTCTATGCATTGTCGTCACAGAGATAGGCATGTTACAAGGGGGAATCTATCATCCAAGCAGCGATGACAAGTACATTTTGTGACAGTAGACTACACCAACCACCCCAAAAAACTGAAAGAAAATATTCAATATTCCAAGGGGATCACATCACTTTACTGAGAACAAAAGGAGATTATGGATCCAGGACATTAAAAGGGAGGCCTGGGGTCCTGATGGCCCTAAAGGGAAGGGGAGTTTGTGTCTATCCCCAATACAAACTTGTGATCTCATTTCACAAGACCGCATCTCTTGCACCTGACCAAAAAGTATATAACTACAGTATATGGATTTGATGATTTGCAGACTTACAGTATATACATCGAACTTGGGTTCTCAAAGTGGGGGTCATAAGACAGATGGGGGGGGGGGGGGGATATAAGATTTCCTTCACCCAAAGAAGACTGGAAAAACTCTTAAACTAAGCATACTGCACCACCACTGTGTGGCTCTGTGATGTGTCCAGAGACCTTGACCACTTGACCAGAATCATCTCATGCCAGTGGATGCCTGTGCTTAGGGTTAGGGTTAATTTTCACAGGGCTTTCCTAAAATAGAGTTCATTGAGGTGACACTGACCTTTGACTACTAAAATAACTTAACCTTATCCTCTAATCCATGTACATATTTTAGCCAAATTAAGAAAAACAAAACCCTCAAGGCGTTCCAGAAATACGTAGTTAGTGCTGGTGCAGAGGCATAAAAGGGCATCAATTTTTACACAAAAACATTCAAAAGAGTTGAATTTTATATAGATTTAAATTGATATGTGTTTTGACAGGCCTACTATATGTCTGTGCTTCAACCACCTCTGGGTATTATTAAGGTCGGGAATAATTTACACTTTTTTTTTTTTGCGGGTCCTGAGTCCTTGAATGGGACTCAAGCACACAATCAACATCTATAATTAATTGAATCATTAAAAACTGACTAGTAATACTGCATACCCACTGGACAAATGGGTACTACAATGATGAAAATACAAATGAAGAAAACCAATTTTGGCCTCCGAACAATGGGCCTCCTCCGTGAAAACTTTCTTGTGCACAAATTAACACCATTGTCTTGAAGACTAAATTTAGGGCTGAAAAGTCCCAAGCACTTAAAAAAAATAAAATGCTTAAGAATGTTTCATCAAGGGGCCTATTTTTACGGAGCTTTGACATTCGCCTCACACTTTATTTTTTCTCCTACAACTTTGTTTTTTATATCCTAACACTTTATTTTTTCCTCCTAAATTTGTATTTCTTCCCCTAACACTTTGTCTTTATTTCCTTCCACTTTTTCTTTTTCTCCATCGACTTTTTTTAAGGAACACTTTTGTCCTGTTTGTTGTTGTCTTTGTGATTTTGTTCCTTCAACTTTTTTTGAAACTTGAAGTACCACTTTAAACTCGAAGTACCACTTTGAACTCGTACTTCGACTTTAAACTCGTCCTACGACTTTGACAGACAGCACTGCGGAGCCCGTCCAGCAGGGGGAGTCAAGCACTGCGGTATTCATTAAGATTATTATTTACCGTTTAAACTGGCGTGGAATCTTCTAGGGTGATAAGCCGGCCTGCCAGGAACAATAGTGCAAACCATGGGGTTGGTGCAAACAAACAAAGTTTCCACTTTCCCGCATAAGTGTAAAAAGACAATGTGAAAAAACTGTGTAGCCGGAGTGTGGCAATATGAAATGAACAATAAAAGCTCTTGGCCGATAGTCTAGCCCTCTGACTCCCCCTGCTGGACGCCCAGCAGACTGACCGAGCATTTGCGCGGGCCAACGCAGTGCTTGACTCCCCCTGCTGGACGGGCTCCGCAGTGCTGTCTGTCAAAGTCGTAGGACGAGTTTAAAGTCGAAGTACGAGTTTGAAGTCGAAGTACGAGTTTGAAGTCGAAGTACGAGTTTAAAGTGGTACTTCGAGTTTAAAGTGGCAGTTCAAGTTTCAAAAAAAGTTGAAGGAACAAAAACACAAAGACAACAGCAAAACAGACAAAAGTGTTCCTTAAAAAAAGTCGAAGGTGAAAAAGAAAAAGTGGAAGGAAATAAAGACAAAGTGTTAGGGGAAAAAATAAAAAATTAGGAGAAAAAAATAAAGATTTAGGAGAAAAAAATAAAGTGTTCAGATATAAAAAACAAAGTTGTAGGAGAAAAAATAAAGTGTGAGGCGAAAAAAAATAAAGTGGTAGGACAAAAAACAAACAAAAACAACATACACACTTATGTCCCCTTGGGGGCTCCGTATATTTTTGCTTTATTGTGAGGTAATCTTGAACGAGTGTAGAGAAGTGGATTCAAAATGGAAGTGTCTTGTTTTACACTGGACCAAGATGACTGCAAAAAGCTTCTTGGTGACACCTGTTAATCAGCTCCATACAATCATGTCATCGTATTCTAAAGAAATGGCCTTGTAAGGTAAATGTGCATTTTCAGACTTCTGACTAAAAAGCATCAGGAGAGCACAAATGATACAGAGAGATCTTCTGAGTAAAAAGGTCACGGATCTGACCGTGTGTAATCCAGGAACAGTCTTATGAACTGAACCCCCACCAGCTCACTTAGTTCACCCTCAGAGCCAACATCTGAATGCCAGTTAAATACCACAAATGAAAAAATTTTAATGTACATGAAAGATCAACAAGAAGGCTATTGCTAACCTAACTGACAGTTGGTCCGAGTTTCACACATCATGAATAAAAGTGCCAAAAAACTGTTGTTCTCCCACTGGGTCCCTTCCTGTTTCTTTCAGTTATTTCTAAAAAAGAAGTTACATCTTCAAAGGTGAAGTAATCTTTGTAAAAAATATGGAGTTTGGTTTACCAGTACGCTACAAGCGTACAATAGAAGAAACAATACTAATATCATTGTCGTCCTCCTCCGCTTTATCCAGTGGGTCCGGGTCGCGGGGGCAGCAGCCTCAGCAAGGAAGCCCAGACTGTCCTCTCCCCAGCCACTTCCACCAGCTCTTCCGGGGGAACCCCGAGGAGTTCCCAGGCCAGCCGAGAGATATAATCCCTCCAGCCTGTCCTGGGTCGGCCTCAGGGCCTCCCCCCGGTTGGACATGCATGGAACACCTCCTGAGGGAGGTGTCCAGGAGGCATCCTCACCAGATGCCCAAACCACTTCAACTGACTCCTCTCGACATGGAGGAGCAGCAGCTCTACTCTGAGCCTCTCCCGAATGACTGAGCTTCTCACCCTATCTCTAAGGGACAGCCCAGCCACCCGGAGGAAACTCATTTCGGCCGCTTGATCTTGTTCTTTCGGTCATTACCCAAAGCTCATGACCATAGGTGGGGGTTGGAACGTAGATTTACCGGTAAATCGAGAGCCTCGCCTTCTGGCTAAGCTCCTCCTTCACCACAACGGACTGGTTTAGCACCCCCATCACTGCGGACGCCGCCCCAATCCGCCTATCAATCTCCCGTTCTATCCTACCCTCACTCGTGAACAAGACCCTAAGATACTTAAACTCCTCCACCTGAGGTAGGAACCTCCCCCCCCGACCTGGAGTGGGCAAACCACCCTTTTCCGGCTGAGGACCATGGCCTCAGACTTGGAGGTGCTGATTCTCATCCCAGCCGCTTCGCATTCAGCTGCAATACTAATATATAAATCATAAAAATCCAAAAATTTAGACTGACGTCTAATATAAGTTAATTATTTGATGGAAGAAAGAAATAGCAGTAAGCCCCAGCTCTTCTCCTATTGCCCAGATAGGATGGATGAATATTCAGCAGCTGGTTACTTCTGAATGAGTGCCTGCTGCTGCTGATGGCTAACAATTTTGACTTACGAATAACCCTACAAGCTCCAGTGGGAGGGTTGAGATGAGGAGCTGCAATCTCTTACATCACCACAAGATGTCATCGGAGCCTACACACCTGAGCTTCAAATGTATGACATACTACCTGTATTTTTCCCTATTACTGCATCTTTAGAGGTATAACGTCTTAGTATGTTTCAGTGTGTTTTACAGTGTATGGAAATGTTTGCCTGGCATTCAAAATTACTGTGTCTTGTGACAGCACACTGTAATGGAAAACGCCTCCCTAAATCAGTAAGCCCAACATCATGAAAAACCCACAAAAAAACACAGAGGCCTGTGGGGACAATAGCGCAATAGGCTGAAGTGAGCTATGTTACATTATATCTTCTTGTGATTCACAGACATTTCAATAGTCACCTGATTGTGAGTCAGAGGGATATAAATGTAATCACTGATGATAATAGGTTCCCAATGTAGTGTCTAACCAATGCTTACAGGCAATGAACTGATCTCTGCCTTTCTGTGACTTCAAGCCTCCATACTAGTGTTTGGTCATGCATCCATGCAGGGACAGAAGATGCCAGGCAGACATTTAGAGGAAGCTGCTGTTTTCATTATAATTATCTGGATGCATATTGATAGAATATCGATGATGTTAAACATAGTAATATTACAGAGTAAATCATTAAATGAATCATGTATCATTAAAACAGTACTTATTACATGGTTGTATTTCAAACAAATACATGTGTGGTATTGGAGTATGATTATAATTCTGATTTTAACTTTATTAAATAACATCTAAGCTTAGATGATTTTTAAATGACAATCTTGTCATTGGCTGAGTAAACAATGACTACTGAATTCCCTACTCTCCTTGTAGAGAGGCTGCAGAACTTTCAACACTGCTGTGTTTGCGCGACTGTATTTGAAATGCTGGAAATTTTTCAGTCCAAACCTGCTGTCATGTTGGGACAGTGTGATGAATCTGTATTATGTGTTCGAGAAGTAGACTAAAAGAACAGAGCTGACCTGATGTGAATTCTAGAATGGGCATAGCTCTAATCAGCACCAACATGACATTAATTATGGAATAACGAGCAAAGAGAAGGAAAAACATTCCAACCATTTGGGAAATACATCTGTTTCTTACTCAGGGTTATAGGAGAAGATCAATACCACTTAGCGTATAAAAGCTGCAGACACCAGCTGTTAGCTTACATAAGGACTGAAGGCAGAGATATCACATGGAATCACTCCACACGACTAAGAAATAGCATGCACAGATTAATCCAAACAGACAAAAAACATTAAAGACTGAGTTTCAGAGGTGCTGGTATAAATAAGCAAAGCTAACTACCTAAAGTTTAGTTCAGGCAGATACAAGATGGTAAATTGCCAATACAGGTCAATAAATTATTTCCCAGAATGAAAACTGATTGATTTGAAATGCTTGTTTCATTTAATCAGTGGTCCAACCCCCAAAATTCAATGTCCAATAGTTGAAAGAGGAAAGCAAAAAATATCCGTGCTTCAGCTGGAACCATGTTATGTTTGATAAATATTATTGATTAAAATGTATTTTTTTCAATTATATTGATCCGCAAATACAAGCGACCCTCCCTGAGAGATAAGGTGAGAAGCTCAGTCATTCAGGAGGGACTCAGAGTAGAGCCGCTGCTCCTCCATGTCAAGAGGAGTCAGTTGAGGCGATTTGGGCATCTCGTGAGGATGCCTCCTGGACGCCTCCCTCGGGAGGTGTTCCAGGCATGTCTGACCAGGAGGAGGCCTTGGGGCCGACCCAGGACATGCTGGAGGGATTATATCTCTCGGCTGTCCTGGGAACGCCTCAGGATTCCCCCGGAAGAGCTGGTGGAAGTGGCTGGAGAGAGGACGGTCAGGGCTTCCTTGCTGAGACTGCTGCCCCTGCAACCAGGACCAACCAGATAAGAAGAAGACGACGACGACGATATTGATCTTTTGTTCTAGAGCAGTTTCACAATATTACGATATTTCATAGAAAGACTCGGGAGATCCTGAGGATTTAATTTCATGTCTTTTTTTTAAATCAAGTCAGGGGCAGGTCAAAATCACACCAGGTCAGTGTTCTGACAATGCGTAGAACACAGGCAAGGAAAAGCTGAACACCATGAGATAGAAAAGAGGTTTGTAAGAATGGATTTAATCTGTACTGTTTATTAATCAGCAGAGCTGACTGTTAACGCTGGCATGTGCCCACTTGGCACCAGTATTCTCTACATCAACCCCCATCTCCCTCCCTCTGTTCTCTTTCTCTGTCTTCACTTAATGTGCAGTCTATGGTGGTTTACAGAGAAGCCATGGTGTGTTAAGAAACCAAACAGCTTGTAATTGCTTCATTATGTATTGTTAGAGGGAATTATAATAAAACGGAATCAGTCCAAGATCTTTAAAAAAGGAAGTAGAGCAAATAGCAATGTTTATGGTATGATTGCCTTTGTAACTAAATAGCAAAGGAAGAAGAGATCACATCAATCATGTCCCCAATATCAATTCAAGAGATTCTGTGGTAGGCACTCAACGGAATGGAAAGCTGGTCTCAATAATAATTCCCTCAAAAAAGCCTTGTCAAACAAATGTTAACTAAACTGCCTCCCTACAAATAAATCTCAGTGTAGATTTTGATATAACAACAAAAATCTCTATGGTGCATATCACAAAACAGGAGGTAAATGACACAGCCTTAAAAGCGGGTTAATAACAAAGAACAGTAAAAAGAAAAAAAAGGTGGTCCCATTTCAAAAATTGGCATGCAAAAAAGCAGAAAGTCAAATTTAAAGAGCTTCTCAAGACATTCTGTAAGATAATTGCTCAGCTTAGAGAAACATTTTTTCTCACTAAAAAAGGAATAATAATTGTAATAATTGTTCTTCAAAGAATTTTCAGAATTTCTGAACACATTTATTCAAAAAAAAAATCTTGCTTGACACAGGTTGGCTGCTACTTTCCTGTAAAGTCCACTCTCAATGCTGTATCTCCGGCTTGAACATCTGATTTTCGGCTGATTTCAGACAAAATCAGGTACTGAAGCAGATATGAATGTGTTAAACAGCAGGTGTGAAGTGATGTGGGAGTGCCACTACATAACCCATTCATTGTGAACTGCCACCTACCATTTCACAAAAAAACAAGAGGTAGAATTCCCTTCATTTTCTCTCCTCCAACTCAAAAGAAAAGGACAAGCCAAAGGAAATTGATTGCTGTCATTTTTTTGGCAGCATCGATTCCAAGCCAGATACGATCAGTCTTGCTCTCAGTCCTGTGCTCAGGGAAGCAGTCAGTGCATCTTTGAGGGTAGAAAAAAATCATATTACCATGGTAGTTTGACTTTGAAAAGGTCCAGTTTTAGCCAGAAGAAACATACCATGACAATGCAACGGGGAAGCAAATTACTCTAGCGATGTTTAACCCGGAAGTTGAAGAGTGAACACAGCGGTTTCATCATGTTGGGTGCTAAGGCAACAGATGAGGAGCTAAACTTTGTGGGCTTCAGCTCAAGGAGTTCGGGTTCAACCGTTACGGGTTGCAGCCCTAACTGTTTACGAATAGCTCTGAATAGTATACACTTAAAGGTTTTGGTATCAGATGGGACTCAGCTGATACCCTGTGATCGGAGACTCGACGCTCAAGTCAGATTACAGTACAGCCAGCTCCAAGGCTTTTCTAGCACACAGGAATGTTTAATGGCTCCAAATTGTCTCTTTCTTTAACCCTTGTATTATGTTAAGGGTCAATTTGACCCATTTCAGTTTTTGTGGTGACCAAAGTACTAGTTCTCCTTTCTTTTTCTTCATGAAATTTGGTGACTTTTCCTCATGAACTGGTTTGTAAAATCTGGACACTTAGATGTGTAGTGGAATGTCTGTGCAGAGTTTGTATACAAAGATGATGTTGCGGGTCATTTTGACCCGGACACTTTTCATTTGTGTAGGTAGCTGTATGTATGTATCTATGTATCTATGTATGTACAAGTATGGCATCAAAATATGGACAGCCTGTGATGCAAAATCCAGCTATGCATGGAATATGCAAGTATACACCGGAAAGCTACCTGGAGGAACATCTGAGAAGAATCAGGGGATGCATGTGGTGCTGGAGATGAGTGAAGGGCTGCAAGGTCATAACATCACTTGTGACAACTTCTTTACATCCTACCATCTTGGAGAGGAACTTCAGAAGAAAAAGCTGACCATGTTGGGAACAGTCAGAAAAAAATAAACCAGAACTTCCCAGTGGAATTCTGAAGATGCAGGGCAGACCTCTGTATTCCTCAATATTTGCTTTGACTGAGAAAGCAACAGTTGTTTCATACTGCCCAAAGAGACACAGGAATGTTCTTGTTATGAGTACAATGCACACAGATGCATCTCTGAGCACAAGAAAAGACATGAAGCCACAAATGATCCTGGATTATAACTTCACCAAAGGAAGAGTTGACAATCTGGACAAAGTCACAGCAACATACAGCTGCCAGTGCAAGACTGCCCGTTGGCCTTTGGTTATTTTCTAAAATATTGTGGATGTGTCTGCTTACAATGCCTATGTCCTGTGGACTGATATCAACCAGCAATGGAATGCTGGTAAACTGTACTGACGTCAGCTTTTCCTGGAAGAAATCAGCAAAGCACTTGTCACTCCCAAGATCCAGACGCTAACCAGGCCAGCTCGATCCCCAGCAGCAGCAGCTGTCATTGAAAAGGTCAAGCTCAGTTCCCCCAATCAACCTGCAGCCTCACCAAACCAAAATCTAGTGGACACAGGTGAATAAAAAAAGGAAAAGATGCTAGGTCTGTCCTTCCTGAGAGGACAGTAAAACAAGTACCTTTTGTGTGAAATGCAAGAAGTGCATCTGCAGAAAGCACACAGGAACATTCTGCCCATCATGTGGAGAACATTGAAAATGTTGAATGTTGAAAATCTGAGTTAATGGGGCATGTTGAATTTAAAGTTGAAATGAAAAAAAAATGTGTTTGTGAAGAGGAAAAAACTTAAACTAAATAGTTCTTAAATATACAGTTGGAATTAAAAATGTATTATATGTCAGTTTTCTCAATGTTGATATAATCTAAAATGAATTGGTTATTGGTTTAACCTGTTTTCTTGACTGTTTTGCAAGCATTTACACAGTACGAGTCAAAATGACCCGCAACATTATCAATGTAATTTTTTTTCAACATAATACAAGGGTTAATGCTTCTACTTTGACTTCCTCAATCGACAGTCATAACTGTATGAGTCAGTACTCCCATGCTGTGATGCATTCAAGGAGTATATTGTTTTATGCAAGGCTCGTTTACTAAACTTGATAGTCAGCAAAAAACAACAAGAGCCTCTGTTAACTACTGTCCTTGAAAATGTCGTAACATGGCTTGACAATACTTATATGACAACATCAACATAAATTGCGAAATATGTCATCCCAAAGTGACTCCCAGTCTAAATACAAAACAGCAGAAAGGAACTGACTAACAAATGGTCTGGAAGAATAATTCTTGCTGAGTCAGTAATGGAAGACGCATTGCTGTTTAATGCGTGTGAAGGAGCGCACATTCAAATGTATGCCTGTGTAACAGTCAGGATTTGCAGCGTCATCTGGACCCAGAGGACATTAACAGCAACACCACTGAAATGATTAACTAGAGTTCATTCAGTATGCATGAGTTGCTGCTGCCTCTCGGCCGCATAGAAATTTGCTATTTGTTCCCTTTTTGCATCTTTTAGGCACATTACCTGTGGGGATGGTTAGATACAAATGTGAATAGCTCCAAAAGCTTTGTATAAATTTCACTAAAATGTAAGGGATTGAGATTTTTCCAGCAGCAGATTACTAACCATTCCTATGAGAATTCTTCAGACAATAATGTCTAAGAACAATGCATTTTATATTGATATGTCATGTTAGAAAAAAAGTAAAATAACGTAAAAAGTTTGAGTAAAATCTTAAAAAGATAAGGCAGATATGAGTGGATGTCAATGGTGACAATTCCAGGGCTGTACCCATCTGGAGTCAATTGGATTTGGCTGTTTAATACATTAGTCCAACTGTTCAGTCATTGTCAATGGTCACTCACTGAAAATAGCCTCCTGTGGGCAATTTGAGATTTACCATTGGTTGGAATACATGACATATTGTTGGACATGTGAGGCCTTGGGAGCTGGTACACTTGATGCATCGGCACTTAGCAACATTCATGACAAGTTAGCACTCACAACCCACCGCTGAAGCAGCTTCTCGTGAGCTCAGCAATTTGAATATTTGATCTTGATAAAATACCAACATTGTCGCCCACAACAAAATGTACATAGCGGTAGTACAGCAACAGCAATGTTTGGTTTATCCCATTCACTTGGGGCTGTAGCACTAAATTTGACTTGCACAGGGGATTGATCTTACAGCACCTGCCTCCAGCCTGAGGATGCTTACATGCTACCTAATTCACCTCCACCTGAAAATTAACAAAAAGTGGGGTTTGCACAGAACCTAGTATACATTACAGTCAGCATGATACAAAGATGTTGCTTCTAGAAGAATACAGAGCACTTTAACAAATAGTAGCAAGATACCAAGATACTAATACTCCTGACAGGTGACAAACTAATCAGACTAGCAACATTGTGGAGCAGATTTTCTCTGCCAAGAAATATTATGCAATATATGTTTCACCAGTAGTAGGCAGTATGAGACTGCATAGGAGCACATAAAGAAAACATGTGGCTGAACTTGACTGCAACTTGCAGAGTAAAGTACTAGTCCCTGAGGAAGCCTGTCTGGTACCTTTTTTACACTAAACAATCCATTTCCATTTAAATGAACAGTTGGCTATGTTTTATTGGTGCTGAATGTAGTCCTGGACATACTGCTTGTAATTGTTCATTTAATCAAATATTTAAGGTCTCAATTCCTCTGGCTTGCTTGTCTTAGATTCAAGGATGAATATTCTTTTCTTTTCTATTCTTTTTTATTTTCTTGCCATGTCTAATGAAGGAATGAGCAGGAACAACTCGTAACCTGCAACTTGTATGGAAATGAGCTAGTTAGAGGTGTGCTGATTTCCATTTACTTCCATTTGTGAGGGGTGATATTTAGCCTGTATATAAAACAGGCCAACGGCTTTGTAAACTGCTGAAAAGGATGTGTACACATATATCTATCTTTGTGTATTACAGTTTTAATTATACATTTACACAGAGTTTTATGTATGTGGTGTAGTTTAATTTCACACGAAACTATTGGAAAGTAAACCACAAAAAAACATGTTTCAAAAAACTGTTCAGCCCATCCGAGAATCAGATGTTTGCTTTCTGAACATACTGCTTCTTTCAGAAACTACCTTAAACATAAGGCCATTATGCCATCAGTCTTTGTCCTGAAGGACAGTGTCTACATTTCCTCTACCTCCACCTACATGGCACTAAAAAAACCACAGCCTCCTCCATTGCCAATAAAGAAAATACATTACAGACAGCATGTGTGCTAACATACAGCAGTGAGACTATCCTCAGAGACTCTGAGGAAGCAGATGGAAAACAGAGTGATCTGAATTCCTCCCGCACATTGAGAGGTCCACTTCCACCTACACCATTGCTCGCACTTTGAAATCAACATTGAAGCATTAACATGTGGCTTTGCTAAACTGTAGTGAACTTATGTAACCTCAAAAACCTCATGATTCATGCGAGGGCTGTCTGGTTTACCCACCACTAACCCCTAGCACTAACCCACCACTACTTTGATGGTACAATTGATGCCATGCTGATTACTGCCTTCTCTGTGTGTCAGCAACATTCTCTGGTCAACGGTGCAGCCAAATCTTCCAAGACACGCATGCACACACACACACACACACACACACACACACACACACGCGACCAGTTATGCAAGTCAAATCTCTCATGTACACACAGAGCTTGAAAGCAGAATCAAAATACTAATTTCATATGCAAACTTGCACACACAAATACCAATGATAATCCCCCGGGCAGAACTCTGAGAACTCCTCAGAGATTTAATTCCTCCATAATGACATGTTACATTGTGCAACAGACAAATACATTTGGTAAGTTTTCAAGCTTTCCTGCTTTTTCATACTGAAAAAGAAGGCACAAGGAGATTAATTAAATGTGTTCATGGGCCTTTGAACACAACCAACATCCAAGGTCAAGATCTAAACGGAGATGAAGTCCTAATTGAGACAGAAGAACTTGGTTAACATGTGATAAGAGGCTGTGATGTGGAGTAGTTCTGCCAGGAGAGAACAGCACGCAGTGCTTCATGTTGAAGACAAGGGGAAGTGCAGCAAGTAGAAGAGCCCTTTAAAATGTAAATTATCCCCCTTAATTTCCCAGAGATGTATGCTGACGAGTAAGATGAGAGTGACAAACCCTCAGGGAATCTCAGCAAAAATGCCATATTCTGCTGCTGGTATGTTCTTCATTTCAAAAAGCAAGATGTAGTCACCATGGGAGGGTTGTTTTGTTACAAACTGTAGGGGGGGTCCTTTATTTACTCAGATCATTCCTTTAACTGAAGACTTTTTATATGATTGCTGCAAGACTGGAAAAACCTTTTTTTCTTCTCTCTGTCAGTCAGTTTGTTTACATGATGGAAGAAGATGAGTGATTGTGTTACTCCAACTAAAACTTAACTTTCAAAGTTAGACTAACATGGTGAAAGCAACTGGGAATTTAATTACTCCAGTAGGCTTCAATCGCCTCCTAATCGAACAGCAGAGGGGAGGCGGGGTATCATCATGGTGGCAAAAGAATGCTAAAAAACACAATATTTCTGGACGGACGAGGAAACAAACATTATGCTGTCTAATCTTGAGTAAATTTAAGCCCAGTGTTCAACTGGGATGATGCTTGCTAATTTGTTTGGTATGTCATGCAAAAGGTCAGTTAAGTGCCCTGCAACTACGTATGTAACCCACAACTGCCTGCCTTTCTTTTACAAAAAGGCATTGAGTTTCCAGTCATTTCTTTTGATTTTCTTGGACCAGCATGACTGAAGCTTGTTACTGCCATGGTGCTGGCATTCTGACCACCAAAAGATCCTGTTGTTAGCTCTGACAATCACAAGTTGCTGTAACATTGCTACCAAGAGGTGTAGTCTGCAGTACTGGCAGTAATGTGTTCACATTAGTCAAATCTCTGCTGGCCTGTGTCAAAATGGCAGTTTCCCTGATACCACGAGCAACACGTTGAGATTTTAATCAATAAAAGTAATCTTAAAGTTAGAGCCGCAAAACCAACCACCCACAAGCAAAACTCAGACACACCCCATTGAGAAACAATCTTAAACCACAATGATGTTGTGGTTTTAGAGCAGATATTTCTGCTAGTGTTTTCAAAAACATTAAAAGCAACATCAATTACATCCACTTACTACAACACTGCGACATTTCCATTGTTGGTTTGACACTCTTTAACTACATTGGCTGATTGGAATTCCAACCCTGTCAAACGCACTGGACAAAAGACTTTCCAGACTCTGAAAAAGGAGGATTTTTGGGCCCAATACGAATTTAGGGACAGAAAAAAAAAAATCACAAATTATCAATATGTGCAGTCGATATTGTGCAGTTTTGTGCTGGAAAAAAGATTATTTCTAAATTCAATGTGCTATGACTATGTAAAGGTACTCAGAAGGCTAAGTTCTTAAACATATAACTATAAAAAAAGTAGCATCATGAAACACGAGCATTTAAATTAAGACCAAAACAAACAAAGCAGAGACACTCAAGCACACTCTGCAGGACACACTGCATCTTTCAAAGTCACCATAGGCAGTGTTTTCTGCATTTTCCATCCGTCCATCCGTCCACCTGTCCATCCATCCATTTTCTTCCGCTTATCGTGTTAAGGGTTGCGGGGGGGCTGGAGTCTTTCCAAGCAGCTTTCGGGTGTTCCCCCTGGACAGGTCGCCAGTCTATCACAGGGCCATTATATATAGACAGAAAACCATGCACACTCACAGTTATACCTACAGTCAATTTAGAGTATCAATCAGCCTAGTCTCCATTTGCATGTCTTTGGACTGTGGGAGAAAGCCAGAGTACCCAGAGAGAACCCATGCAGGCACAGGGAGAACATGCAAACTCCACACAGAAAGATCCTGGGACTCAAACTCGGAACGTTCTTGCTGTGAGGCGACAGTGCTAACCACTGCACCACTGTGCCACCCTTTAAACATATACACCGATACAATATATCTGTGATAGGCCTGTAAGGGCAAATACATATACGGTTGGCTCCAGCCTGAATCAGTTTTGAGGGTCTGGAACCAAGCAAGGCCCATGAGAGTCAAAAGACACTGTCTAATTTGGTTCAGGCAGTGAAAGTATGGCTGAAGCTCTTTCCTTTTCAGTCTTTGTAAAGTGGTCACAAAGCAAGCTTATTTTGAGAAGTCCTCCTTAAATATATATCCTTACCTTCCAATCTTGGTACAACCAACCTTCTAACACCTCAAGTCTTTTTCAGAATGGGATTCCATGAGACTATTTATTTCAGTTGTTTAAATGCTGCTCTGATCATCCCAGAAAGTTTTTTTTAATTGTCCTAAAAAAAAAGGCATTAGCAGTGACAACAATCACAGCAACCACAATAGCAATGTTTTCAGGGGTAAAATATCAATCTGATATTATGTCCTTAGCACACCCAAAGCTCTAGTTGAGGTCAGATTTCCCTTACCAAATGAAATCTCAATATTTGTGTGATATAATTATACATGCTTACAGTGATTATATGAGAATTTTCCCAAATGAGTTTTAGAAACCTCTGACCTCTGAAACCTCTGTTTTGAAGCATGATGTTGCAATTCCAATTACATGTCAATAACATCACAATTGCATTGACTGCGGTGAAATCTGGAGCTGAGGTCATCCTCCGACTTCTTACATTTCGTTTTTTGACCAAATAACAACAAAAATGCATCAGCCTCAGTTCTACTTTATTTTTAGCTCTAATTAGCAAATAGTATGCTAATACACTAAATTAGGACGGAGAAAATGGAAAACATGATGCATGCTACAGTACAACTACAGTAAGCTTGCTTAAGTCATTCTAGTGGCCTTGTTAGCATATAACTCCAAACAATGCAGTGCTTACAGAGTTGCTAGCATCGCTCTACTCTGATAGCACATATGGTTAGAGGAATTTGTCACCAGAAAAAAGGTCTTATAAGTACATGCTTTGCATTTTTTTGGATTCAAGAAAGTACAGGCTGAAGCAGATTCCGTAGCAGAGGGTCGGTTAATATGCGAAATGAGTAGAAGACATATGCACTATTTCAAGAAACAGGACGTTCTTTCTCATCCGTCTTACTCCTGCCCCATACATCTGACCATTCAAAAGAGTGCATCTTCCCATGGAGTTTACTTGGATTTTTTTCTGATACAGACCAGAGCAATCCCACTGTAGTGTACAAATGCCTATTGAGAAGTTTAATCAGCACTAGGGGTGCAACAAAATAGTCAACTCACGAAACGATACGAAATACAAAGCATGGCTCACGATACAAAATACTAATGATCTGCTTATTCCTGTTAAGGGTCGCGGGGGGGCTGGAGCCTATCCCAGCGGCTTTCGGGTGTGAGGCGGGGTTCACCCTGGACAGGTCACCAGTCCATCGCAGGGCCAACACATAGAGACAGACAACCATTCACACTCACATTCATACCTACGGTCAATTTAGAGAATCCAATCAGCCTAGTCCCCAAATTGATGTCTTTGGACTGTGGGAGGAAGCTGGAGTACCAGAGAGAACCCACGCAGGCACGGGGAGAACATGCAAACTCCACACAGAAAGATCCCGCGCCTGAGCCAGGACCCGAACCGGAAACCTTCTTGATGTGAGGCGACAGTGCTAACCTCTGCACCACCGTGCCTCCTACAAAATAAAGATTAAAGAAAATCAAAAATCAGAAGTGCAAAAATCAAATATTCTTTATTTCCTTCATTAATATGTAGAAATACAAGTTAGTACTGCGTCAGTACAAAATAAAAAGCTCTTTGCTTTGAAAAAAAATATTTGTTTTATATATTTATTTCACCGTTGCCTTGTCTTTTACATGGGAAGCCAAAACAAGTCCACAAAACCGATTTGTTTGATGAAGGACCATCCGCTACTTGTTCAACCTCGTCTTCCTCCATTTAGAAATAATTGTTTTGCTTCTTCTTCTTCTATGGCGTTGCTACAGTGTTCTTCCTCTTCTTGTAATATGTGTATACAGCAGGCGAGAGGGTCAAAAATCTTCAGTGTTAGTGGTGTGCGGCGCTGCTTCGCTTTTTTTTTACATTTACTTTTATTTCTGTCAATTTTTTTTTTGTCTTTGAATTTTATTTCATCATTTTGTAATCCAGTATGTTAATATTCATGCTAACCTGACACTTACCCATTGGACAGAGCATTCCATTCAAAATCTCCAGGCTGCCCAGTGGGCTATCCGGCATGACAAGTCCATTCAGCCTCCTCTACACATCTTCACATGCCATCAGTGTCATGAAACTCTCTGCCCTCAACACTCGCTGGTGACAAATAATCCCCCCTGCTCCTAACATCTCTTTGTCATCCATTATTTCCTGTTCTCTCTGTCTAGGGATACAAGCAAGCTTTCTCCTCTGCAGAAAACTGAAGAATCAGCTATTTAATCCTCTACACAGTTTGATTACAGTGTGCTTTTTCCCCTGCATCCTAATTTTTATAACATTTTTTTAATTCTATCTTTGATGGCGTAAAAATGCTAAACAGTCAATTCTATGAGCATCTGCTAGTAGCTGCAAACTGTAAAACAGATAACAATGGTTGAAATTGGGGAGAAAAAAAAAAAGATCAATGAGTGTATCAGATCAGAATCCCTCAAGGTACTACTTGGGATTATAATCAAACGAGTCTAAGCTCGAAAATGACAATGGAGCTAACTGACAATGATGATGTCCCTGCTCGTCAAGAAAATGGTTAAACCCTCATCTGTGTGGGTTCGTCCTAATGTAATCTGGCACTTAAAATGAAATACCTTCACAGCTGTCATTGATCTCAGTGAAACACTACCCTTGTGATCCAAGACCAACGCGACCCAGGGGCACAAAAAGAAGTTGTAAAAATGAAAGCTGTGACATGAAAGAGACAGGAGGAGATTAAAGGAGATGGGAAAGGAGAAAGTCCATCCATTTCACGATACAAGAAATGTACAGAAAACAGAGAGAAAGGAGAGTAAATGAAAGAAAATAGATTAAAAGAGGAAAAGACAGACAAAGGAAGAGTGTCGAGAGTAGATAGAACGGTTGTACAAGGTAGAGCAGAAGGTTTCGAGAGGCAGATGAGGGTGCAACAGTGATGATGGGGAGCTTTATAGGGGGTCGAATCCATCCAGGTTCACTGGCCTTCCAGTCAGATACATACACTAACAACCAACTGCTTACAATCAACCCCAATGAACTGCATAGCCTTGGCATGTACAAATGGGAGACAAAAATGAAAAACTTAGTCTTAGTGAGGTGTTGGGGCACCTTAAGCCACCAGAGCAGCTTCAGTGCAGCTTGGACAAGCCTCTGGTGACTGGATGAATACCAGTTATGCTAAACCAATAATTCCAAACTAGGTTAAGCACAGCTATGTTGAGGGTATCCTCTATGATTGACCCATCTAATATAAACACTCTGTAAGGGCTTCTTCTCTGATTGTCTCTCTGACACTGATCCATCTTGAGATTCTAAAGCTAGCATCCAGTATATTGGCTAACTTCTACAAACATGGATAAATGGGTAAAATACCCTCAGCCTGTTCCCATGGGAACAGCAGAAAGTTACAGGATGCAGGACATCAGGTGAAGTCATAGTCTCAACCTTCTGCTCCTGGGCTCCAGTATTGTGTCTCACAAAGTTACCATTCATGTTTACAGTGCTAGCCTAGCCACTGTTGGTACTAGTGCCATCTGTTGAGGTAGAGGTGGTAAACATCAATAGACTGAATGTTTTAAGGGCTATAAAAAAAAGGGGGGGGGGGGGACTGCACCAAACTTAACTTTGTGAAAAGGAGTCCTCAGAGGATACAGACCAACAGCGTACAAGAAGCCAATTGGAAGCATACATTTCAGCTGGTCGCAAAAGAGCTGACATTAAACCCAGAGAGCTTGGACACTAAAAAGCCTCTTATTCAAAGATGAGCCATTATAAGTGTAGGGTAACATTCACATTTGAACCAATATTGAGGAATATAGTGGAACTGATACCTGGAATCCAGTATCATTAACCAACGGTACTTTTCTGGTTACTTAATATCTGTGTTATAGCACAACTGTAATTTCAGTCACATTATACATTTGACCAGGTATTTCCTCGGGTGAGTACTGTCTGCACAATGGAAAAAGACTATGCAGATAGATTAGTTATTTGCATTTGAAGACATGTCTCCTGATTACTTTGGAAATAATGAGCACACAAAAAAGATGACTGATCACGTATCATGAGTACATGAACATTTTTATGGAGCAAGGTATTGCTTTAGATTTGCGGGGGAATTAAATTAAATACATTTGAAAAAATTTGCAGCAACTGAAAATGCAAATAATTATGCCACTGAAGGGCGGAAGGGTGAACTTGTTTGGGACGTGTTCTTGCATCAACAATATA
Source organism: Aulostomus chinensis (assembly GCF_037954235.1). NCBI lineage: Eukaryota > Metazoa > Chordata > Actinopteri > Syngnathiformes > Aulostomidae > Aulostomus > Aulostomus chinensis. Next base: position 1,168,277 of record NC_141323.1, on the reverse strand, counting down.
ACAATGTTATTTATCAGTTTGGATTCAGCAATCTACTTATTCACAGTTCAGTAGTTCACTGATGCTCACCTACCTACAGATAAATTGTGCATTCAGTTTTTACGATGTTGCCATTCATCAGTTTGGTGTTTGAGCACAAAAGACATGCTGACAAGGACAAAACCTGTTTGCTCCTCCTTCATATCAATGACTGTCATCACATCGGCCCTCACTTTTATGTATTTCCTTGATTATTGCTTTACCCTGAGCTCAATTTAAAATAGAAAAATAGAAGAAGAAGAAGAAAAATACACTTTTGATCCCATACAGAGTATTATAGGTAACACACGGAGATGATAAATTAGGTAGAAAAAATTATCTTCCAAATGTTTAGGGACCAAAAAAAGTATAAATGCTAATAACAAATCAGGTCCAAAAATCCTCTCAGAGACAAAACACCTCATGCTTCTGTAGAAATAAGCCTGGCTTGGCCGCAAAGCAGCCTACCTACTGGTCTTTGGAGCAAAATTTACCAGATTTAATGACTTCTCTTGGGTTAATCAAAGTGTTTACTTGAGCAGTCTCTTAACCTACCAGAGCACATCTAACACACACACACACACACCCTCCCCATATTGTTGCAGAGCCTAGACATGCCATCATAGAGTTATTAGTATTCTCGAGGGATGAAATCCTGAGCCCTCTCAATTGTGCAGATTCTGGTTGAATGAATGAGGGGTGTTAACGCTATCAATGGGTCCAAAGCCAAGCTTTAGCCTTGTACTCGTCCTGTGGGATGGGGACAGCAGATGCCCCATCTCACTTGTTGACTGTGTAATTCAATTATGGCAATGAAGTTATTATTCAATACAAACAATATAAAGTTTGAAAAATGCCACCCCTGAAATACAAAAAAACTCAACAAGGATGCCCATCTGTAATTTAATTGCCTTTGTGTAGATCCTCTCATGGTATGGATTTTGTCTCAATATTTATGTCAAACCAATTTAGAATTCACTATGATTGCCATTTTTTGTTAAAGGAAAATTTGCTTCGGTTGGTTTCTTATCAGTTCACTCAATAGCCTCACAGACAAAAATCGATACAACAGCCAGTGAATCTCCACAGCCATCTATAATTAAAAAATGTTACAGGCATGCACGAGAGTGGGCTGTGAGTGATTTGAACTAGATTGAGAAGAGCTGGAATCCACCTATGCCTCTCGTTGAAAAAAAAAAAGAAGAAGCTCGGATTATGGTTTTCCCAGAGGAAATATCACAACATAAATGTAAAACCTTGGAGCATCCTGGAGGCATCCTCCAGATGGTATGAAGAGAAGCAGAGGGCAGTGTGATGGATGGACCTGGCAATATTGTCCGAAAGTCCACAAGTGCTTGTGGGCTGCAGCATCACTTAAAGTTTGTCATTATCAGGGACAGATAGATACCAAGGTGCAGTCTTCCAGTTTGCACCAGCCTCTCTTTCTATTATAACAGTTTCAGGCATGTTAAAGGTGGTTTTTGCATGCATCTCCTACTGGATCAAACTGACCAGTGTTAATGGAAAGATAATTTAATTTATGCTTGCTATTCAGTGATCAACAATGGGTAAATAATGAAGTCCGAAGGCACATTTAAGCATTGTTCTATAAATAATAATCACTTTTGCAGCAGCCACCTTGTTGATCTGCAGCACCTTGCAGAAGTGTTTACCTCCAACATTCAATTACAGCAGGTGCAGTCTCTCCAGAATAATCCATTAGGTTTTGGTTCAAGCCTCTCCGCGCACCTAACAACCCCCATAATACAACATCCTGTAGTGGAAGAATCCGCTCCTAGTAAATTGATGGTAAACTGTCATACCTGAAAGCAGCAGAAGCAGGGGAGTCTTTCTCTCTCTCGGTCTTTTTACCGCAGCTCCTTTTATCCACACAAGCAAACCAGAGCGGCTTTAGAGAGGAACACTGCGTCGGTAAAAAAGGCGTTTAAAGTCTCCTAAAAGGCTGTTCTTGGAGTGGGGGGGACGGCAGGGCGGTGGTGAGCCCGGGGATTTGCCGGAGAGAAAGAGAAAAAGCTGGTTTAGAGAAAGCAGCAGCAGCAGCCTGCGGATCTCGGAGCGCCAAGCCCGTCTGAGCGCTCAGTGGGAGAGAGCATGTACTCTACTGGACACAAGGTGGCAGTGTCGGACGGCAAATGCCTGATAGTGGTGGGGACGCTCACAGAGTTCCGTCAATGGGGCTGCAGAACTGCTGTAGATGATGTGATTAAAGGGGAAAACGACATCCGGATATATCATTAGAAATGTCCCAGAGGATCCCTAACTAATGATTATAAAGGATAATTTTTAAAATCTTTTATGTTTATTTAAAGAGAGGGATGTTTGTTTACTTTCAAGATATCAAAGGTGAATTTGGAACACTTGTATGTTTTGAGTCCGATCAATATCAAAATGGAGAGGCCTAAATGTATACTTACACTTCATTGTGTTCATTATGCTATGTAAATCAATAATCAGACAATAGCAATACTTAAAATAACACGTTTTGTCAAATGAAACCAATCACTACAGTATATTCTGTCAGTTCTTGGCATCACTTGCGCAGTGGGTTTTGTTTTGTTATGATATTATCATTATGTTCACCATCAAGTTATTATTGCTATTGCTATTATTTTTATGTTACTATTTTTTGCTGTTTTGATGTTTTTATTATCTTTGTAATTGTTTAAATGTCATGTTTTTCTCATATAAATGGTGTATTCTTTCATATACATTTTTATTAAAAATCATCTGTTATCATAATATTCATCTGGTAATATAGTGTCTACACTTTTTATATACATAGCTAATGAGCTTTTTATTGTTATTATTTGTTTATTATTTTTAATTTTAATTTAGAGTAACCTGTTTCAAGGAATTTCTCTGGGATTTATATATGAATTTTTATCTTTTAAACTCAGTATTCTAACTCTAGTACTTAACTAGTTTATGTTTCTGACAACAAAAGTCAATGCATCTGTACTTTCAGTACATATCCCTGGTTTTTGCATTTTAACAGGTTTTGACCCCTTTTTCAACAAACTAATTTAATCAAAATATTGCATACTTTACCCATCAGTTTCCAGTTACTCTGTAGAAAAAGGTTCTGTGTGCATTACTTAATCATGAGACTGATCTGACACATTGTTACCCAGTACAGGTTAACAGCAGAATAGACTAAAATGACTTTTAAAAATAAACCAATAGCTTCTCAATAGGCTCTCCTACTCAAACAGGTTAAATAAAATCTGAACATTACACTCCTCGTGAAGGGAGGATTTCTTTCATGGGTACTGTATTATACTGCAGGTGAACCCAGCAAGTAGACAGAGTATCATTGTCCCATGTGGATCATGTTCAGTTCAGTTGTCAACATTTAGTTTTGACTCTTTAGTTATGTAGATCTAATCTTAGTTGTGTTTCTCATTTTTTCCCCGTGTGTTTGTAGTTTGTGTGTCTCCTTGTGTTTTAGTTCACTCTTGTCAGTTCCTGATTTATTTTGAAGCACTTCCCTCTTTGTCTGTTTCCCACCTTTTTTGAGTCATTGACTTGTGTCTTGTCAGTTTTTTTAGTCTTTGTCAGTCGCATCTCGTATTTTTGATGCATCAGTTGAGTTTATTCTCTAGTTTGGTTGTCTGCTTAAGTTCTTTTGAGATCTTCATGTCACCCAACCTCTTTACACCTTGCCTGTTTTTCCCCTCTTGCTTACTGTGTTTGTTTCTGTGTGTGTGTGTGTGTGTGTGTGTGTGTGTGTGTGTGTGTGTGTGTGTGAGAGAGAGAGAGAGAGAGAGAGCGAGAGAGATATGAATACCTCCACATTCAAGTGTAGATCGAGGAAAAACCTATCATGTTTGTAAGCCCTGATTCCATATCTTTTTCTATATCAAGGTGGTTTCCTTGGAAACCACCCTCACTCAAAGAAGATGAATGGAGGCCTTATCAAAATGCAATTTTTGCTGTAAAATTGCTCAGTGAGTTAACATATCCATTTGTTCTTGAAGTGAAAAAGATTAATCATTACCCTAGCTGTACACTCACACATCTACAGTGTGTATTCAATAGACCTGTCAGTCGATTAAAAAAATGAATCCAATTAATCACATGGTTGTCCATAGTTAACTCACGATTAATCACATATTTTTTATCTGCTCTAAATCTACCTTGAACTGATATTTTTTCATTTTTCAACCATATCAAAATTGGAGTAGGCAAATACTTACTTTCTGCTTTCTGGGTTTGTTTACAAGCTGCAACCGGCTGCATCTCGCGCGTGGGACAAGTGGTGTGTTCACTTCTGGGTTAACTAGTTAATCACGCGTTAACACTGACACCAATAGTATTCAGCCATCATCACCTTTTCTTTTCGTCAGCACCTTGTATTTAAATCATTACTGATAATTGTATTCACTAAAGCACAGAAGAATCAAATGGAAATTACCCCTACATTAACCATTACACGTAAAAAAAAAAACATAATTTTTAAACGGAATATAATCCAAGATGGGCGGCGTGGTGGGGCAGTGGTTAGCACTGTTGCCCCACAGCAAGAAGGTTCAGGGTTCAAGCCCCAGTTTGGGCACAGGATCTTTCTGTGCTGAGTTTATAGGTCCTCCCTGTGCCTGCATGGGTCCAAAGACATTCAAATGGGGACTAGGATTACTAATTGGATTCTCTAAATTGACCGTAGGCGTGGCTGTGAGTGTGAATGGTATGTCTGTATGTGTTGACCCTGCAATGGACTGGCAACCCATCCAGGGTGAACCCCACCTCTTACCCGAAGGGCGCTGGGCTAGGCTCCAGCCCCCCCATAACTCTTAACAGGATAAGCGGTAGACAATGGATGGATGGATAATCCAAGGTATCAACAATTGATGTCACCCATGAGTGTGATAGCAGGGAAGTATCTGGTTGCATTTTTCTTCAATACCTTGAAAACAGCATGGCATGAATTTTGTGAGTGACAAATACAGTATTTAGTTGATAATAGTTTCCAAAATATAAATGAAAGTGTCTTCAATATCTGTGATTCTGTCTCATTTGAAGTGTAATGATATTTTTGTGACATAGATATTAGATGTCTCCCATGTCTTGACCCACAGCAAGGAATGTTTGTCTGATGACCTGTTTAGATGTTAAAATAAGACCAGCATCATAACCAGAACCCCAAGGTTAAAGTCAAAATTGTTTTTAAATGAGGATGACACTCATGTTTTTCCCAGGTAATGTCCGGGTATCCACAAGTATGGCAGGTTTGTACCAAGGAGTTATGAAATGCCATATTTCGCATAAGTGTTGAGAAATTAAAGAAGACATAATGAGAAAAACGTCTTCAACTTTTCATTGCTTCAACAAACATCGCAAAATTTTGTTTTCTCTGTTATCTTTAAAACAATACTACTGTAACTGTTAATCCCAGCGAGTGGATCCAGCTGTGACTGTGTCATATGCATCTTTGAGCCTTTCAATTTTTTTGTATTGGCAACTCCAGTAGTTTTATCTAGTGTAATAATGATGGAAAAATACCATACATGTGGTCGATTATGAATGATGCGACTGCAGTTTATTGATAATCGTGGATATACTAACGTGTTTTGGACTAAATCTCTGTCTGAGTATCGATTAAAAGACTGTTTTTGTAGGAGTTTGATGGCATCTGGATTAACTCTTCAGGCTGAATATGAGTAGCATTTCATTAAGATGAGGAGATCATGCAAATGACAGCGAGGGGACAAGATCCACAAAATCAAAATAAAACTGCCAGGTGTGACATATAAACTGTGACTGACTCTGGGGTCACATGTAAGATACTTATCTAAGTGCGAGTAAAGTGATGAGATTGATATGTGTGGTTGAGAGATACTTCTTTTTGTACTGCCTAAAATTAAAATTGCCTAAACTAAAAGTGAATTATTTTGGGATACGTCTTTTTTCAAATTAGGCTTTGTTAATGATGAAAAATAGAGGAAAAGATTAATTGAGTGCCCAAAAATCAATTCAAGACGAGATAGTGTACATACAAAAATGTTCTGTTGACACAAGCGTTAAGTTGTTTCTGTCGAATGAAAGCCTATGTCACCAAAAGGCTAATCTATTCATACATCAATTCAATCATTCATTCAACTATACAAACAAAGCAAATGTGACTGGGCCTAAACATGCAGCATTAAAATATTTTTGTACATAAAACACAAGAGAATTCCCCAAAACATAAAAAAGCCAAAGGGAAATTATCTTCCATTATTATTAATTAAAAGCATTAGAAAGATCTATTGCATTCCCAACAGCAGCTGGAGGCTAAACATTCGTATAATTATTAAATCATGATCAAAGAGGCACAGTGGTGCAGTGGTTAGCGCTGTCACCTCACAGCAAGAAGGATCTGGGTTCGAGCTCTGGCTCGCGCGCAGGATCTTTCTGTGTGGAGTCTGCATGTTCTCCCTGTGCCTGCGTGGGTTCTCTCCAGGTACTCCGGCTTCCTCCCACAGTCCAAAGACATGCAAACGCAAAATAGGCAAATTGAATATTCTAAATTGACCGTAGGTGTGGCTGTGAGTGTGAACGGTTGTCTGTCTATATATAATGGCCCTGTGATGGACTGGTGACATGTCCAGGGTGAACCCCGCCTCTCACCCGCACAGCCGACAGCCGCTGGGATAGGCTCCAGCCCCCCCATGACCCTTAACAGGATAAGCAGAAGAAAATGGATGGATGGATGGATGGATAGATGGATGGATGATCAAAACTCTACTTTAGAGGCACGGGCACATGTGAGACATGTAGGTTTGTTATTTTTATATTGTCAGGTTGTGTGTTGATCGCATTATTGTTAATGTGACATTGCAAGAACATGTTCAAAGGAATTTGGACAAATGTGGTGAGTGGGTTGGTTGACAGTGTTATACGGCGTTACACAACATGTTGCACTATGCACTAAAGCTTTAATATGCAGGAAATTTTTTTTAGCCACGTAAGGATAACTTTACAAATTAGGTTTGGTTCAGATTTTTTTGCACTATTTTGAATGAATCTGCATCTCATTGATGAACTGTAATATAATCAGAGCCTTCATGTGTAAAATGTGGCCTTACAATGTTAAAAGGTCCCATTGTTTATCATTTCACATGTGGGTGTGTAGTTCCAGTACTCAAACATGCCACACTCACAGTGCACTCAACCCTGAAGTTAAAAAAAGAGCTCAGAGTTGATCAAAAATTAACTGAATATGTTGAACTTGGGAATTTCACTTCACATCCAATATCATCAACAATATAATTCAATCTTAATGGTGGAACATAATTGGTGAATGTTTTTGTTGATATTTTAGCACACATTGGATGTGTCAGTATGCAATATATGAAAATCAAGGTAATAATCCCTCTAAAACATGGCTTTCCTTTATTGAAAAGAATAGAAAGCAATCTTTTAGATGTCTGAGCTCATAAAGGCAATTTTCCCTATTGCATCAGCTTTTGTGACTCTGGAGGGCCAGTCAACATGGACAAGCATGGAAAATTGTCAACAATCATGAGTGAGTCTGTTCAATTGAATATGTCAGCTTGGCATAAACAGCAAAATAGAAGTGTTTTGTTTTGTTTTTTTACATGAGATGTGTTTGTGGACTCGTTTATTGAGCATATGGCTGGATGGAAGACCTGGATTATACTGGATGATGCATTTGATAGCTTGTAAACCCCTTTTTTATTTTTGTGGTTGCATGCAGTTGGTATCAATGCGACACCATTAGCTTCAAGCTAAATATACACGGATGGCTCTTTATACATTCTAGATTCACAAAGAAGTAATCCAGTCATGGAAAAATTGTTTCTTTAGCTCAAAGTAATATTTTTGATTTAAGTATCACTTGAACAGATATTTGGTGAACAGGTAATGCTACAGTATATCTTATTACAGTAGTTATGGAAGTATAAAGTAAAAGAGTACTGGCTCGCCTTATTAGACCTGGCCACTTGTAGTCACTCCAAAAAAAATTATGTCAGTCCCCACTTCAACCATCATCAAGCTTACCCCTGGCACTTGAGTTCAGCTAATTGTGCCACATTGGTGTGATTCTCTGTGTAAGAGAAATGTTCATTGATAAAATGTCTCACAAAAACAATGGCATTTCCAAGAGTGAAGATGATGTTCAATGTCCAACTTGTGTGACTTAGGCACATTTACTTGAATCAGCTCCCCAGCATCCATATAGAGGGCCACAACTGTAGTACCTCAAACGCCATGACAGATAATTCTATACCAGAGTCCTCACTTCCTTATAGGCCTGCACACTGCTACATATCAGGCACTAGGTAATGTTGCTGTTGACTACAACACCAACAAGCTAACCAACCCCTCCAGCATCCACCTGCTGCAATGACAGAATTTACAACACAAACTTGTGATTAAGACAACAATATTAAGGTTGTAGACTCAATGTGAACTGCAAATAAACGGAATATTATAAATATAACTGAACCTGTACACTACTGGTTGACTGAAGAAAGTTACCATCTACAACTTTGTAGACGTTCGTGACTCCAACTCCCCAAAGTCCTGCAGGTCCCACTGAGATGTGCTGAGGCTGACTGAGTGAAGTCTGTACCAGTTCGATCCACTCAACAGTTTGTCATGGTCTCTTGCAACCACTTGGCCACAGCCAACATCACACTGGGCAGTGTAATACAGCTTAGGACCCTCACTGCAGTTCAAGCTGTGAAGATAAAAACAAGAACAAATTAATACATAAAATTCAGTTAAAAATAAAGACATTTGAAGAATTACTTTTGTGGTAAAAGTGACAGCAAGCTACAATGACTGCGAGGAAGGTAACACAGTAAGAGCAACAAGCCTCTGGCTGTTTTCATGATGTCTCTGTTTCTGTGTTTCCTGTGTTTGTAGCCTGCACTGAACTTCTGCCTGTACCTCTGAATCTCTGTGGAGCTTTTGCCCTATTTGTCTGCCTTATATAGTCTAGAATTGGTCTGAACCACAAGATTAATCACAGACACGACAGGTTTGTCAAGAAATTCAAGGACGGAGCTTTTTTTTTTTTATGTGGTCATTTGTTGTATCCACCTGGGTTGACAATTGATGGCATAAATGTCAGCATTTTGAGATATATGCTTCTTTACGTAGAAATCAAATAACAACAATATCTATTATTTATATAATCGTGTTCGTTCGTGTAACTCTGACAGTAACTTCTTGTTGCAATTCAAAAAAGGCATGCATTGTACATATTCTTACTGTAATATTAAATTGAAATACTTGCTTTGACGTTATTTTGAGGGGGGTATTTTTGTGCCCAAGGTTCTGACTAAACCTTTAACGCCTACATGGGTGAGTTTGTGTTCTTGAGTGTATATCTGTTAAAGTAAGAGGTATGTAATGTATAATTTATGAACAGCCCACAATGCTTATAACAGAAAGTTATTCAGTGATTCAGGGCAATGGCTTAACTACCAGGCCACCAACTATTTAAAGAAGCGTGTAACCAAATAAACAGTTGTTCAGTAGGACTTAAAGGAAGGCACTGAAGTCAAAAATGTGATCTGTTGTTAGCAAAGGGTGAAAACCAAAAGACTGATGAACACAAGCAAGGCATTTAATTCATAATCGAGAAAAAAGTATCAAATGTCTCAAGAAAGGTGACAGCTGAAGAAAAATGTAGTTGAATGAGAAGATAAATTCTGCTGCACTTTTCAACCTTCAACTGGAGAAAAGGATAATTATTCCTGAGATGATATAAGGTTTAACTTTGTCAGACTGATGGGTTGTCAGCAGAAGTAAACTCAATTCATTCATTGTAGTGTGGATGTACGTCCATATCTTTGTCTGGTTTATTTACTCCAGATGTATGGATCAGAGCAAAGTTTCACATATTAATTTTGTCCGGTGACCTCATAACCGCAAACATCATGACAGACCAAAAGTGGTGCAATGGATGGTCCAGTGTAACGAAGGACAAAATAAAAATTGACTTAAACAATAACGATCCCCTCACTGAGGTTTTTCCAGCCACTCTATTTCAACTGAACTTCCAAACTCAAAACCCATCAGTTGTGTCTGACAATTTAGCCTCTGGGTGCAGGGGCCAGTATTCGGCAGTTTGCAGTGTAGCCAGTGGATATCTGGTCCATAACCTTGTTTCGTTCATCACTCATTGTTTGCACTCCATATGGAATGGAATTGAGAGATGATGAATAAGAGCAGATCATTTTAAAAGTAGCTAGTTTACATTTATTTAACAGTTTATATCCTCTGCAACGGCTTTGTGAAATCCTCAAACTACAGCCATTTTTACAACCTTGCATTTCAACCTTGTGTGTGTTTTCCTCTCTTTTGCACACCACACGGACTATTTATGTGGATGCAAAAAAAGAAAAGAAAGGGAAGAAAACTCACTCACAAATTCAGGATTCTAAACAGCAGGAACTTTGAAAGGAAAATGTAGGTTTAGCAGAGAGGTGCTTCATCCCTGGTTAGCATGGTGAGCGGCATTTTAGCATTCATTTGCTGATGAGGAAAACAACTGGGGGTAATGAGAGTAATTGGCAGCACCTGGAAGAAAGGAAGATATCCAAATGAGAATTAGGTCATCATGATGGCCTCCATGAGAATGAGGGAGAGGAATATGCTCCTACTTATGACTGGCGCCATGGGAAGAAACAATGAGGAGAGTGGCCTCACTACTGGGGCACTGTTGTTTTGTTGTGAGTGGTAAGTTCATGCTGCTAAGTGAAGATTGTCCTTTCTATGTAACCTGGAAATAGGTGTTTAAAAATAGTCTATGTAAATTTTATCTAAATACATTCTCACAAATGTTTTGCTTTATTATGAGAATGGTAAATGCAATCTGACATCACAATGCAGTGGTTATACAAACACCTAGTTACACTTCTGTTTTCTTTCCTTTGGACAAAATGAAATAAATTGGATGCTATATACAGTAAGTTTTCAGATTTTCATAGAATCTATTTAGGCAATTATCAATACTTTTCAGACAAGGACCCTCAAAAAAAGGAAGAGTCACAACATACCAGCGTTCTACCGCATCAGATTTCAGTACTAGTTGTGTTAAATTCTACAAGAGATGCATGGACAGCACATCTGCTTAACATTTCTACATTGTATATCTTCATGCAAAATGGAAGATCCTAACTGAAAGTCTGACCTTCTTTTTCCTATATACTGTATTTTATATATCCATCCATCCATCCATTTTCTTCCGCTTATCCTGTTCAGGGTCGCAGGGGGCTGGAGCCTATCCCACCGGCTGAGGGCGAGAAGCGGGGTACAACCTGGACGGGTCGCCAGTCCATCGCAGGGCCAACACATAGACAGACAACCATTCACAGTCACCGGCAACAACAATTTAGAGTATCAATTAGCCTGGTCCCCTTTGCATGTCTTTGGACTGTGGGAGGAAGCCAGAGTACACGGAGCGAACCCACGCAGACACGGAGGATATGAAAGAACACAGAAAGATCCCGTGCCTGAACCGGGAGTCGAACCCGGAAACTTCTTGCTGTAAGGCGACAGTACTCTCTGTATTATATATACAGGTGAAATATTTGTCTTCTCATGACATGGTATTGTAGGCTACCACTTTCTCTGCTATTTCAAATGCCTCTTAAATGTTTTTTTTTTGTCCAGCAGCAAACAAAAAAATGAAAACATTAAGGAAAATAAGTATTTTTAGTCTGAAGCATAATCTTGCAATCCATTAAGGCAGTTCAGTCAGAAAACTCATGATTCCATAGTTTATTGCAGCTTCAGAATGTATTAAGAGAGTGACTTCAGTATACATTTAGAGTTTGGTGTCTAGGCTCTGGGTTTTCACTCCCTGAATAGGATTTCATTTAAGACACAGGAGTGATGAAGACTTATCTTAACCCCCTGGAGTCTACAGGTGGATGCTGGGCTGAAACAATAGGCAGTAGACAAGGTGACACAGGGCAGCAAGTTCACTGGCAACGCAGAGGATGATGGGAAAATTCAGCAGTTTAAGTAGCGCACAAAATTGAGAGGCCATGTCTGATGAGTGAGGCTTGCCATGAGTAAAGCAACAGCTCAAGTTTCCTGCCTGAACTAGCTTGCAGGCTTCGCTTCATTTCCTCATCAAAGGTCTGTGTGATGTATTTCACTTTAGTTTGCTTCTTCATGCATCTCACATACAGTGCAATAGAAATGTAATGTAAATATCCTCCCTTTGTTGATTTTTTATTGCTTGCTGTCAGATGAGTAATTGTACTGCTATTCTTTTCCATTTCCCTTTTATGTTCATACATAGGTGCAACTCTTGAGAGGTGGCTTGGGACTCAGCCCTCCAGCATTAGCAGCACAATAAATGCCAAGATCACCGAGCTCTGCGCCAAACGTAAAAATGTGTCTATTACAACATTTCCTTATACTGAGATTAAACAGCTTCTTGTTACAGTGACAGGCTGATTTGCAGCCAGGATTTACCTGTTAGTGAAAGTGTCATGGGCAGCTTTTTATCCCTCCCTAGTTTTGCTCATGTTGATGTTCACTGTAATATCAGTTCACTACAAATGAAGTCCACTGAATTAAGAGTGTGCCTAATAGCCATGTTTTTCAGTATAACAGATATTGAAAAATGCATTTATAGATTGGAGATAGTTTATTTAGAATGCTAGAAAGTAGTATTGAATTAGTAAAAGAACAAATGAAGTTTTGTCACAATAATAGAAATTTATAAGAAGCTTTATGAAATCATTCATGAAGAAATATGTATTTTTTTGCAAATTTCATAAGCTAATATTTGACAATCTTTATACAAAAAATCGATATGCAAAGGTACATATTCCTATAGGTTTTTAATTCATATTTTTTTCTAGATTCTATTTAATGAAGTTATATGAAGGCAACATAATTTCCCTTCAAAAACACTCACTTTAAATACAGAAAACCTATATATTTATATGTATTTGTTCATATATGTAAAGTATAAGTCTTGTGACAGCCTTCTGTATGGCAGGGCCTGCTGTGTGTGTGTGTGTGTGTGTGTGTGTGTGTGTGTGTGTGTGTGTGTGTGTGTGTGTGTGTGTGTGTGTGTGTGTATATGTTTTGTCTTGCAGGTATCCTGCTGGTAGGTGGAGTCCTCTACCTGGGAGCACCTGACCAGTCTCCCAGTAGAGGTTTAAGAACCGTCCCCTCAGCCCTTCTTGTGCTTTTCCTTTTGATCCTGACGGCACCATTTTCTTGTTTGGTTGGCTTTGGCCTAATTATTGGTTTAGGTTGCTCCATCCAACACTCTACGCTCATTATTTTCCACTCATCCATCTACTGATTTACACACCTCATACCATTTAGTCATTTACTGTATGTTGCAGCTTATTTATTAAATAAATCGATATCCTATTTTTGATCCACTACTGTGTATCTCCACTTTTTGTCATGGCTTATGAGTCGTGACAGTCTTTTAAACAGACATAGGCTATATTAAAAACTGCAAAAATTATGTGAAACATGTATGGAAAACATATACCACATACATAGTTTTCTCATGAGTCTTAATTTTTTTTATCATCTTGTATGAAAACAAAAGTGACCACAATCTTGTGTAAAACACACAAATGTTCATGACTGAAAGTTAAAATTTTGTATTAGTTTTTTCTGTTTCATTTCCATATGGGTCATATTCATTTACATCCATTTTCTATACCACTTTTCCATTAACGGTAATGGAGGTTGGAGTGGCTATGTACCTCCTGCATATTAAAATATAAATCAATAGCATCAACATGTCAATACACTATTTTAGTCAGCTGAGAGGAAACCACATTTGGAAAATAACAGTGGACATTATAACCAATTATTCCTTATCCGGTCCTGGCTTCAGTTTACACTCTTCAAGTGTAATAATTTTCATTTCAATGCTCCCTCTTCTTTCAGAATACAGAAATAAATCTTTCACCACAGATGCACTGTGCAAATGGACAGAGGTGCCATCAAGCTGACAGAGCTCATATTTACACATTTCTGTTGTTTAACAAGAAAAAACGATATATAATGATGAGCTTATCTGTTATACCAGTGCTGTTACACCATCTGCAAACCATAAAGCATCACAGAAAGGGACTGCGAGTCAGACTAATGGACTGAAACAACTCCCCTCTAAATAAATAAACAGAAACTAGCAGAAAAACAGCCGCTTACACATTATTAGGGTGTCATATTCATTTGAATCACTGCCAGTAATGAAGAGGAAATGAATTTAAGCTGGTGCTTGGGCACTGAATGTTGGATTGATGTATAGCTCCATTTGTGGCTGCGTCACTGAGCTTGTATGGTAATATCAGAAAACTCTGTTGAAATATTGATGAGAATTATGCATTTCAGTCTTCAGGACACTGATGTTTGCCTTATAATCAGGAAGGGAAAAATACTAGCGCAGGCATTAGCATGACCAAAACATGGAATGTATCTGCAATATGTGTTTATTTAGACTGGCTCATTAGAGACCTGCATCAGTCCTTCTCCTCCTGCTGCTTCATGCTCCCCCCCCCCAAGACTCGTGTTTCAAATTGTAAACAGTGACGCATACATCATACTGTCTTGGAAAAACTGGAACATTTGTGAGGGTAAACAAGATTTAACAGTATGTGTCCACTCCACATTAAGGTTGCAGCTACTGATTGTTTTAGCAACTGAGTATTGTGTCGATTATCATTTGAATTTAATAACCAGATAAGAAGCAGGCCTATTTTTGCCTTACTGAAGAGCAAGGGAAAATAAACCAGGTCTCTAAAGCAGCTTTCCCTCTGGCCACCAGCTAACGGCCCGAACACATGGCTTTTTCTGCAATGGGAAAAGTTTAAATCAGCAAAAATTCACTCATGGTTTAACAGCCCTGTAATATGGGTATTTACCAGCTCCTGTTTGATCTGACACAAAATTCGGATGATGGTAATTTGAGGCCCACTTCCAACACTTCCAACCTCTGACCTACAAACAACAAGCAGAGGAAGCAGCCATAAATTTAGTAGTACAATTCTCGAAAGTCTTTCAGTCAGCATATTAAAAACAGACAAGAAAAAGGAGAATTAAGTTCAGTATGTGGATATGTGCAATATCACAGTTGTATTAAAATGACCAATTTTTTTGTCCTGCAGCACAGTGGTGCAGTGGTTTGCACTGTCACCTCACAGCAAGAAAGTTCCGGGTTCGGGCACAGAATGTTTCTGTGTGGAGTTTGCAGGGTGTACCCCGGCCCTCGCCTCTGGGATAGGGGCGAGGGGCCCCCCTGTGACCCTTAACAGAATAAGCGGAAGAAAATGGATGGATGGATGGAATTTTTTGTCCTGTTTTAGAAAAACATACAATTTATTGTTTAAATTGCCTAAATAAAATAATGTGTACTGATAAACTAGCCACCATGTTGTTGCACACTCTCAATTTGTCATTGGTGTTACTCTTAATTAAAATACATTCTTTCAGAAAAGTGGGGAAGAATAGCCTGGACCCACCTTAATTGAGACTGACACTGCGGCTCGGTTTAGATTTGAGGAGTATAAGCACAAATTCAAAAACATCTTCAACACACACATGTAAGGCGATGATGTCACTCCCTGATCCGGAGCAGATTCATTTCAGGTCAAGAAAAAGGTGTACTGTGCTTGAGCTTCAGAAATGTTTGGTGAAATGTAGCTCACATAAGATGCTTGGTCAACAAACCCCCACTGAGAGGCTATTTTTGATTCTGAGAACAGCAACTTTACCACCACGATACTAAAAACTATTTCATGCACTCACTTTCTCTCAGTCAGTCACACACTCACTACTGGTATGTGCACACACACAAGAAAAGTTGTGCAACACATTAAAAAAAAAAAACTCGATTGTTTCAGATGTTCTCTCTGGCCTGCTGTTTTGCTTTATTCACATGCTATTTTCTAGACTTTCACCATGCCCTGACAATTCACAACCACACCATTAAAAATCTTCCATGTCAAACAAAAATAAAGGTTTTTATATACATATACATATATACATATATATACATATATATACATATACATATATACACATATATATACATATATACACATATATATACATATACACACATATATATATACATATGTATGTATATGTATATATATACACATATGTATGTATATGTATATATATACATATATATATACATACATATATATACATATGTATGTATATGTATATATATACATATATACACATACATACATATATACATATGTATGTATATGTATATATACATATATACACATATATATACATATACATACATATATACATATATACACATATATATATACATATATATACACATATATACATATATATACATATATACACACATATATACACATATATACACATATATACATATATACATATATACACACATACATATATATATACACACACATACATATATACACACACATACATATATATATACATACACACATACATACATATATACACACATACACACATACATACATATATACACACATACACACATACATACATATATACACACATACACACATATATACACACATACACACATACATATATATATATATACACACATACATACATATATATATACACACATACATACATATATATATACACACATACATACATATATATATAATAGTTCTTAATAATCAAGTTTCTTTAGGAATTATTTCAACCCTACTCCATATCCTTCATAAAGGGTTCATTATCTGTTTAAAGCTTAAAACTTCTCCTCATTCCTTCAGGGTCACCTTTTTGTACTGCCATTGCCTCCCAATTTATTCTTCTGTCTCCCTGTCATTTGTCTTTATAATGAAGTGCCATTTTCATTCTGTCTTTTTACCTTGACCCTAAATAGCACACAGCGAAGGAACATCCTTGTTACTGGTAAACAGACTCACTTTTTACAGACCACTGAACAAACTCATAAATCCTCCTAGATGCTGTCCTGCATTTTAATTTATATTTAAGTTACTACAGAGTTTGCTCCAGCTTGGACAATTTTGTAGTTATTTTTTCGAGTTCAGTTCAGCAAGATGGTTATATAGTATTAATGGAGTGAGGGGAGCCAAAATTCAACCAAATTTTTTAGGACATCAAATAATTTCATTTTGGTGTTGTAGCTCATGTAAGCGTAGCCGATATACCATCAGTTCAGTCTTTGACAGCTCAGTCCTGGACAGGTGGTTGAAGGTCACAGGTCCCTACTGCATTTTTTAGCCCCAAAGGAGGCCATTGTCCTAAGGGACAGAGGGTGACAGAAGTGTGTATGTACCTCAGGGCTATACAAAGCCTGAGGGACACAATCCATATCATCCATGAGCCATGACTGATGGCTTTATCTGTTCTATGATGTTGGAGCACATCCATCTGAGAGCAAGAGGTTTAAATTTCCTTTGTAAGCTTGCAGTCAATTGTTCATAGTAGTCTATTTCTGACCTTGTCCCTTACAACACATTAATGTCCTTTAGGGTTATTTTATGGCTTTAAAAAAGACGGCGTTCTCTGCTCTAGGATTGGAAGAACAGGTGCTTCCTATGTTTCTGCCTTGTTGAAGCAGGGTGAGCGGGCAAAAATTACACAATGCATGCACTGACAATTCAATGTCTCTCTTCCCTTGTTACTCATAAATCCATCAGGATAAGGAAAGGAATCAAAATGTTTGACTCATACTATTATACTGCATTGTAATATTCTACATCCTTACCTATCATTAAAATGTATTTAGATGCATTATATTGGTGAAGTATTTAAATGACTCATTGTTTTATCTATTTGGGGATCTATTCAATAATCAAACAGATGAATGTAGCAAACACATTTTGTCCACCTCCATGAGATGCATATCAATTGTGCTTTATTTCACTTCGCTTTTATTTTTTTAATTCCCCATTAAAATGGAGGACCGGACCAAAATGGATACTGTTCCAATAAATCACAGACATCTTGCCATTCTTGTTTATATAGATACCCTGGGGATGCAGAAGAACAAATTTGTTGACCAGAAGTGGTTAAATAACATTAACAAAATGTACTTTGTTCTTAACAACAGTATGGTGGGTTTTGGCCACCAGTCATCAATTTGAATTCATGTTACAATGAAGTGTGCATGAAACTGCTTAGCTTAACATGCTCAAGCAACATGAGCTAAATTTGCGAAGTTAATACTGCTTAGCCAACATAATTGGTATTCTACTGTTCCTTCCCACAGAATTAAGCGGATCAAATGTTAATTGAAATATAACGAGAGGAAGTTGTTAAGTTTGTGCAGTCATTTTGTTTCTTATCACCGGCCAGGCAATCTGTTAAATAATTTTGAATAAAAAAATCAAATTCATGTTTTTAATCCTTATTAATCTAACTGGTCTGTGATGACGAATTGCCACAAGCCAACAGGTAATTATGCAGATAGATAGTAAGCTAGGCTAGCCTACACATTAGTAACCTGTATTAAGCTACAAACTTAATTTCTTGGATGTATAATATCTACCTAAAGCTAAATTTGAATGTTAGTTTGCTAAAAATGTCCATCCATTATAAGATATCTTCATCAATAACTGGGGGCCAATGATAAACATTTTCAAACTCCCTCTACCTATGACATGGGATCAGAAGCAAGCAGTCACTACAATATGCCACTATAGTAATGGATCGCAGAAAACATAAAAATGATTCATACATATGTAAATACAAACAGATATATGATGACTGCTTAAGATGAACTAAGAGTGATTATCTACAGCCTGCTGCAACAGCTGTTTGTAAGTTTATAAGTTGAATCAAGTTAGGGTGAAAAGTCCACATATTAGATGCTGAACTGAAAATAGTAAGTTTCATACTAAACTTGAGTCTGTTTGGTTCCATTACAGACACACAATGTTTCTTTACACTACATGGTTTAATACCCCTGCCAACTAAAATAGTGTCTGGTGTTTTCAGTTTCTGTGGCCAAACAGGTAACAGCACTTTTCTATATACATTGTTTATTTCCTCGTTTTCTCTCATGCACATTTATTTTTGACCATTTTGTTACTCAGCAGCAAAGAGGCTAATGGATGACAATATCTACATCAAGGATGTCTTGGCCTCCATATATGGCTGGCTACACCAGATGTTCCAAATACTGGCCCTTGTTTCCAGAATCAAAGTCATAATAAGTCAGTTGGTTGCACGATTGGTTACACGGTAGGTAGATCCAAATGCAAAAGCAGCAGTATAAGCAGGCAGGCACTGCAGAATGAGAGATAATTGCAAATCCAAAAAGCTAACAATAAAATGAACTGAAAAACTGACTGGGGCACACAAGTAGAGCACACAACAAGTAACAATTTAGGCAACTAAATTGGATTTCATAAGGACAGAGCAATTGTTTCAAGTGGCATTTAGTTGTGACGAGTAGAGCTGTTTAATCCATATGCTGGTATGCCACACCTGTAAGGTAAATGGGTTTTTGAAATTTGTAAGAGGGAATCCTTTAGTCAACCAAGCAGTCTTAGATTTTAAACTTTAAATAAAATCAAAGTGTTGAGTATTTTTGTCAAGTGTAAGTTTGAAGTTAAGTCAATTTTATTTGTATGAAAAAAGGTTTATTTATACAGGTGAGTAAGGTAAAATTTGTACCTGTTTCGGCTCCCTTGACTCGGCAGCCTTCATCAGAGGTGTCACGTGTTGTTAGTGTGACGTTGTTTGTTGCACTGTTGTGCATTTTTCCATCCCACCTGAGGTGGTGGGATGGCGGTGTCCCCTGGCAAGGGCTGGGGGGAGGGCAGGGTGCCCTCTACTGTCTGATGATTTATCAATGGTCTGGGGCGGCCCTGAAGGACTGTGTCCCAGGTGTAGTACACATGGTAGGCTTCTTCATCCCAGTTGACAGTCTTTGTGGCCCGCTTCCAGATTTCATCTGCCTCTTTGATCCACAATGGAATTTGTTGCTTTCCGTCCCAATGACCTTGGCTGCATCCCAGTCCATTAGGTGGTTTTCCCTCTTGCAGTGGTCTGAAACGGCAGATTTCAGAATTCCTGAGTTGTTTTCTTTTTGTTGCATGGGTGAGCATTCCAAATGTTACCTTTTCATCTTCTTTCTGGTGTTCCTTTTTTCATTTGTTGAACTGTCTCTCCTATGTATGTTTTATTGCATGTTAGGCAAGGGATCTCATATATCACAACACACTTTTTCTCAGGGGGGATGTGATCCTTTGGGTGAACAAGGATTTGGATGCTACCATTCTCAATATGGTGAATTTTCATTTCCAGGAAGGCAATTGACTTGTGTTCTTCCTGCTCATGAGTGAATTTTATGTTTCCCATCTCATCTATGGTGTTTAGATTGTCTGTGAGTCTTTGTATGAGGTCAGTCTTGATCTTCTCCAAGATGTCATCCACATAGCACCTCCAGAGAGACAGCATACATGCTTTGGGAGCAGTGGTGATGGCTTTGGCCTCCAGGTCCTCCGTGAAGAATCTACTCATGATGGCTGAGAGGGGGTCCCCCATGGCAAAACCCTCCTTTTCTCTGTATATCATCCCTCTGTACAGGAAGTATTTGGACTAAAAAAGATAGCAACTGGACTGTGTCCTCATCCGTTAAGTTTGTTCATTGCCGGACCGTTGAGTCTGCTTGTAGACGATTCTGTACTATGTTTATTGTGACGTCCACTGGTATTTTTGTGAACAGAGAGACTGCATCGTGGTATATGAGCATCTTGTCTGATTCTACTTTTAATGAGCTTAATTCTAGTGTCAGCTGCTTTGAGCTCTCTTTGTTTATAGCAGCATATCTTTGCCTATAGCAGCATATCTTATCCTAAACCAGCCATAACTATAAGCTTTATCAAAAAGGAAGGTCTTAAATCTGAAAAGGGTGTCTGCATCCCCGACTGAAACTGAGAGACAATTCTATAGGAGGGGAGCCTAACAGCTGAAAGCTCTGGCTCCCATTCTACTTTTCGAGACTCTAGGAACCACAAGTCACCCTTCACCCTGGAAGCAAAAAGGGGGCGAATAGGGGACTATGACTATGACTTTCAGATATGAAAGTCTCTGATTTTCGATGGCTTTGTATGTTCGAAGAAGAATTTTCAATTCTATTCTGAATTTAACAGAGAGCCAGTGCGGAGAAGCCAGTGCAGGAGAGACATGGTCTCTTCTACCTGTGGATATTGCTTAAGATTGAGAAGGTAAGTGTTGCTCCACCTGTGTATGTGTGCATTACCTGAATGGTTCCCCTGGTAGGTTTTAGCAGCGTTTCCCCTTTGGAATTCATGGGGGGGCTTGTAGTGTTGGGGTATGGCAGCAAGAGCTTTTCTTTTCTCATTCCGAAAGTTTGTTCGGGAAGACTTCTATGGTTCTGGGTTTGTTAGCAGTTTACCTGGTTGCTTTACTCAGGACAGCTACTGTAGCTGTTAGATTGTAAGTACCAGTGACTACACCTGATGAAAACTAGGGGGGCAGGGGGGGGGGGTGAGGCTAGATCCCTCTTTTTATGTACTGGTGGGTCTAACAAGTTGCATTCTCATTGTGCTGTGTGGTTGAAAATATTTTACATGATGGATCAAGTGGTAAAATAATTTTTGGAGGCACCATCTGAGAAGTTCCTGGATGAGTGTACAAGGGAGCAGCTTGTTAAATTGATTGTCACAAAATGCTTGGCAAGGCAAGTGGGTAACTCGTCGCCAATTTGTAGGATTGGCCGTTGGCGTAAATAACGCAGGAGACTTGCATCAGCTAGCAGCATTTATTTACACTCCTCCATCACATCGGTATTGCTGCCTTCGCTTCTGGCTGCACTCACTCTACTCAGCAATGTGTAACTCCAGCTGCAGTACTAGCTAAACACTTTCACCTAGTGGTGTAACTTAGAACAATGTCAGAGAACATAGTGCAATAATGAATGTCTGTATTATTGAACACAATAAAGAGCACATTTTAAAGTGAACTTAAAGTGTTGGGTGCTGCTAAGGCTGCCTCTTTGTCTGTGTATACCAGGACTTGTCTCTGCCTTCAACGACGAGTCCTGGGCTATCTCTCCAGCAGGAGAAGGAATTGCTTTTATTGCAGATAAAGCTATGAGAAAGGGGTTGCAGCAAAAAGGGTGCAACAGGAAATGGAGTCGGACAAAATATTGTCTGTGGAAAAGATAAGGCAGGAGACAGAGCAGGCAAAGCTCAAGCTGCAGAGGCAGACATTAACCCTTATTAGTTAAGCTAAGGTTGGGGCTGTTGTCCTCTTTATTATCAGTCCTTCTCTGCCTAGTGATGTCTTAAGGAGGCTTGAGTGACTCGAGATTAGTTCCCAGGTTTAACGAGAGGGACCCAGAAACTTTTTGTCCTTACATTTTAGCGTTTGGCTGAGACAAGTGGGTGTCTTGATTCCACTGGCACATTAATGTTATAAAGCTCCTTGAAAGGAAAAGCTAAGGAAGCATATTCATCATTGAGTGAAAGTGATAGCTTAAATTATGCTGCAGTAAATTCTGTTTTTCTTAAAGCCTATGAACTTGTACCTGAGGCCTATCGCCAACAGTTTAGGGGTTAGAAGAGTGTTAAAAGGTTACATTTTGAAATTGTGCACAATTTGTCCACTCATCTTGATTTTTGGTGTGCTGGGGTGGAGGTTGACTCCTATGATGATCTGTAGAACTTGATGACTGTTAAAAAAAACAAACAGTTATTTTTAATTGGTTACTGTCAATCAGTGAACTTAAATACTGCCAATTCAGGAGAGGCAAGTTGTTGTACAAAGAGCAAAGTTTCTCAGCATTTTCTCTACTCTCATTGAGGAGAGTGACATTCTCTTCATTACAAATGTTTACTAAACCACACAAAACTTCAGCTTTGTTCTGAACTATTATTTTTCCAGTGGATTGAAATGCTAATCAGGAACGCTTACTTCTTGTTCATAAAAACATGTCAAATTTAGCAATATTTAAGTGTCAATGTATCTGTCACAAACATTAACTCGTGTTTAATTGCTGCTGAGTGAAGAGATGAACAGCACCTCTGCTAACTTATAAACAATCAGGGGAAACTTTCAACGGAAATTACCCGCTGGAAAAACAGACTTTTACTATTTAAATGTTGTAAATGCAATGAGGCCAGCTGTGGTTAGCTAATTTAGCAAGCATGCTTGTTGCAGAGGGTTAAAGACGGGGATATTGTTTTGCTTACTTTCCAGCATTGCACGTCACTAACTAGGTAATGGCGTGAAGTCAACACTTAAATAACCACACTGTGGTCTGCTGAGTTGCAGAATGAAAGGGAACAGACGCTTACTGTTATGTTAATACTGTTACATTTTTTTTGTTTGTTTTTTGTTGTCATTTAGAACATACACATCAGCCAGGTGGGTTCATACAGGGATCTGGGGGTCCACATTGACAATGCGCTCAGCTGGAAGGTGTCTCTGCTCCGAACTCCAACAGCATCTTTCTACACAGACTCAGGGTCTATGGAGTGGAGCAGAGGATCATGTTGCTGCAATGAAAAGTATCATCAGATACGGCATTTCGGCCTGTGGTACAGCAACCTGACTGTGCAGTCAAGGTCATAGAAGGCTGGTCTGGTGTGGACTGCCATGAAGATCATGGGGGTCAAGAACCATACTTCCCCTCCAGATGCTTTATGAGCAGTCTGTCACCAGACAGGCATAGAAAATCATGTCTGACCCGACACATTTTACACCACGAGTTCCAGCTACTACCTTCGAACAGCAGGAGATTCAGGGTCCCCAGAACCAGGCTGAACGGCTACAAAAACTCATTCCTGCCATCATCCATCAAACTGCGCAACAAACAACAAGAACTGTCAGTGCAATAAGCTACATGGTGCAATATTTCATTTCTGTGCAATATGATGAGTACATCTTTCTCATTTGTATTTTATACATCGTATATATACTTTTTCCATATTTGCTTCTGTGAATTTCATTGCTGCTTTTTTGTTCCTGCTTGATTTAAACTGAGAAAGTGCACATTGCAATTTCACTCAAAATTATGTATCGATGAGGAGGTGCGGCCAAACACTTTGTTGATGAGCCCATTTACTAGATTTTTGTTTCTTCCAGGTTGTGTTGTTTGGTGCTGCAGAATTCCCATGATGAGTTGGGTCATGTCAGCATCAAAAACACATATGACTGCATCATCGAATATTTCTTTTGGCTGCAGCTGAGGTGTCTCACCATAAGTCAAGTCGTGCTATGCATGTTAGTTAATTATTAAGCCAAATCAGTGCTTGAGGCCTGCGCCATTGTCTCCCATTCCAGCAATAAGTCAACCATTTGAGCTCCATATCATAAACTGTGTCAATCCATTGCAAGTTATAGCTTGACTGTGATGTGCGAAGTACTAGGTATCCAGCTGTGTATCCTTTATGCACACTTGTAACCAGGTCTATGGTCTGAGCATTATCACAATTTATTTCAATCTTTGGTGTTCCTAGGGTCAGTCAGATAAGTGGTCCACACTTTTCCACACATTTATTGACAAAGGTTTTAAAGTAATTGTGCATTAAACATAACCGGGCATCTGCCTACCACACACAAAGCTAAGGTGTTCTCATCTCATCAGACTCTTGAGTCCATGTTATGTGCCTATTGCACCAACATGAATAAAGACTGGCAGGATATTTTGCTATAGCTGTTGTTAGCTACCAGAGAGGTGGTACAGGAGAGCACAGGATATAGTCCTGATGACTTTATGTTCAGTGATACTCTGTGCAGCCCTTTGGCACTTTTGTGAGATAACTGGATGGAGTCCGAACTTCCAAAAAAACCTTACTGAGTGAGCGGTTTGTGTTATAAACTATAAAGTCCAGGAAATAGCCAGATATAACTTGGAGTCTGCACAGAGCAAAACGAACAAAGATTTGATCACAATATTGAGGAGCCTGTATTTTTTTCAGGCCATCAGGTGCTTGCTCTGTTGCCTATTATTAATTCTCCTTTTCGGGCCAAATTCTCTGATCCATCGAAACAATGTTCATTTTGTCTACTCCAGTAGATTAAGGTATATGTTCTTTTCACAAGATAACGAGATAGATAACTGTGTTTTTGACATGTTTCGACTTTTTCTCCAGACTTTTTCAGAATACGTCATCTGACCTGTGTTGTGACATTCCTTATCAGCTGATGGCTTGTCCAGCCCCCAAAATCTGGTGGATTTGCTGCCAGGCTGGTCACACCTCCCAGCGCCTGATGAATTCTGAAGCAGTCCCATGTGTGGGACAGAATATATGCCCCCTCATCCCTGTTGATGGTGTCTCTTGCTCGCCTCCTGATTTCTATGGCCTCCCTGGTCCAGCTTTTGAATTTATTGTCTTCTGTACCGATTTGTGCTTTGTCCCAGTCCATGATATGGTTGTACATTGTAATCCAAAACTTCAGTTTGCAAAAGAAGGAAAAGGAGATTGAAATAGGTAAGCAGGGACCAGGGGACTGAAAAGTTTAGTCAGGGATCCCTTGATAATAAAAGTCAACCTATTACTAAGTATTTGGCTGTCACTGAAAGGTCAAGGCTTGATATTCCAAAACCCTACCACAAAGTAATCCAGCATTTGGGTCATACAGTTCCCTAGGCTGTGCATCTAAGACAGGCCAAGATTAATAATATAGCTGTATTGCTGAGCACTTCTACTGACCAGGGTTATACACAGAGATACAGAATTACTGTGAAATATACCATGACTGTCAGATCGTAGTCTCCACCATTTTTTTTCTTACCAAAAGCAATGACAACAGTGTCCTATCATAATGTATCTTGTGAGAGGATAGCTACAGATATAATGCTGGAGGCTCAGCATAAAGTGGGTGGCATGGCTCAGGGGTAGAGTGGCTGTCTAGCAACCGGAGGATCACTGGTTTGATCATCGACCCCGGCAACAATGTCGAAGTATCCTTGAGCAAGATACTGGACCCATAACAGCTCCTGATGAGTAGGTTGGTGCCTTGCATGGCAGCCTTCACCATCAGTGTGTGTGTGAATGGGTGAATGAGATGACACTGTAAAGTGCTTTGAGTACCGCTAAGGTAGAAAAGCGTGATATAAAATAGATTCCATTTACCATAAACAAAAAAATTTGGTGTGACAAACATGCATATGAACGAGAACTGAAAACTGGTCAGAAAGTGTTGATGCTGCTCCTTACTTGGCCTGTTAAGACTTGGCCAAGTGACAAGGACCCTATTCTGTAATTAGAAAGATGAACCCAGTAATATATAAAATGTCCTGCCCTGATAAACATAAGCAACAGTTACAAATGCATCAACATAAATGTGTGATCTTAGAGTTTTTGAAGGTATTAGAATAAGGTAACCGAGCAGCAGTTCTTTCACTCAGATCTTTTCAAATTCTTCGTAGCAGGTGCACAAATCCCCACGCACTTGTACGAGCTCTAAAACACATAGTGTCGCAATTGGTTTCCTTTAAAGGATGTTTCAAAGAAACCTCTATGATGGATTAACAGAGGCACAACGAGAACGTTTGTAACTTGCCCCTGGTGCACAAATGATATTCTATGAATCAGCTGCTGCAGTGTATATGGTACAAAATATTCATACACGTCAGTAATTCAATTTCCCAACAATTTCACAAAGCTGTTGTAGGCATGGAATAATAAAATTGTCACGATCCCTGTCTCGTGCTTCCTGTTTTATTTTGTAGTCATGTCCTGTCTTCCTGACCTCCCTCCTGTGATTACCTCATATGTCGTACCTGGTTGATTGCACCACCTGTGTCTTGTTTTCCTCCTTGTATTTAACCCCTGTGTTTTCCCCTGTTCATGCTGGTTCCATTAAGTTTTTCTGACGTGCGTTTAGTTTGTGTATCGTTGAGCGTTGTGCATGTTGTTTTGGCAAGTTTATGTTTCACGAGTCTCCAGTTGCTAAACTTCACTCTCCAGCTGCCAGTCTCCAGTCTTCAGCGTCCAGTCTGTCAGTCAAGTCGTCAAGCTTCCAGTCTACCGTCGTCAAGTTTCCCCGTCGTCAATAAACCTCCCTTCACCTAACAAAAATGACATTATCTAAACTACAAAACCACAATCCCCACCAGCCATAGGACTGCAATGTCTAACCACTGATTGCACATGCCCATAACAGTCTAACACAAAAAACATGGTTCAATTTGCAAAAGATACTTCAAAATGAAATGCACCAGTAAAAGTTTGTACTGAATGTAATGCAAAACAAATCATTCTCCATGTGCCCAAATCAGTTCATTAAATGTCATTACTTCTTTTATGAATTGCAGTGAGACTGTGTGAATAAGTTGGTATAATCTTGCTGCATCGTTTATATTGGCCCTGCAGTTTAGGGACTTTAGGGAGTCACACAACTGATATCAGGGATTTGATGGAAGGTGTCAGGTCAGCAGTGTTACCTCACTCAAGAAGGTGGACTGTTTGAGTCCTGGCCATCACAGATCCTTTTTATTTGTAGTTTACATGTCCTCTGGGTGTATGCATGCGTTTTCCCCAGGTGCTCTCTTTCCTCCTTCAATAAAAGTGTTTTAAGTTAATGACTCATGTCTGTACTCCTGACCGAGGTACTGGCAGAAGATCTGGAGCCCTATTTTTAACCAAGGCCCAAGCTGACGCTTGGTCAAGCGTAAACACGAGTTTCTTCACTAGTTTCAACTTGGCGCATATATTTTCATGCCGAGTGCCCTTGCCTTTTAATTAGCAAATGAATTTGTGCTCCACCTGTGCTGACAAGTGCATAAGTATATTAATGAAGCATGGTCTGACACAACCATAGTACAATGCTATTTTGAAACAACTGAAAAAGTTTGCACCACAGTCGAAAGAGGCTGGTCTTTGGTCAATGACATTATGTGTGATATGCTATTTAGAGGACACATCAATCAGATGCGCCAACACTTTGCATTATTGATGCCTGATAACATGGAAACATTGGTCACCACCACCTCCCTGGCTTGCATCCACGTTCAGCTTGGTGGATGCCCTGCTGCTCCATTATACTAACATTGGAAGTGTATGCGCTCCTTCACCTGGTGCATGAGGAGGTCAGCTTTTTCAGATGAGATACGCTCACTTCACCGTGTTGAAATGTGTGCATCACTGAAATATCAACATGGCAAGTCCCGTGTGCACACTGGGCTTTAAAGGAAATGACACAAGGCACTCTGATTGGTTTGAGTGATGACACATCCAAAACACATGAAAAATTAGGTATCTATTGACTGCCTCTATGCACCATGCTGTGGTTTGCTCTCTGATAACACAACCTGTAAATACCAAAATGAAGCTGAACAGGCCCATAATTCACAGCATACACACAGTGCCATCCACAAACTGCCCAGCACCATAGATAGTTTAAATAGGGCCCCTGGAGTTGGTACCCAAGAACTGCATTCACTGGGAAGAGGATGGGTAAAAGAGAGCAATTCTCTGTGTAGTTCTCTTTCTTCCATTTGGTCCAGTATTGCAGCGGTGCATGAGGTGGTGTGGTCAAAGCTGTTGGAGTCCACAATAATATGGCACATTCTAGGCAGGTGCATGGGACACTATGCTGCAGGCTTTGGCATATAGTATGGCTGTGATATGCACCTGTGCTGTAGGATACAGCATCAAATGTGTCACATTCCGGGCAAGGAGGGGACTGGACCAAAGAGCAGAGTTTAAAAAAAAAATCAACAGAGTTTATTGTAGCAAAAACAACAACAAAAATTACCACAATGGGGAAAGTTACAAATAAAAGAGAAAACGTGTTCAGGGTCAGAAACAAAAGGTGTCCAGGAGTAACTGGAACAAAGTAGCAACGGAAAATTCTCAAGAGAAGTTTTGGTATAAGCACAAGAGACTAAGAAGTGGCTCGAGAGCAGGAATCATACACAAGGTAGCTGCAATACTCTGGCAGCTGGGAGCAGTAGAAGGGAGGCTTAAGTAGCCGGACTAATTAACAGGCGGGAGTGATCAGTGAAACTGCGCACAAGTGAGAACATGACAAAATGGCTCACAACTATAAACTAAACTTTAGCCTCTGATGCTACTCATCACGCATGCTTAGAATACATCCTCCCAGCAGTGCAGGAGTGTTGCTATGGGCACCAACTCCATCTACAAAGAAATGCAGAGTGATTAACAGTGGAAATGAGTTTAATGAGAATTGTGAGAACTTATTTGAATGTAGGAACGCTCATTAATATAATAATATAATGCTCTATAACTTTAATCCATGAGATTCAGAATATTACTGCTGTTGGGTTTCAAGTTTCCATTGTGTTGTCTTTTTTTTCTGTGTGCATATTTACCTGAAAGGATTTTGGCAAAATAGATTAATAGAAGACCTTATATGTTATAATAGCACTGAACAAACACAATGCCATGTGCAGCAAATAGCTGCTATTTGGGATTCAGTATAGAAACCTGTGTTCAGTAAATGTATTGGGCTGATGATCCATTTCAGAGCTGCACTGGGCTGAATTCACAAATCTCAGCCTCCTGCATCCTTCCAACTCCATTACTCTTTCATCACACATAAACCCTAACAAGCAGCTGGTTGGCTGGCTGGCTTTACTCAAAATTGCACCAAATTGTTTTCCTCTGATATTGTTTGTGTTCTGCTTGCCAGGTGAAATCAAATCACATCAGGCTGCAGATGAGAATATGAAGTGGCATCATTCCCATTTGACAGAGAATGCCTCTTAGATATAAACAAGTTTATTTCACAATCACGCCATTAATCTGTGATGATTCATAAAACTTATTGCCTCATCTCGTTCATTTATATAGAGAAAAACTGATTTGAAAACATTTCTTGTGCTAAAGTGGGTATAACTCATATTTATGGCCTCTGCTGGTTTATATTGTGGACATTTTTGTGTAATGTTTCCACCAATGTCATTCCACATATCATAAGCCTGAGTTGATAGATGCCACTGTTCAGTGTGAAACTTTCTATGGTAACAAGAGATATGCCCATGACTTCATTTCAGCATCCGGCATAACATAGGACATTTTTTTTAGTACTTACGTACTCTTGAGCTCACAAAGATTATTTTTTCTCCTGCATTACCTCCCTATGACTGAGTGACTAGATGAAGCAGACATGGATTATACTGGACAATGCTCTTTAGTTTGTAAACAGAAGACATTGGACATGTTTTCTGCTGTCAACCATCAGTTTTCATGATGCAAAATATACATAGCTGACTCTTACTGCATTCTGGAGTCACAAGGAAGTGATGCGGAGGTTAAAAAAAAAAACTCTTTTGCGAGCTCAAGACACCCTTTGAGTACCACAAAAGTAAAATACCCTTTTGGGGTAAATACCCTTTAAATTGTTGTACTATCAGCAATATAAGGGTGGAACATTATTTATACTGTATAAACATGACACCTCTCCCAAATTCTGTAGTAAACAGATCAGTCAAATTGCAAATGGAATTTATTTGTAAATACATTTTCAAACAACTCACCAAGTTGCCACTCCTTGCATGTAAAGTGGCCTTACCTTCTGTCAATGCATCTCTATGAATTCTGTGCATTTGTTAATACAAACATGGGCAGCAGGATGCCCGAACACAGTCTGTGCTTTTGATGAATGCAACTATGAAGCAACACCATGCAAACCCTATAGCAGACATGAATAGAAGATAATTCTATTGAGTGATACAAACTGTGTTCTGTAACCGCCAACAGAGGTTCTGTCCTGTCAACCCCATTAGTTGGCCTGATAGACAAAATTATGGGAGTCAGAGGTCAGATGGCATCTGAAAGAAGATCCCCTCTCTCTGATTCCAGATGGAAAGCATATCATTGGAGCCCCAACATAACCCACAAATGGCCCAGCTTATGAGGCCCAAAAGAGACACCTAAAGTGCAAGGCAATGGCCCTTTAACCAGCAACTGAATACTGCTTGCATGATGACTGAAAGTTCAGGAGCACAGCAGTTCGAGCCTGTCACATCCTTTGCAATTTCTATAAAACAGATTCAGTTTATACATACAGAATCTGTAGGCAAGCAGAAAATGTCTGGACAGGGAAGCTTGCTTTGACCAATAACATTTGAGCGGGCATCAGTTGCATCCATGTGAACAGTTCATCTGTATTGCAAGAGATGGAACACAGTGGCTGAAATGCAATGTCCAAATTACTGTGGTCTGATAATTTAACAGAGCCATTGTAGTGATTTTAAAGCGTTAACTGAGTGTAAACTTGTTACTATCAAAAGTAACAAGTTTACACTCAGTTAACGCTTTAAAATCAATCCTTCAAATCCAAGCAAACATCTCAAGTTGCTTTACAGACTGTAAACAATGAGCAGAACAAGAAAGTCTTGAACCAGATTTCCCAAAGTCACTACTAATTCAATAGACATAGCTGATGGATTCGAAGATTGTGTCCTCCATAACATCTGCCTGATGACCAAAATTAAGAGGATGAATAAGATTAGATGAGGGTGAAACATAATATACTTTCAGTGTTAGATTAGTTACAATTTACATGACAGGCATGTATATATGTTCTCATTTGCAATATTTGTTATTTAATAACTTGGTTTAATTTGTACATAAGAGATGTTAACAAGCGGCATGGTGGTGCAGTGGTTAGCACTGTCGCCTCACAGCAAGAAGGTTCTGGGTTTGAGCCATGGCTTGGGCACAGAGTCTTTCTGTGTGGAGTCTGCATGTTCTCCCTGTTCCTGTGTGGGTTCTCTCTGGGTAATCTGGCTTCCTCCCACAGTCCAAAGACATGCAAGTGGGGACGAGGCTGATCGATACTCTGAAATTGACCATAGATGTGGCTGTGAGTGTGAATGGTTCTGTCTATATGTATTGGCCTGGTGCCCCGTCCAGGGTCCCGCCTCTCGCCCGAAGGCTGCTGGGATAGGCTCCAGCCCCCCCACGACCCTTAGCAGGTTAAGTGGTAGAAAATGGATGGATGTTGATGATAACATAAAAGAATAAGACGTGTGACAATGCCATCACATTTGAGAAGTTGGTGGTCTAAAAGAAGCTATGATTAGAAACTTTTAAGGGTGCAATTTGCTATTATATGGTTAATATGCCTTCTGTCGCGTACGGGGTTTGTGGGATGATGAGACCCAAGTGCAGACAGTAGGGATGGTGCAAAAAGAGGTTTATTAGGAAAGCTGGAGGCCTGAGGCGGGGCGTGAGGCCGGAGGCTTGAGGCGGGGCGTGAGGCCGGAGGCTTGACATGACGAGACAAAACTATAACTGTGAAACAAGGACGACAACTACCGTGACAGCGAAAAACGACAAATGACCCAACAAGGAACTAAGGAGACACAGGTTAAATACAAGAGGGGAAACAAGACACAGGTGGTG
The DNA here is from genome assembly GCF_037954235.1 of Aulostomus chinensis. Classification (NCBI taxonomy): domain Eukaryota; kingdom Metazoa; phylum Chordata; class Actinopteri; order Syngnathiformes; family Aulostomidae; genus Aulostomus; species Aulostomus chinensis. The sequence goes on along the minus strand of NC_141323.1, from coordinate 1,135,932 downwards.
CAATCACCCAGGTGAGACACATGAGGTAATCACAGGAGGGAGGTCAGGAAGACAGGACATGACTACAAAATAAAACCGGAAACACTAGACAGGGATTGTGACAGAACCCCCCCTCCTAAGGGCTGGCTCCCAGACAGCCCAAAAACAAATACCAGGGTGGGTGGAGGGTGGCCAGGAGGCGGGAAGGGACAACACATCTATGGAGAAAAAAAAAAAAAAAACGAACAAAACCACTCAGTCACCACACCCGTGGAGAGAACAACCATACAGTGTCAGGGGGGCAGCCCGGAGGCCGCGCAGACCACAGAGATTCAGGGGGGCGGCCCGGAGGCCGCGCAGACCACGGCGAGTCAGCCAGCCAGGACCCTCGGTGCCGTGACAGGGGTGGCGCCCGCCAGGACCCTCGGTGGCGGAAAAGGTGCAGCAGTCGCTGCGATGGGGATGGAGCCCGCCAGAACCCTCGGCGCCGTGACAGGAGTGGCGCCCGCCAGGACCCTCAGCGGAGCAGGAGTTGAGCCAGCCAGGATCCTCGGCGTCGGAACAGGGGTGATGCCTGCCAGGACCCTCGGTGGCGGAACAGGAGTTGAGCCAGCCAGGATCCTCGGCGCCGGAACAGGGGTGATGCCTGCCAGGACCCGTGGCAGCGGTGAAGGTGTAGCAGCTGCTGGGCTTGGGATGAGGGCTGGATCTGGCTGCCTCGGAGCACGAGGGCGGCCAGCCTTTTCATCTCCGTGGGGCCGGGAGCTCCTGGGCCTCCCGAATGGGGGCCGAGTCAACCTGCGGGCTCGCTGCACCGAGCGAGGACCCCCGAAGGCCAGCCGGGTGCCCCTGAAGTCCTCCTCTTTATGTGACTCCCTCTGCAGAGTCAATCTAGCCTTGTAGGCGAAGTATTCCAAGAGAGTCATAATACGTGGAGGGGAGTTAGTCCGCTGGGTCTCTTTTGGTGGTTGGCCTTCTGTCGCGTACGGGGTTTGTGGGATGATGAGACCCAAGTGCAGACAGTAGGGATGGTGCAAAAAGAGGTTTATTAGGAAAGCTGGAGGCTTGAAGCGTGGCGTGAGGCCGACGGCTTGACGTGACGAGACAAAACTATAACTGTGCAACGAGGACGACAACTACCGTGACAGCGAAAAACGACAAATGACCCAACAAGGAACTAAGGAGACACACAGGTTAAATACAAGAGGGGAAACAAGACACAGGTGGTGCAATCACCCAGGTGAGACACATGAGGTAATCACAGGAGGGAGGTCAGGAAGACAGGACATGACTACAAAATAAAACCGGAAACACTAGACAGGGATCGTGACAGCCTTCACTACAACTGCTCAGTGCAAATGGAAAGAGCCACCAAAAAAAACTGAAAGGTCATACTTGTAATATCTGAGAAAATATTACCTAAAAAGATGAGCTTGTCTCTGAGCTGGTGCACCATTTAGAAACCACAAAGCATCATAACATAGGGGAGTGAAGGTCGGGGTAATGGACTGAAGCAAATCCCCTCTAAATAAAAATTACCAGAAAACCACTCACACACTTTCAGTGTTCGGTTAAAATACTGCCAATAGAAAAGATGAAATTCTCTCTGGCAGATGTATGCATGAGATGTGAATCTTAGAGTGAATTTAGCCTCCATTTGTTTCTAGTTTTTCTGCGCTATGGTTAATTAAAAAAATGATTGCGCAAGATTTGTGTTGCAATATATTTTCACATAAGGGCACACTGATATTTATCAAATACACTAATATCAAGGAAACGAGTCAAATGCAGGCACACACATAAAATTAAAAATGTATTAATGAGTGTGGAGTGTGAATTTGGAGATAAACATGCCTAAAACAAGGATATTTCCTCGTTATTGTAATTGAATGAAATTCAATAATAAGACACTAATTTCTTGTGTTCTATGCCCATTCCCACGAGAAATTAGTGTTGTTAACACCATCACCCCACCCAACCCCCATAGCCACCTACCTTTATTAAATTGTTGTGACAATCAATCATTCATTAATCATAATCATTTACATTGATCCTACCCATATTTAATAGCAATCCAAGAATGCTCATCACAAGGAAAAAAAAATTGCAACACATATACTGTAAATGGCACAATGCAAATTAACCCCCCCCCCCCAGCTTCCTTTTCCCTGTATTCCCTTTAACGTGACGAAGAGAAAGCTTAGTCCTCAAAAAGCTATCAGCATCAAACTGAGGAGAAAATAGGCAGAGCCTCTATGTTGTACCATGCAACAACACGTAGTGCACCTTTAACAAAGAAATAGGGGAATCTTTGAAAAGCCTAAGGAGGAGTTCTGTTGGAAGAAGTCTGTTTTTCTTGTTGTCCTGTATGTATTGTTGTCCTTATTCCACAGGATCTGAAATGCCCCAAAACCGGTGAACATTGGGGAAAAAAAAGGAAAGGAGGCAACGAGAGGGACATGCGGTTTTTCAGAGAGATTAATAAAATGGGTGAGAAGAGAGAGAAAAAGATGCTGCTGCCAGATAGGAAAGACAGGGATAATACTGCCAGGGAGGAGTGCTTCTTGTCCATATTAGAAAATTTTAATAAAAATAACTTCTGTTCCTAGTTCTTTGTTTTAAAGTTTGTTTCTGTTCATTCAATAACTTTTCAGACCATTTACAGAAATTTAGAATTACTAGAAGTGCATTATATATTGGATTAATTACAGCATATGCAATATTTACACTACATTATACAATTAAACATAACCATGATCTGGTTTGTCATCTTTCTTCTCTCTCCTGCTCCACAGATGGCACCTGCTGGTCCAGGCTGATCACCTGCTTCACCCTCCAAATCAACATCCTCAGGCTCAAGTACCCCATTGTTGAGGCAGATATTGTGTAGGACTGTGTTGCAGACATGGCAGCCATCAGTGCTGCCGACAACCTTATTTAAGGCTCTTGATGGGTCAAAACCAGCAAAGCCTGCGCCCCAGCAGAGGCAGATCCTCCTCAGATGGGAGGCAGACCATCTGGGGTTAGAGAAAAAGGACCTTCCTCCTTGTGTCGTCCACAGTGCATAGTGGTTCAGGGCATATCAAAAGCCCTGGCCACAATGCAATAGGAAGTACCACTGACAAACCAAAAGAGTAAAACTAGTGTCTCAGTTATAGGTCCCCAGACATGGTCATAGGTTGTGCCACATATGAACATCAGAACAGTGAAAGATGACCTCAAGAGACTACACCTGGCCTAAGGCCACTTTCACCATCAAAATGCAGTGCCAAAGTGGCACTGTATCATTAAACGAGCAGTATTTCCGGCTGCACGGTGGTGCAGTGGTTAGCACTGTGGCCTCACATCAAGAAGGTTTCTGGTTCAAGTCCCGGCTCAGGCGTGGGATCATTCTGTGTGGAGTTTGCATGTTCTCCCTGTGCCTGTGTGGGTTTTCTCTGGGTACTCCGGCTTCCTCCCAGTCCAAAGACATGCAATTTGGGGACTAGGCTGATTGGATTCTCTAAATTGACCGTAGGTATGAATGTGAGTGTGAATGGTTGTTCGTCTCTGCATGTTGGCCCTGTGATGGACTGGCAACCTGTCCAGGGTGAACCCCGCCTCTCGGCCGTAGATGCTGGGATAGGCTCCAGCCCCCCCCCCCCCCCCCCCCCCGCGACCCTTAATAGTGAGGAATAAGCGGAAGACGATGATGGAAGGCTGTATTTCCTCAGGTTTGTGGGCTGGGGAAAGAAAATATACCTCATTTGATAAAATTATTTCCTTCAATATGGTGTAAATGCCCTAAAAATAAAGTCATTTTCTTTGAGCAAAATATAATGTAAAATTCAAGTTAAATTAATTTGATAGTGAGCCTTCAAAATTCAGTGATAGTTGCCAAATGTCTGTTTGCAATTCACTATTGAAAAACAAGTAGAAGAAGGAAAAAAAGGTGAAGAAAAGGCTGCTTCCTCCAGTAATTGCACAACAGAAGAACACAATTTGAGTCAACACCGCTCTGTACAAGATGAGTGCACTAGTGAATAAGTGTACTACATGGAAATGTACTTTTTTTTAGGTATACTAATGGAAGTATGGGATCTGGTGCACAGCTATGATGACGCTCACTTAACCACACACAGCATATGTAGCATTTGTGCTATCTCACATTGTCATGTAGGCTGTATGCTAATGACATTCTCTGACCTTCAAAATAAACAAAAGCAAAATCCTGATGATCAGAGCATAAAATGACACTTACAACTACAACTTACAACATAAATAAATGTCTTTGCAGTCATTTGTCCATTTTTACTCGGTATTCACCTGCAAAGGACAGATACATGATGAGATGGCAACAAGTGATGTTTTTCCTTTCAGCACTGCCTTTATACTGAGGATGACCTGTCTCAACGGGGACTTGATGCCCCCTTGTGGTAGGAGGGACATACTTGCAATACAATTGTTTGTTAAATTAATAAAATAAGGCTCTACCCATCCATTTTCTTCCGTTTATTCCTGTTATGGGTCGCGGGGAGGCTGGAGCCTATCCCAGCGGCCACGGGCGAGAGGCGGGGTACACCCAGTCGCCAGTCCATCGCAGGGCCAACACATAGAGACAGACAACCATTCACACTCACAGTCATACCTACGGTCAATTTATAGCATCCAATTATAAGGCTCTACATTAACTGAAAAAGTTTTTCTCCCAAAAAATTCCAAGAAAATTACACACAAATTAATTACATGATGCAAAAACATAGTACTGGGTGTCACATGCAAAGAGATGTTTTTCAAAAACTTTGGATTTATTCACAGTCATAAAATTACAATTTTATGCATATGCAATGCATAAAGGAAATGTGCCTCGGTTCATGCACAGTTGAATACATCTGAACTTTTTTATGCTTACACCATTTTAAAATGTATGCAGTGTTTCAGTATGAAATCCATGCATGTTTTTGTACAGTACATGTGGCCTCTGGTATACATGATATACCAGGGGCCACTCTTAGGTATGAGACCACGTCAAGATCAGGACCTCCAGAACAATGAAGTTGCCTTAAATGGCTCATGTGAGGTGGCTAAATGTCCCTTGGGCCTTAGCTCAAAAGGAATTTTACTGGTCAACATTCTGGATTAGCCAAAATTCTGTATTTAGAATGTTGAATTTGATCTCACAGTCAAGGAAAAAAGAAATTGTTTCATCTAAGAATTCTGATGCGATATCAACCATGGATCAGGCACCTGCTGGGGTATATAAGAACAGGTCAAAGGAAAAATATGTTACAGCAGTTGATTCAAGGCTTGGCAGGAAGAGACAAACTGATTAAACTTAAACTGAGAGTTGGCCATTGGGAGTTTTCTGAAGGAGGAAAGGTCAGGGAACGCAAGTCCAATACTACACCTGTTGTTCCTCGCCTTTTTTGAGTCACCCCCTCCACAATAATCAGGTTGGTATTAACAGTTTCAAATTCAATTTTGACTTTAGTGTACTATAATTTAAGTGCACTGAGGTAATCAGATCTGTCAATGAAAAAAAACTTGTTACTCACATTGTAGTTTAACAGGCCTGTGTTTAAGAACTGCTGTCAAACAGTTTTTAAAGTTCATAGACTACTTTTTGTAGTTGAATCCCCTGAGGTTGACGCTAGACCTCTTCCTAGTTATCCTAACTTAATTTTGCAATGGAATAACCAATTAACTTACAATAAAAAAGCTCCCTGAATCTGAACGCTGTGACATTCTCTGTCCATCCATCCATCCATCCATCTGTTTTCTATACCGCTTATCCATTAAGGGGGGGGATGGTGCTGGAGCACATCCCAGCTGACATTGACCTCAAGGTCCAGTATGATATCTTGTTTCATGCTTGCTTATTGTTGAGCCTGAATCATATGATGACATTACATAATGCCTCTGTTTGTATGTCCTGCAGCCATTTTAGGTGCTACTGCTGAGTGAATAGTAGATTTTCCTTGGGCAGCAGTTGACCATCAAAGAGGAACAGGAGGAACTCTTGACAAGAAAGAAGAGAGAGCAGCTTCAAGGGCTGAAGTACACTGATAAACAAGTCCCATTCACTCCTATCACTGACTGAAGATGAAGAGAAAGCTCAGTCCTCAAAGAGACATCAGCATCAAAATGAGGAGAACAGAGGAAGAGCCTATAACAAGCCACTCAACCCAAAATATAGCTGAACTGCCATGCAAAGAAACTGAGACTGAATATATTGGTGGCGAATGGCTCAGACCCAGTAACATTACCCACTCTGATTTTGAGAAGCAATTTTTCTCAAGTTTGAATTTGCAAAGGAAAGCTACTGCGGGAGAGGGATCAGCTCATTGCAGTGCCAACAACCTTAAAGGTTCTTCTGAACCTGGTCCTGAAGTCAGTGTTGATGGACATCTCATAAGCTGTTCGACATGTGGTAAACATTTTCATCGCAAAGGCAATTTGGATAGGCACATGAGCACACACACTGGTAGGAAACCTTACCCCTGCTCAGTTTGTGATGAAAGTTTCTATCTAAAGCTAACTTTGAAAAGACACATGAGAATACATACTGGGGAGAAACCTTACTCCTGCCCAGTTTGTCATGAAAGATTCTCACTGAGGGTAACAATGAGGGAACACTTGAGAATGCACACAAGGGAGAAACCTTTCTCCTGCTCAACTTGTGATGAAAGATTCTTTGAAGAGGAAACCATGAGAAACCACATGAGAGCACATACTGAGAAGAAACCTTTTCCCTGCTTAGTTTCATATGAAACATTCTTAAAAGAGGAAAACATGGGAGATAACATGAGAACACCCATGCTGATAAACTCCTCCCCTGTTCAGTATGTCATATACAATCCTCACAGCTACCAATTTAATTTGCAAATGATACATGTGTTGGGTCTGCTGCTTCCATGTGATGAGATATGCAGTGACCTTGCCAGGCTGGATTCCCAACAAGGAAAATCACAGCAGGGGACAGTAAAAAGCCGAACCAGAACACATCCTTTGGCAAGACTTCCAACCCATTAAATCCATCTATCTTCCAATCCTCCATCAAAACAGATCAAAATCAACATTTTTTAAATCCACATGTGTAGGGTTTGGAACAGTGTACATAATGTCCATATTGATCTCTGTGGGTAATTGGAAGTATATGTATGTCCAATATGTACTTACATTGCAAGGCTGAACTGCAATTTGATAAAGTAAACACAACATATCAGTTTCAGTTTGTCAGTGAGTATGATTCATGTGTACTGATTTTTATTACTTTATTTTATTTTTGATGTTTTGGGTTTTTAAGGCCCATGTTTGGTCCAGGTTTTGCCTAAAATTCTGCATTTTTTAGGTATATTCCGCAGTGAGAAGAATATAATTAACACAGACAGATTTGTTTTTGTTTATTTTTCAAAAAGTCAGAATTCATCAACCTCCACCCCCTGAGTTTTTCAAGCAAGTAATTTATAAATGTACCTCTTGGGTGTCAGCACATATAAATTTGATATCATCGTGACCTTAATTTTAAAAAAATGAGACCTTTAGTTTTAGATTGCTAAATGTGCTATTGGCTTTTATTAACCACCAGCTGATGAAATACCATCATATTATTAATGACAGTACTGCTTTTGGTACATACCGGATCTATTATTTAAGCATCATAAAGGAATATGTGCATACAGTAAAAGAACAAGGACTTTTCTGTTATTTTTGTTAATAAACAACCAGTAAATAAATACACACCATATTATTTCTTTGATGTCAAAAAGAAATAATGTTATCTTTGAGACAATGGTTCCAAAACTTTTTCGATCAAGCCCCTCTGGGGTGACTGGAAATATATTCAGGTCTGCCTTCACCTGGTCCTGGTTTTGGTTGGGTAGAATACTTCTATGAGCTTCTTGGTCAGGTTGGTCTGGGGGAGGGCTTTTGCAATTGTATTAAACTTATGTTCAATAATCCCTATGGTGGGAACATCACCATAATATCAAGGCCAATACAGATAGAGAGAGGCTGTAAACAAGTTTGCCTCCCGTCTTCTTTTTTGTTTATAATTATTAATATAATTATTAATATCAAATTGAACCTTAACACCTGCATGTGAGGGCCAAACACCTAAATGTAGTACTTCCTGCTCCTCCTCTGCATTGCGGTAAGCGCGTGACCTCACTTCCTGTTTGTGCGTTGCTGATCGTAGTGCTTTGCTTCGTTGCGCTAGCTACAGTGTGATCATCCATCCATCGTCGTCTTCCGCTTATTCCTTACCAGTAAGGGTCACTGGGCTGGAGCCTATCCCAGCGTCTATGGGCGAGAGGCGGGGTTCACCCTGGACAGGTCGCCAGTCCATCACAGGGCCAACATACAGAGACGAACAACCATTTACATTCACATTCATACCTACGGTCAATTTAGAGAATCCAATCAGCCTAGTGCCCAAATTGCATGTCTTTGGACGGTGGGAGGAAGCCGGAGTACCAGAGAGAACCCACGCAGGCACGGGGAGAACATGCAAACTCCACACAGAAAGATCCCGCGCCCGAGCCGGGACTCAAACCCGGAACCTTCTTGCTGTGAGGCCACAGTGCTAACCACTGCACCACCGTGCAGCTACAGTGTGATCATCCCTGCTAATTCCTTTTTTGTGGACTAATTACCTGACAAAACTACATATCTATTTGCTTTATTTGGCCGAAGTTTAAAGACCATCTGTCTTGTAGTGACGGTCTTTCGTTCCTGCAAACTTTCCACTCGTAAGCTAGCAATGGCTTCTCCTTCTCCTCTTGCCTGCTCAGTGTGCCACATGTTCAGTTACAACTACGTTAGTTGGAGGTCATAAAAAATAATATTGAGTCGGTGTGTACATTTGCGAAGAGGATATCGGACTCCGTAGTGTTCTCTGGACCCCTGCCTAATCGTACCAGCGATGACATGTTCAGCCGCATGTCGTCGTTCAACCGCTGGCTGTCAAGGTAGTGTCCAGCAAACCAAGTGGGCTTCATTGACAATTGGAAAACTTTCTGGGGGAGACCTGGTCTGATTAGGAGAGACCATTTATCCCACGTTGGACGGAGCTGCTCTCATTTCCAGAAATATGGCCCAATTTATAATGGAACCAAAACCCTGACAACCCAGAGTTCCATGCCAGGAAGCAGAGCTGCCACTTCTCTGCATGTCCATTAGGGCAGTTACCCATCCACAACCCCATAGAGACTGTCTGTCCCCCAACCACCTCAGTTTATTCTCTTCAATTCTACTTGTAGAGGAGTCAATCAGAAAAAAAAACCCAATCAAAATTAACACAACCACTAAATTAACTCAAAAGAACATAAAAATTAGATGTGGACTATTGAATATCAGACCTCTGATGCCAAAAACTAAATTAGTGAATTAATTGACATCTGAAAACTGTATTGACCTGCTGTGTCTCACTGAAACCTGGCTGCATGATGATGAGTATGTTAATCTAAATGAATCCACTCCTCCCAGTCACATTAACGCTCATATTCCTCGAGGCTCTGGCCGAGCAGGTGGAGTTGCTGCCATTTTTGACAGACGTTTAGAAATAAATCTCAAACCCAAAATAAGTTTCAATTCACTTGAAAGCCTGATTCTTAGTTTGTCTCATCCAGCCTGGAAAACTCTACAGCCACTTTTATTTATTATTGTGTACCGCCCTCCTGGTCCTTACTCTGAATTCTCAGAGTTTATGTCTATTTTAGTTCTCAAATCAGATAAAGTCATTATTGTTGGTGACTTCAATATTCATGTGGATGTTGATAACGACAGTCTGGGTACTGCATTTATATCTCTTCTAGAATCACTTGGTTTCCATCAGTCTGTTCATGAACCGACTCACAACCACACCTTCGACCTCATCCTAACATATGGAATTGAAGCTGAACATCTAGTTGTATTTCCACAGAACGTGCTTTTATCAGACCATCAATTAATCACTTTTGAATTTGTACATATCGACTACTCTCCACTCAGGAAAACTTTAGTTTCCAGATGTTTGTCTGATCAGGCCATAGCTTGATTTAAGGAAGCAATTCCATTGGCGCCATATTCAGTGTCATGTCCCATTGTAACAGAGGACACTGATGTCAACCTTAGTCCCCCCAAAATTGATCATTTTATTGACAGTGCAGCAGGCATCTTAAGAACAACTTTGGAGAATATGGCGCTCCTCCAAACTGGAGGAGTCTCATATAATCTGGCAAGATAGCCTTAAAAGTTATAAGAAACCCCTTCGTAAAACTAGAGCAGCCTACTATTCGGCACTAATGGAGGAGCAGAAGAAAAAACCCAGGTTACTCTTCAGTACTGTAGCCAGACTGACAGAGAGCCACACTTCTACTGAACCAAGTATTCTTGTTTCCCTGGGTAGCAAAGATTTCGTGGACTTCTTTAATGACAGAATTCTCCTTACTAGAGAGAAAATTCATCTCCTCCTGCCATCTGCCAACAACATGGCACCTATAACCTCAGAAACCTTAGAGGCAGCTGGAGGACCAGACATACATTTTGATAGTTCTTCTCCCATTAGCCTTCATGAGCTAAGTACAATAATTTCCTCCTCTAAACCAGCCACCTGTCTTCTAGACTCATCCTAACTAAGCTGCTTAAAGACTCTCTACCCCTCATTAGCACCTCCCTCTTAGATATGATCAATGTGTCGCTGTTATCTGGTTAAGTCCCACAGTCCTTTAGCAGTAATTAAACCCCTTCTCAAAAACGCTACCCTGGATCCAGAAGTTTTGGCCAGCTACAGACCGATATCAAATCTTCCTTTTCTCACCAAAATCCTGGAGAAAGCAGTTGCTAAACAACTCTGTGACTTTCTCCACAGCAACAGCTCATTAGAGGATTTCCAGTCAGGTTTCAGGATTCATCATAGCACAGAAACAGCACTAGTCAAAGTTACCAATGACCTCATAGTAGCATCAGATGAGGGACTGGTCTCTGTGCTGGTCTTATTAGATCTTAGCGCAGCTTCTGATACTATTGACCACCATATCCTTCTACAGAGACTAGAACATGTCATTGGCATTAAGGGAACTGCACTAAATTCGTTTAGGTCATATTTATTAGGTCGATCTCAGTTTGTATTGACTAATGATAACCCCTTTGAAACCACTGCAGTCAGTTACGGTGTTCCACAAGGGTCTGTGCTTGGACCAGTCCTCTTCACACTACCTGCTTCCTCTAGGTCATATTAAAAGGAATCACTTCAAATTCACAATAGAATTCTAAATTCTCCGTCTAACATACAAAGTCCTCAACAGTCAGGCACCTTCATATTTGACAGCGCTCATAGTCCCTTTTTACCCAGCTAGAACCCTTCGCTCCCAGGATGCAGGATTACTTGTGGTTCCGAGAGTTTCTAAAAGTAGAATGGGAGTCAGAGCCTTCAGCTATCATGCTCCCCTCCTGTGGAACCGTCTCCCAGTTTCTGTCTGGGATGCAGACACCCTTTCTACCTTGAAGAGCAGACTTAAGACCTTCCTATTTGATCAGGCTTATAGTTGGGCTGCTTAGGCTGGCCCTTAGATATGCTGCTATCGGCTTAGACTGCCTGGGGATCTCCCATGGTGCACTGGGCTTCTCTCTCCCTCCTCCTTTCTTTCCTCTCTGTCCTCCTATATGTGTCATATATAAATCATACTTATTTGTGTTACTAACTCATCTTCTTTTCCAGAGACTTCGGGCTCCCCACACCCCAGGTCCCGGGTGCTGCTGGAGGAGGCTACAGACCTTAACAGGCTCAAGCTGCCACCCTCAGCACCACCTGCTCACATCCCTGTCTGTCCATCAGTCTCTTCCCTTCTCTCTCTATCTTTCTCCCTGTCCCTCTCTTTCCTTCTGCATATCTGTTTCCGCCATTATCTGTCTTTGTCTCTGCTCGACGTTCCTGCCTGTTAAAAGGAAGGTTTTCGTCGCCACTGTTGCAGGATGTGCTTGCTTATGGAGAATTGTTGGGTGTAAATTCATTGGAGTGTGGTACTCGACCTGCTCTACCTGTAAAGTGTCATGAAATAACTTTTGTTGTGATTTGGCACTATATAAATAAAATTGACTTGATTTGACTATCATAGCTATTGAAGCTGGCCAATGCTGTGAACATATGATGACTGTAGGTATAAGAATTGCAGGATGAGACCATCAAATAGCCCTTTATGCTGACAACATGATTATTTTCCTTTGAATTTGGGAAATTATGTCCTTTTTGGAATTAATTATTGAATTTGGGAGAATATCTGGTTACAAAAGTAATAGCTCAAAATCCTCCATAATACTTTTGAACCTGGGAAGGAGGTCTAAAACATCCAAACACCTTAGAAATGTGGATACATTTACTTATTTAAGAACCCAAATTGTTCCAAACCTGGAAGAGAACTGAAACTTCAGGCTCATAGCAGATATTCCTAGATTGGTTAAATGGTGGTCTTGGCTTTTAGTCTCCTTAAATGGTTGAATAAATATATTTGTAAATGAATACTCTCCCGAGCTTCTATATTTGTTTCAGAAGATCCCACTGCTGCCTCCACCAGGCTCTTTCCTTCCTGTTTCGTGGATTTTTATGGAATAAAAGATGCCCCAGATTTGCTTTTCTCTTTACATTTGCCCTTTGACCAGGGAGGGTTGCAATGACCCAATATGCTGTGGTTTTGTCCAATTAATCCAATTAATGTTTTACTGTATTGGAGAAACATTCCCTGCTTTGAGGGTATCTTTATTTAAAGTTCCCACTCCCTCCTTACATTTAATCTGACAAAACTGACAATTAAAAAAAATCACATTTAATCCTGTAGTTAGTTAGTGTTTGGCATGAATTTTTTTAAAAAAATCTGAAGAAACCTCATCCCTTTCCCATTTGGCCCAATTTGAGGCCATAATTATTTTGTTCTGGGTAAGACTGGCAGTGGTTTTAAAATACGGGCAGAGAAGGGTATAAGTGCGGTGAAAGATCTCTTTGGGGATGATGGAAAGCTATTTAACTTTTGTGCTGCTTGTAAATAAATTAAAAATCCCTCGTCAGCATTTTTTTTAATACAATAGGAGTTTTCTTAGAACTAATCTAAGCCAGTTCATGCAAATTCCCTCACTCTCTCGGAGTAATCCTAATTAAAAAAAAAACCTTTTTGAAAAGGTCATTATTTCTGTATCATATAAATTGCTGATGGCATCATCTCCTGAATCATCTGTCTACAAAGTAAATGCATGCAAAACTGATTAACAGGGGGAATGAATAATAAAACAGCGGGGTGAAGTGTTAAAGGTGGCCCAACCACAGACGGGTAACACATCTAAAAATTCTGCAATATTAGTGGATAATGAGAATATAGATTATACCAAAATACTTCTTTTTCTTACTCTCTTTTCACCTAAGTACCTGGTTAGACCAAACTTACTTTCAAACTCAGCTTTCATCTTGAGCTCAGCTATACACCTGTAAAAAATTTGTGACTATATTTTGCATAGTCGTGATGCTATTGCAGTGGTAAAACCTGTATACAAACAAAACTGAGTTCAAAACCGCTTCTGTAGTAGTTTCTATAGTAGTATGTGACAACACATTTTTGCTTTGATGACATACACATACACACTCACAAAATAAAATAACACAGCCACAAGTTGTTGTGTTTGGTAATGAAATACTACAAATTTTTGACAGGTGGTTCCCATGCTTGGCACTGGAGCCATGAATTGATGTATAACAATATGTGTTTTCTTACATGTATTTTTTTGAAGTTGATGGAAACAGGAGCACCAATGATTAAAATTAGACAAATTCAGAGAAAAACAATCACGTTGAGGTTGAAGTAGTCAAAGAAGAGTGTTTCCAAGAATAAATACTGAAACCTTTAGGATCCAGTACTTCAGGATCACCTCTTGTCGATATAGCCATTTATTAGACTGCTCTAAATAAACAGCTAGAAATAACACATTTCAGGTTGTTGGTCTCTCTTTTGGTTTAGGCGCAAATCAATATCCTAAGTTACCTCCCAGCCCAACATGAACAAGCGAGTGCTCTATTTTCTCCATCTCTTCTCTAAGTTCGTTGGTAAATTTACAGAGACGATGAGACAGTGACAGCTTCTTAATCCTCTGCTATGCCAAATTTAAAAAGACAAAACAATAATTAAAAAAGTAAATATGAGCTCCAGTGTCTAAGTACAAGCTTTTGTTGCCTCTTCCCTCTGTGTCACAAGCAATTAAATCATAGTTTTCTGACACCATGTCACAAGACTAATGGCCGAAGTTTGAAGGCATCAGCAGCACTGTTAAGCCTCAGAGGATGTAACTGTCCTTGGGGAAATTCTCTGATGTAGGCGCTTCCATGACTGAGATTCCAGGAAACTTCAGGTACCAGCGTATTTCTGTATATACGCTATTTATTTCTCACCCATGAGTCAGAAGACTGATGTCTCCACGCGCCCTCTGATTTCAGAGGCCATCAATCACAGCAATAGAGGACCAACTGTGCCAAGTACATATGTATCTCACACAACTTGCGTTCACAACTCTATGATCATTTATCCCTAACAGAAGAACTCTAATGAGATGTCATATACAAACATGATACATACATAGATGCATACAGACTCCATTGGGTACACAGTATATAGCTATGATAGAGATAGAGATGCATCAACCAGCAGTGATATGAAAGACTTGGATTCCAACATGTTTTTTATGTATGTACATACACCCCATTCTCATAAGGGCAAAATATCCGTGGGAGGTGAACTGTCCAATTGGAGTCAAGGATGAGCTGTGACGATTTTGGTGTTCAAAGGTCCAGGTCCCTCTGATTTTTCAGGTATGTTGTATTCCATCCCATTCTCATTCATGCAATATCTCAGGGAGGCCAAGGTGAAATTTCTTCAAATTTAGCACAAACATTCACAAGGACTCAAACTGAAAAGATTTGTGGTCAAAGGTCAAGATCATCATACATATCTCAAAAAAAGCCTTGAGGGATTTTGTTTTCCAAAAGCCAATGTTTTTGTAATTACTCTAAAAAAACAAAATTAGACACAAAATTCAGATGCCTGAAGCTGCAGCTATAAACAGCTTGGCATCATACTTTATAGATTGTTTCTTACTTCAGTCTGACAATCCCTCCACTCTAAACGAGTTCCCCAAACAATAGAGATCCTGAATCTAACATTATTATAAAAATTGGACTCTGATGCATATATGCTAAAATATTGACTCTGAAACTTTCAACATTGGGTTTTATTGTTAAGACACTCTGAGCAGCTTGACAAATGGTGTTAGTCCAGTCTGGTGTTAATCTATTTGATTCTCAATGAACTGATTGAGCCTTGGCATCCACCAAGCAGATAAAGCATTGTGGCATTTTAAGTGATTGATATAAGACAGATCTTGACAGCCGGCAGCAATTTTTCTGCTCTGACCAGCGGAGAGCGCATGTACCTCCACTTTCAAACATTCAGAGCAACTTCAACAGGCAGAGGACAAACTGAATTAATCACTGTTAGATGTCCTTAACTTTTTTCCCTGATAGTAGCTGTTATCAGTTAATAGAGTATTCCTGAAGTGCATCTCCAAGCTTTTAGTTTATCTCTCAGCTCCGTGTGAGGCAAGGAGCAAGCCGGTTACAGAACAGGTAGGGGAACAACAGAGAAAGTATTCATACTGCGAAACATCATTGAACAGGTTAATGAGTGGCAAGCAACACTATTCATCAACTTTGTGGACTTCGAAAAGGCTTTTGACTCCGTCCATCACGGAAGCCTGTGGATGATAATGAAGAAATACGGAATCCCAGTGAAGATTGTGAAAATGGTTAAAATGTTTTATGAAGGCTTCCAGTGTGCAGTAGAAGATCAAGGAGAAACATGCGAGTGGTTCGACATTAAAACCAGCGTCAAACAAGGATGCAATATGTCTGGGTTCTTATTCTTGATTGTAATGGATTGGACAATGCGAAGAACAGTTAAAGAGGGAGGGAATGGAATTCGCTGGAAGCTGACGTCAAAACTTGACGACCTAGACTCGAGTAGGACTCAGGATCAATACACAGAAGACCAAAACAATGAGGATCAATGCAAGAAACCAGGAACAAATCAAAATCAGTGGACAAGATATTGAAGAGGTACACCAGTTCACCTACTTGGGAACCACAGTTTGTAAAGAGGGAGGCGGCATGAAGGACCTGAAGAATAGACTGTCAAAAGCGAGAGGTGCATTTATCAGACTCTGAAAAACCTGGAGCTCCAACAGCATCACAAGAAGAACAAAGCTAAAACTGTGCAAAACACGAGTGGTACCAGTATTGCTATACGGCTGCGAAACCTGGAAAATGAACAGAGGAGATAACAGGGCGGTTGATGTATTCCATAATAAATGCCTGTGAAGAATACTCAGAATATGCTGGCAAAATCACATCAGCACTGAAAAACTGCTGGAGAGAGTGGATATGTAGCCACTCAGTGAAGAAATGAAGCTGCGAAGATGGAAGATGATTGGACACATACTACGGCAGGACCATAACAACAATTGCAACATAGCCATGACCTGGGCACTGGAGGGGAAAAGAAGAAAGGGAAGACCAAAGACCACCTGGAGGGTACCGTGGAGAAAGAAAGGAAAGAGGGAGGATGGAACTCATGGTCGGAGGCGAGGACTGCAGCAGCAGATTGCGAGAAGTGGAAGAGCTCTGTGAAGGCCTTATGTGCCACAAGGCACGAAGTGGATAGGTAACAGGTAACATCTGTGAGAGGCAAACCATAAATTCAGTGAGTTCTGCTTCGTAGCACCTACAGACAGAGGACTGAAGCACAACTGCAACTGGAGTCTGTTTCAGGACAGAAAAGTGTTCATTTGTGATTAATGTTGGCCTTTAGTGGCATAAAAACACCTAAACACTGTAGATTCCTTATTGATTTCATTGCATTTGTTCGATCATGACTGATTTCTTATCTGCAACCTCAGCTACCTCAACTACAAAACTCAGGTACTCTCAATTCCTAGCCATATTGCTGTAACCTGAAAATGACTGCTTGTGTTGCAGGCAATGACAACAGATTGCATGATGTTGGCTTTAGTTTTTTTGTTTGTTTGTGTTTGCTTCAGTATTGTTAAAAGAGGGAATTCCTTCTGCACGCATGGCCAGTCTCTGCTTGAGGTAGAAATTTGTCAGATTTCTAACATTTAATACATTGCAAGTCACAAGATGTGGTAGGTAGAAGTTTCAGGCTCTCTTAAAAAAAATCCATCAAACACCTCATTAATACATGTTGGCAATCACATTTATTTTCACTTTTATGTAAGAGTGAATAATACTTACCTAAAATGCAACAAACTTCCAAATTGTGAAAGTGCAAAAAATTTAAGTATTTACTACTTCAACACAAAATTCAAACTTAGACTAAATAAAAGTCATACCCAGTTCAGATCAATGGTTTGCAATGAAATTAAACAGTTTTAGAACAGTGCAGTGGTGTAAATAGTTACTGCCATTGTGGAGTGACTGAATGACTTTCATGGTGTCTCAGATAATTCATCTTGTCAAATGTCCAAGTGCAGTTTTCAAGGGTTTCAGTAACATTTGCACAAATCAATACAATTGAGTTATTTGTGCAAAATTACCAGCAATTACCCCCAAGACTGATGAGCTTGCACCTGTCTGATTTTCCACTGCAGAGAAGTAGCTAACCTTCACTTGAGAGTAAAGAGAGCCACCCAGTGGTGTTTCAGCTACAGGTGGCAGAAATGTACATAAAATATTTCTAATAAGGTTTGGAATTCGTTGTTCACACCGGATGAGTGACAGAATTAAGCGTACTCTAAAAGGAATCTGTTGTGCTCAATTCAAACTCTTGATTTTTGAGTGTGCATGCTGTTAAAGTGCACTTACAGTGCATATTGGATTTCATACATGGAGGAGCTGCTCACATTAGCAAAATCCAAAAAGGAACTGAAGGTGATGGAGAAAAAGCTGGAGAAAGACCTTGGTCATTTTTAGAAACACTTTGTTTCATGTAATAACTGGCACTAAGCACCGGCATTATCTTTAGCAGTTAAAAAACAACAAAAACAACAACACAAAAGGACCATGTAGACCAGGGGTGGACAACCATGTGCCATGGAGAGCCGTGTGTATGCAGGTTTTCCCTCCAACCCAACACTTTAACAGGTGACCTCACTGATTAACACTCCTCTGTGGCTGAAGGTGTGTTTATCAGTGGAATCACCTGTTAAAGTGTTGGGTTGGAAGGAAAACCTGCATACACACGGCCCTCCATGGCACATGGTTGCCCACCCCTGATGTAGACCATGTACAGCTCAGGTTGATTCACCACTTTGAGCAAGACTGAAACAATTCAACAACAATTTGATGAATTTATAAAAACTTTTGTTACCAGAGTATAAATCTGAATTAATTCAGTGATACCAAATTCACTTGTCCAATGCAATAGTCCTGTTTATTGATTTTGTTTCAGACTCTCACCTGCCTCAAGATGAACTGCTATGATATTGGTGATCCCTTAACTGTTCTTTCAGTACTGTCATATCAAAATCAGTTTGCGTGAAACTTAATTTGACCAAATGCTAAAGCTTAACAAAACTCAGCTGTAAGTTACTTTGCTAATTAGCATGTATTTGCCAACATCATATAACGTAACATCAGCAGTATTAGCATTGCAACCGTGTGCAGGTTTGATTGCTTTTTTTAGCAAATAACTCCGAGCACTGCATGACTTGCAGACTTACCTGTACCAGCCCAGTGTGACTTTTAAAACAGTCACCAAACACATTTTTTGACAAGCACTAGATTAACCATTTACGCTTACCATGTAACACTTTGCCTGGATTTGACAACTGGCTCAGAAGTGGTGGACACACACAAACGCACACCTCAAGCTTGAGTCAGTAAAAGAAATATAGAATTTATTCAGAAAAAAATAAAACAGCCCAGGCCAACAATATCAGATTGGACCATTCAATTATTTCATTTTTTATGTGTCGTATATGAAATGGAACTTTGTAAATGATATTCCCTGAGGATGTTGAATGATATCAAAAAAGTTTTAGCTACACTTGCCTTTTCCTCTATTCTTCTGTTTCTCGTTATTGTGATAAGTTGAACAGGCGACAAGAAAACAACACTGAGCAGGGGAAATACCGCACAGAGAGGGTGCGGAGCTGTGTGCCGCTGCTGCGGTGACAAGAGAGGTCACCATGGTAACAACTCAACAGCAGGAAGTGCCCTGTGCAGTCTGAGTTGTACATCCGAATTGATGCATATTATTGAGATTTACTCAAAATTGTGCCGAATTTCAGTACAGTTTTTGAGTGTATAGTGTTTAGTATGGCATTCTGGACGCACCTACATTCTACAAACTGGCAACAGGAAGCAGGATGACTGGGGATAATAAAGGGGGACACATTAAGACCTGACAACAAGATACAGGTGTGCTTAATAAGACAGGTGAACACAATCAGGCTCGGGAGCAACAGCAGGGAAAACACCAGGAGCAGGATATGGCAAGACAAAGACAGAAGAAGTTAACAAAATAAAATAGGAAATGACAAGAAATACTAAAACATGACCTGCTTACACAGACAGGTACGAGGCGTGACAAATGCTAATACTTTTTGGCATGATATTCAAACAAGTATAAATTGTATACAGGCCTTCCAATATTATATGCTTGTATTATCCTGTATTCAGATGGATAAATTAACAAAAATCGCAACACTGTTGGTTTGGCTTTTTATTTGTACTAGTGTGGAGTAGTTTTAAACCATAAATAATGTGCACACTTGGTTGGGAGCAACCTTCATTATATTCTGGGCACTTAATTGAACGAAAGTGAAGGGAGTTATTTCTAAATGTTTCTCTCCATTGATGATGACTTGGTGATAAATTTCATTGATAAATCATAGAGCTGTGTTAATGAATTCTCATTCAGTTGCATCATCTCTGCAAAACCAAGGTGGAGGTGTGCACCCTAGTTTTGTGTTCTCTGTGGAATGTACGGTATGTCTGAGTGAGCTAATATTTTCTGCTTGTTTAAATATTCATGCAAATCCAGTTAAATTAAATAATTATATTCAATGCCATCTCCCCGTGTCTGCGTGGGTTCTCTCCGGGTACTCCGGCTTCCTCCCACAGTCCAAAAAACATGCAATTGGGGACTAGGCTGATTGAATACTCTAAATTGACCGTAGGTATGAATGTGAGTGTGAATGGTTGTTCGTCTCTCTATGTTGGCCCTGCGATGGACTGGCGACCTGTCCAGGGTGTACCCCGCCTCTCGCCCGTTGACGCTGGGATAGGCTCCAGCCCCCCCGCGACCCTTAATGTGTAGGAATAAGCGGAAGATGACGATGGATGGATGGTTTTAATGCTATTTCAGATTAAATGAACAGGGCAATAGAACAGTTACAAAAGAAGACAAAAGAAAGAGATATATATGACAAGTTTGCTATCTTTACTGTTGATTTATAAGTCAGTGTCCTCACCATTTATCACAAGCTACACTGTTATGTGTTTGTCAGTTTCTTTTGGTTCATCTAGGTTGGACAAATAGTAGCTGAAAAAAAAGGAAAATTGCATAGTGGAATCTCCATTCGTCTTGTCTAATTTTAATAATTTGTTCTTCAGCACTATGTCACTATGTCAGTAAATACCACACTCATGAATTTTATTGCATTTATGGGTCTAAACAACAGCGGTTGCTGATAGTTGGCTAAACGAGAGTGCAGAGGTTCTCTGGATGTTAAAGGTCATCACAACAAAAACAGAATAAAGAATCTAGTATGGTGATGTCATGCATACGAGGTGTGTGGCAACAGCATTTGTGCTTCAAAAATCATAAATTGGTGTTCGTTTGTGAAGATTAACTCGCTGAACAAAGCAAGTCTCATTTTCTTTTTGCCAATCCAAATCCAATGTAAATACCCCATCGCTTTTTGGTCTACTAACCCATGGTGATGCTAATGTCCAGGTTGACCTACAATAATACATCATCCCTGCAGCACTCCATATCTATCTTCAAACTAATTATACAAATCTAGTGACTTAAAATGAATGTGGGACACGGGTCTAGATTGATGGGTACTTCCCCTCCATCTACTTCTTCTTCCCTTTCTTCTGACACCTTACTTGGACCCTGTCTTCTACTCAGCTTTCATTTTTCATTTAAACCCTGTATCTTTAAGGGTTAGGATGCTATTTTGTTACAAAATCTGTTCACAGATGGGCAAACTTATAAAAAATCTGCCAAAGTACTAAAAAACTCTGTGCTAGGTGATGAAACAAGAAGTGTCACCACAGGTCCATATTTTGCTTTGATGACATACAATTAGATGGACTCATAATAGCATGTGGCTTATTACTAGGACAGCAACCGCAGCATACCAGATGTGATTTTATTTTCCTTTCAACCTATTCATCATTATGTATGAGGTTTATATGCTGCCTTACAGTACTGATAGAATTTCTCAAACTCTTTTGGACAGGCAGTTGCTCAGTTTGCCCCACAACAGTCTATTTTGCCCCAGTGATGTAACACGAGATGATTTGGGACATTTCCAACACCTACAATGCTTGCTTAATTTAAGCCAGTGTGAACATGAACCAGACAGAAACCAGGGTGCATTCACACTTGGCCCTGCTTCCATATGAGTCAGATATTTGGTCAGGAATCCTGTCAGTGAAAATGCCCTTCTGCGTCGAGCACCTCAGGACACCAAGAGGTGACAAGTTTGCAACCTGGTTTAATACACAGAAAGTGAGTGGCAAGTGAAAAAAGAAGCAGTAAATAAATATTCTCATGCCCTCATCACACTGCAACATAGCTCTTTTCTTCATCTGCATGAGTTAATTTCCTCACTATATTTGCAGCCTGTTTGAACATCTGCACAGACACAGTTGTCTGGGTCTGCAGGTGGTAAGTCAGATGAGTGTCCTGGTGGCTGCAATAAAGCCTCCTCTGGGAGTTTAAGGGGCCTGTTTGGAGAGGGAGGGTGACTGGGGGAATACCATGATGCTTTCATGAACTGCATTGGATGAACATATGTGCCCAATGATGTCACATCTGACAGAGGAATGATAACTTGGGCGAGACCAAGTTTTGGTTTCTTAGGTAAAAAGTAATGTTCAGCTTATTCAAAGTTGATAAACCTAATTTACCTCCCTGTATTCAGTTTAAATTTAGAATTAGAATAGAATAAATGTATCACATTCTGTTTTTCATAAAACATTTGCGAAGTCATTTTTTTAAGCATATTCGGATCCATTTTTGTATACTGACAATCTTCTTTTCTGCCTCTATATGCCAGAATTCCTCAACGGCAGGATGAGAGTTGTGCTGATTGTGCACATCTATGTATACAAATACAAAGAAAAGCAGTCAAAACTTCCACAGGATACCTTTAACAGATGCAGCCAAACTACCGGGAGTGTGACTGAGATGTTAAATAAGCATTTTAATGTTGATTACACACAGGAGGTGTTTAGGGAGCGTTATGCAGTAAATATCTTGACAAATCTTGTCTGCAATATGAATGAATAGGGAACACGTAGAAAATAAAGCACCCCTGCAATGCCAGACCATACAGCAGCTGGTGGTATTTGGGATTCAAGCATCAAGACCCCGTTGAGTAAATGTGTTGAGAGATGGAACCCCTGGCTGATGAACCATTTCACTGCAATGTGCAGCTGAAACACTGAGCTCAGGCTCCTGCAGGCTTCCAATCCTCTCCATTAGCCATACATAACAAGTGCAGCCTAACAAGCAGCTGGCTTGCCGGTTCCATGCCAAATTAAACCAAATTATTTCCTTCTGATATTGTTCTGTTCCTGCTTGCCAAGTGAAATCACATAACGCTGGGAATCAAAGTAGGAAGCAGCCACTCCAATGCACCTGTTTATTTTGCACCCACACTATTTATCAGTGATGTGATGATGCGATTTATATTGTGTAACATCTATGGTCTCTTCATATTTCAATTTCTAAAAGTAATATATTTGAAAATAGCCAAAGTCACGAGCTTTGGGTAGAGACTGAAAGGACAAGATAGGAGGCACAAGCAGGCGAAATTAGTTTTGTCCAGAGGGTGGCTGGGTTCTCCTTTAGAAACAGGGTGAGAAGGTTCATCATCTGGGGGGAGCTTAGAGTAGAGCCACTGCACCGCCACATTGAGAGGAGTCAGATGAGGTGGCTCAGGCTTTGCCATTCTCCTCAGCCAAACAAGAAATACTTCTTTCTTATATGGCGTGCATTAGGGAGCTGAGACCCACAGAGACAAGCTGACTGGAAGTGTTTGCATACCTGCATCAAACATCAATCCATCCATCCATCCATTTTGACTGAGATATGTTAACCTGCCCATCCACTACCACACCATTAAGGGACGCTTACTGTGGTTAAGTGGGTCTCAGCTTAGCTACCTGATGCTTCAACAGAGGCAAGAAAAGTATCTGTCCTTTGGTCTGGCTGGGGTTGATGACAAGTAAGTGCATTTCTCAAAAATTTGGTGTGTTCCATTAATCACAGCAACAAGTCAATCTGCATTTGCATAGCAGACAAATCACCTCGATTTCTTCATCAGTCATCAATAAAAGATATATATTAACGGTTCCATTTTCCTGAGTGTTTGCTCTGATCACTGTGTAAAAAGTGTATCAGCAGTAGTGAAATCCCTTCTATGTAAAAGACAGTTCATGTATTAAATACCAGACAATCACAGCAAGAAGGTTCCGGGTTCAATTCCTGGCTTGGGCATGGGGCTCCTTCTGTGTGGAGTCTGCATGTTCTCCTTGTGCCTGCGTGGGTTCTCTCTGGTACTCCGGCTTCCCCTCCCACAGTCCAAAGACATGCAAATGGAGACTATGCTAATTTGACACTCTAAATCGACTGTAGGTGAGTGTGAGTGGTTGACTGTCTATATGTGATTGACTGGCGGCCTGTCCAGTGTGAACCCCACCTCTTGCCCAAAAGCTGCTGGGATAGGCTCCAGCCCCCCGTGAAGCTGAAGGAAATGGATGGATAAAATCATCCTGGTAAGTCCTTTTTTAGCCAATCATATCCACAAAATTTTGTTTTCTCTCTGAACATCTGTACGTTAAATTCATAAATGTAAAGATTCTAGATGTTTTCATTTTCAGCAAAGGAAATGTCTGACTGTTAATCCATCTTTGGCCCCAACTGAAATGTCACATAATAGTTGCCATCACTGGGCCCTTTTTATAAAAAATACCATTCTTTGGCAGATACAAGCTTAGTGAACAACATTCAGAGCCAATCAATGATCTGCTGCTACACAGACATATGAAACTGAAGGTACTTTTTCATGAGTCCTTGGGCTTTACAATTACAGTCTAATTCTGATAAGGTGTTTGTTCAGCCAAAAGGTCGGTCTGCAGTTGCAATGATAGTTGGACTGGCCATCAGGAGCACCTGGAGAAATCACAGCGGGCTGGTTGCTCTGAGGGCCGATGAACTGGTCCTTCTTTTTTAACCTTCAATGAATGAGAGGTAGTCAGCCCACTAAGAGAGTGACAGGTAGTTGTCCATTAGCCCAGTTTGAAAATGCATCCAGCATTGATTGTGTGCTTACCACTAAATACAAAACTATTTTGCACTTCAGCTTAGATATTTTCCTAAAATGCAATATTGAATATTGCTGCAATGTCAAAATTGTCAACAAATTCTCCTTAACATTACGTATCAACAGGAAGAAAAAAAAGAACAATCTGTTGCAGACCTCATCCACTGTCAGACAGAGCTGTTTGAGAAAGACAGCAGAGCAAATAGAGTCATACAAGCTTGATGCACTAGATCAAAAGAGTTGAAGTTCTGCAGTATCTGGAATGTAAATCAGATTACTAATTAAATGGAGCCTCCAAGCTGAGTCCAATGCTTCATTCAGTTCAGAGTTAGAATTGTTAAACCCTAGTTGCATTTATGCAAAGAATGTAATTTTTCATTGGTTTAATGGGGAGTATAATGATGTTATAAGACAGAAGGGCTTGGCTGTCCAGGGCTCCAGTGTCATAGAATATTTAATACACAGAAGTGAGTATAATGATGTGAACATTTGCAAGTTTGAATGAGAAAAGGAAAGAAAAACATTCAGACAATAGTAAGCTCTGATCCCCCTCTCCAACATATTGTTCTACAATTCTACAATTCTACAATTTCATTTAGCAGACGCTTTTGTCCAAAGCGACGTACAACACAAGCAAGAATTTAGACCTAATTAAGGAAAAGTCCATAGGAAGTGCAAAAGTACTTCAGTTGTGATTTGGTCACAGGTACTGCCATCTAGTGGCAGAAAAAGTGTCGCCCCCCCCCCCCTCCCATTTTTTAAATTTTTTTTTTTATATAACAGACATACAACATCACACAACACAGTTAGTGCTACATAATCACTAAGTGCTGGGTCTTGGACCCTCTGACTTATTCTACCCCAAAGAGGAGAAGAGTCAGGTTAAGTGCCTAGGTGCTCTCTGTACATGTACATGTACAAAACTAATCAGGGTCAATAGTGGTGTAGGATTGAGTTTTAAAACCCTGGAATAAGTATTGTTGAACATACAGTTTCCTCATCTCAAAATCAGTGGGTTTTCAGTCAAACACCTGATATACATTCTCTAGTTCACACTAGCTTTAGATATTCTAACATTAGTTCCTCTACATGTCAGTGAATACTGCAGTCATAACTTTTGAACATTTTTTGCCTTAAAAAAGCAGTCGCTAACAAGTGGCTAAACGAAACTATAGAGGTTGTCATGGACATTAAACATCATCTCGCATAAAACAGAAGAAGTGGGAAGCATAGTTGTGGTACAGCTGAGGTCATGCATCCAGGGTGTTGTTCATTCATACCATAGCATTAGCTTTCTTCATCTAAGGATTAAATTCACTCTTCACAAAACATAAAGTGGTGTTCGTCTGTGAAGATTATCAAGCCAAACAAAACGTGCAAATCTTCCTACTTTGATTCCCAGCTTTTGTTTGCCAAAGAACACATCTAAAGGAACAATCCAAAATCCAACTTAAAAACCATATTATTTTTTGGTAGAGAGAGCCCATGGCCATGCTCATGCCTGAATTGACTAAAAGAAATATCACCTGGACACTTAGTAGATGTAGAGACACCATCAGAGCTGCCATCTGCAAAAAACTCTCTCTACTCACCTTAATACATATAAATTGCAATAACAAACATTCTATATTGCAAATAGGATCTCTACACTGATTACAAACGTTAAAAAATCAATGAAAGATTAAATAGCTACATGTCTGAGGCAAAACAAGAAGTAGGAGTTCTGACATCAGAGGACCTCGTGTCGATCAAAGACGAGACATCTGGCTTTTTTGAAGACTTAACTAGGCTGGCTTTGGGAATCATCTCCAGTTTGCAGCACATCATTTGCAACTGGGTCAGCTCTAGCTTTGTGTTTGTAACAGCAAAGAATCCCAGCAAAATGAGATCTTATCCATGTACAGTAGTCACCCACAGTTGAGTCAGATGGCTACAGTTTCAAAATTGAATTAAGAAATGATTCATGGGGTTAGTCAGTATAAAATCAAAAGCTTTTCCTACATACAATATTTACTTTTGTTACTTTTGCACCTTTTAGCCTGTTGACAATTTACTGGAAGAAGTTGGTCAAAATCAAAATAAAGAAAAAGGTCTTAACTCAATAATACATTCCATCCATCCATTTTCTTCCGCTTATCCTGTTGAAGGTCGCGGGGGGTGGGGGGCTGGAGCCTATCCCAGTGGCTTTCGGGCAAGAGAAGAGGCGGGGTACACCCTGGACAGGTCGCCAGTCCATCGCAGGTCCAACATATATTGACAGACAATTCACACTCAGCCATACCTACAGTCAATTTAGAGTATCTAATTAGCCTAGTCCCCATTTGCATGTCTTTGGACTGTGGGAGGAAGCCGGAGTACCAGAGAGAACCCACGCAGACACAGGGAGAACATGCAAACTCCACACAGGAAGATCCTGTGCCTGAGCCAGGACTCGAACCCAGAGACCTTCTTGCTGTGAGGTGACAGTGCTGACCACTGCACCACTCTGCCTCCCTTCCTGCATTGTACAAGGTGTTAAAAAAAAAGTTGTATTAATATCAGCAGAAATCAAAAACATATACACAGATACAATATATCTGTGATAGGCCTGTAAGGGCAAATACATATACGGTTGGCTCCAGCCTGAATCAGTTTTGAGGGTCTGGAACCAAGCAAGGTCCATGAGAGTCAAAAGACACTGTCTAATTTGGTTCAGGCAGTGAAAGTATGGCTGAAGCTCTTTCCTTTTCAGTCTTTGTAAAGTGGTCACAAAGCAAGCTTATTTTGAGAAGTCCTCCTTAAATATATATCCTTACCTTCCAATCTTGGTACAACCAACCTTCTAACACCTCAAGTCTTTTTCAGAATGGGATTCCATGAGACTATTTATTTCAGTTGTTTAAATGCTGCTCTGATCATCCCAGAAAGTTTTTTTTAATTGTCCTAAAAAAAAAAAAGGCATTAGCAGTGACAACAATCACAGCAACCACAATAGCAATGTTTTCAGGGGTAAAATATCAGTCTATTATGTCCTTAGCACACCCCAAGCTCTAGTTGAGGTCCTCATCTAATTCGCTAGTAGCAACATCAAAGTCCATAAACTTTTAGCTAGCTGATATAGCCTTGGGTTAGGTGACTGAGGCCCTAACCTTGTTTACCGTATTTTGAAGACACATTGGAGAGACTGTCTCTCAACTGGACTGGGAATCCATCAGGATCCCCTGTGAAAAGGTGGACGAAGTAGCCGGGGAGAGGGAAGTCTGGGTTTTTCTGCTTACCCGCTGCCCCTGTGACCCTACCCCACATAAGCTGAAGAAGATGGATGGATTGAACTTCAGTAAATTTAATGAAAAAATGTAAAAAATTTAATCTTGCAGACCCTCAAAGTACATTGGGTTGGGTAAAACTACACACTTTTTGATGCAATTTATTGTAGCCATAATTTTTGAGCCCTATGTAAAGGAAACATTTGTAGCTATCCTAAAAACTGCAAATCAAATTTTCCTCCACTCCAGGTGTCAGAATCTAAAGCCAAAAACTCCTTTTTGGTCAGCCTGATTATTTCGGTAACCAAATTTGTCTTGCGTTTTACCATGGTTTCAATGCAGCATTTTAATGTGTATGGCATAGAGTAACAGAAACAAACACTGGTTGACCCAGATGTGTTATCAGTTTTCTGATTATTCACCAAAGAAAATTTAAAAGATTTTTTTATGTACTTTTTTCTGGTGATTATTTCTTTTTGATTTTTTTTTTTATTATTACAGCATAGGTACATTGTTATTTGTTTTTCGGTCGTTTTTTTTAATTGACCAAAACAAAGAAATCCATCTAAAAGAGGGCATTTTAGGTAAACTCTCAAGGTTCATATTACTGTGGGATAGATTGCCAGTGAAACAAGTTGTAGCATAGGAAGGGTCTCAGTTTTACCTGCATTTTGATACCAAGGTCATCTCTGGGCACAATTTCAAATTTAATTTCTTGATAAAAAAACAATCTCAAACTTGATATTTTGAGAATATCAAAATATGCCCATTTAAAAAAAGATATTTTGACATGTGAGATGGAACACAATAGGCAGAGTAACTGTAAAAAGAATGTTTAATATTAAAGCTTCCTGTATTCATCATTGGGTCATTATTCAACGTTTGCTCCAACACAACAGAACAAGGAAATTGAAAAATGGATCATAAATTTTAAGCAAATTAAATGTTTTTTTTCTTCTTTTTATCTTGGATTTTTGTAACTATTAATTGAAATCGATTATTATAGCACTACTAAATCGAATTATGTAGGCTTTTTTTAAGTTATCATTTTATTATAAGATTATATTAACTAAACGCAGTGAAAATCTTTGATTGGTAAAGGTCAGTTCTCATAAACAAAAACAAAAAAACCTGCCAAATTAAAAGGCTGCCTAACAGCAAAGTAAACAGCTGAAAATATTCAAAATGGAGCAAACAGTTTCAGTGACATGTTTTTCATGCATGCCTTCTTTTACATGGCTAAAACACATTTTCCTGCTGAACCCATTCATAAGCCTTCCTCTCATGCAGGTGCTCCTGTCTGCTTCTTCAAAACAAGGAGCACAATGAAAGCTGTCGATTGCAGTTAATACACTAAATATGCACAAGTGCCTCATAGAGCCCCACTTAAAAAAAACCTGAACTACCCCTTTAAAAAAAACGACCCGATTACTCATAATGTTCTTGATGGTTTTTGTGGACGCTGCAGTTTATGACAAAAGATTTTTATGCTTTTATTTTGTCAGTATGCAGTCTTCAACTGGCAAATGAGATACTTTATATTCCATATCTGAGTATCGAGCATTCGTAAACACAAAAAGACATTTGTAGATTCTTCAGGAATAACACATTTATCAATCACTAAAAATAGCTTTCTCATAAAACTGGAATTGCTTTGTGTAATTTACTCTGACTGAGGAGAAATTAGTTGCTATCACAAATTAAGGAAAAAATTTGCTTGGACATCTCTGAGAAAATGAAAGTAATTAGAGAAGTAGAAATTACTTAATAAGTTACTGACGTCAATAAAGATTAGGTTTTTCCAACTTAATTAAGCTCGAAGAGAACAAATCATGTTGGTTGTACAAAGCTAATGAAATTCATCTAACAGTACAAGTCTTGTGGGACAATAATGGCGAAGTTGAAATTACTTAAAAATGATCCATGGAAATTGTTACCTTAATTTAAGTGTCTTCATAACCATAATTACTTGATAATAGGGCTCACATGGACAACATACAGCCCCAAGGCTAGAACTGGCACAGGGATTATTTCAAAGTGGCCTACAACATTCTTAAAAGAAAACAAAAAGTCTCCTCAAAGACAATGACAGGAAGCATTATGGTAATTAATTTCTAAGTGTATTATTACAGTTAAACTTGATTCCGACAGAAGAATTTAGATTGAAAAAGTATATTCTAGTTCACTTAAGTGAGGACTTGGATGCCCACAATTGTGACACAAGCGTCAAAGTTTGGAGGACAAATGCTCCAAAAAAAGAAAAGGAATAGAAAAGAAATGAAGACTCTGATTGTCACATTTTAACCTGGAGTGGATGTCTTAATTGTTTATGGCAAGCATTGGTTCAAAGGTAGTAAGTTTGATATGAACATAATGAATGCAAGAATAAGGAAAACATCAAGGAACACTTTTCTACAAACCATATTCACTATCCCACCAACTTGCATGTTTTTCCAAAGCAGTAAGGCAGCCAAAAATCTGGAACAAAAATGAGCAGTTTCATACCACAGGGGTATCAAATGTTGATTGTTGAGATGCACCAGGCAAACCGAAATCTGGTGTTTCTAAGATTGTCTTTTGAAGGACATTTTAAGTGTCAATTACGGTTGTCTGATACTTAGAAATGTTTGAGGTCTGTATGTCAATATAGTGTGGAACTGGATTTTATAGGTTTTTTGGACTCAAAAGTAATCCTTTTTTAACACCCCTTTTCTGCCCCTCCCAGATTTGAATAACATTTGGCGGCAGATTTTGTATATCCAGGGCTCTTGTGATAACACTTGGGGTCCTCCTCAGACGGTCTGTTTGCATGCTGGGCGGAGGGGGGGGTGGACCCTCCCCCATCTGAGCGACCGCAAGTTTTCGCGCTGTGGCCCAGGTACTGAGCGCCACTGGATTCGTCCCCCACCACCCTCTCCTTCCTCCCATCTGTTTGCTCTAGCAGAATTAATTGCACACAGCCACAGAGACAAAAGGCTCCTGATCAGGTTAAAGGTATTGTTGGCAGGTTTCTAGGAACGGATTTAACTGCTGCTGAACGCTGAAATCAACGGGAGAAGCCAAATCCCTTTGCTCTAAATCAAAGATTCTGTGGGATGAAGATGTGTCACTTCTCTTTAAATAAATACCTTCCAAACTACACAAAAGCCGTTATACGGACATATTTAACATGGAGTAGTGATGATTTAGCGTACATTTAAATATTTTTAACATACAGATGTGTTACATTCGTACTGTTGTCCCTGATGCATTTATTGTATCAAAGACTTTGATACAAGAAGAAAGATTCTTTTTCAGATCTTGTGTAATTATGGACCCATTTGCAGAATCTTGTATTCAAGAAAATGTCATGGACCTTTATACTCTTGAATAGTCTGCTATATAAATTACACGGGATGCAGTGTTAAACAAGTTTTTAATTACCAGAGTGCTAATGTTGTGTATGCATCACTTGATGAGTAGATTTTAAAAGTAATTTATGTTCGGTTTAAAATTAAACTATTTTACATGTTGACATGGGAAGATGAATAGCTTACTGCATATGTCCAAACAATACAGATTTTCTTCCAGTGATCATCTCAGTACATTAAAAAAACGGTCTACGTAGGCCTATTGGAGTATTTGTATTATGATTGTGTGGACTGTTCCAAATAAAGATTTTCCCATGTATCCCAAAATAGCTTCCGAGTGAGACCTCTTTCTCTTTTTCTGTCTCCTCGGAAAGTGACATAGCGCGCCGGTTGCCCCGCCAACACAACTCTATGGGCGTGGTCATACCTTCATCACATTCGTGGTAACTTCAGTACGTAACGAAGCATGTTAGCGCTGATTGGCTGATCTTGGTGACGTTTCCAATGACAGAAGCGGTGATTGGTTGTTATCTACCCGGTGCCGAAGAGCGCCAGAAAACAAGCTTGAGCGGGTGATGCCGCTGCTGGAGTCACCGTGGTACAGCACAGAGTGTATTCGCTGGTTTTGCAAAGACCTGTACGAGACTACCCGCTAATTTTAGATAGAGGGAAATACGCTGCTATGGTGATTTGAGTAGAGGACAAGTTTATAACTACGGAGTCACAGTGGAAAATCTCATTGACGGGAACAGCAGAGGAAAAGGTGGGTATTTCCATTCATTCCTGCCTGCTATTACAAGTTGTGGTAGTCAATGTAGCTGCTGATAAAAGGTCGCTAACTCAGCTAAGTTAGCCAGCGCAACGTAGGACGTGCCATTACATACATAACATCTATTGGGATCAGCTAAAGTGTAATGTACGTTGTTCTGACTTATTTGAGTTGACTGTCCCTTGGCGAGGAATGCAATGCTCTGCTTAATCAACTTGTGTTACGTAACTGAGTCCAGCCTTAAAACATTCATTACATATTGTCTCACCAGCTTCAGCTCAGTAAGTTAACAATAATACAAATATTTAACCTGAGGAGAGGTTGTTAAATTAACAATTCACAGCACAGATAGCTTGCTAATGGCTAATTAGCTCATGTCCTTTGCGCCAAATCAAGCTGACCACTCTTCTGTTTCCTCGATATTTACCAAGATCACTTGGGTTAGGTCCACTTCCCCCATGTTGTTTTATGGTCATCTGTATTATTTTGATTGCATGTTTTTTTTCTTTCCAGATGGAAGTTGCATGTCTGGCATTGAAAGACCTTACAAGTCCAAGGGAAAGTTTCCCTTTTGAGCTAGATGAGAGTGGGGGTCCAAGTGAACAAAAGGTAAGTGGGGGTAGAGCTTCATCTCGGCTTTGGTCTCACTACTGTGGCACTATTTAATGCAAGATAGGGGTGAAATGTGTTTACATTATAGGAAGTTAAAAAGTCAAAACCAGGACTTTAAGTGAAAGAATCAAATAAGGTGGTGAAGATCAGTCTGCAACCAACTATCTCCAACACAGGAAAACATCTGCACCACAGGAAGGAGGAGATCCACACCACTCAACCCTATGGAGTCCAACATCCCTCCTTTGCTTATAAACAGGAGAGGCACCACCCCTGACTTGGTACACATCACACCCATTAAACACACAGTGCTGGTTGAACCTTTGACACCCACAGCAAATCTGAAGATGCTGATCAGTGCAGCAAGTCCAGACATCCGAAACCGGGAGATGAAAAAAGTCCTGTTCAGGCCCATAGAGAATGAGGCAAAAGCAGAAAGTCCAGATGCGGTGGCAGAAGACACAGAGTTGGAATACACTTGTCAGGTATGGGACATTTGGGAAGTGACATTTTCCCAATAAAGGTGTGTTCAAAGGGTGTAGAAGCAAATATTTTGGTGCATAAATTAGAAAAGTTTCTGGATAACCAACTGCCATTTGCAAATTGCAAGAGTCGTTAATTGTGTGTAGTGTTTGAAATTGAATTTGAATACTATAGTGCTGCTGAAGCATCCTCCCTTTACATATTTAAGAAAACATGTTTGATTGGTAAAAGTCCCCACAAAAATCCCACAATTACAACATTAGTTAAATAATCACATTTAGATTTTTTTTTTTTCAAAAATCATGCAACCCTAACTTGGCTTTTTAAAATCACAGCTCAAATCTAAAATGTTCCTTTTTATTGTATTTTAAAAAGTACTTAGTTCATATACTCAGATCTTTTCAAAATTCTCTAATTTGACCTGTGAAGTTTTTCTAACCAACTGTATAACCAGGAGCTGTACATTTAGAAATTTTATCCCCTTGATATAGAAAGTGCTAAGAAGCTGCTTTAACTGGGGTTTGTGTCCGTTTACATTGTAACCTCAGATGATACAGAGCGCAGAATGAACACTGTCACATAAGACTGTTAGATTAAAGATCCTTCATTAGTGAAGTTCTGATGCATGTATTTTTTTTTTTTTTTTTGCAGTTTGAAGCTGTGGAAGAAGAGGGGGACACAGAGAAGAAGCCAAGCAGGAAGCAGAAGAGTCTGGGCCTTCTATGTCAGAAGTTCCTTGCTCTCTACCCAGACTACCCCCCACTGCACAACCCCATTGCCATCTCACTGGACGAGGTGGCAAGCAGTTTGGGTAAGAATAACTTATGGAGGGAGGAGGGAATTACTGTTCCTTTCATGAACACTTAAAGCTTTTGTATTATCAAACGTAGGGTGTGTTACTATGGTTACCTCTCCTATAATCCCCATATGTCGTTCTAACGAACAGGTGGATGATTTCTCTACTCTGATACTCTTTTAATTATCAGGGGTGGAGCGGCGGCGTATTTACGACATCGTCAATGTGCTGGAGTCTCTCATGATTGTGGGCCGGATAGCAAAGAACAGTTACACCTGGCACGGGCGCCTGCGGCTAGAGGCCACCCTGGAGGATCTACAGCAACAGGGCCACCAGCAGGGTTACCACCTCCAGATGGAGCTCGCTGCTGAAGGCAGGGAGGCAGGGCTGAGCCGTGAGGATGACACTGGTGAAGAAGATACAGGCCATGGTATTAAACTCCAATCAGAAATATATATTCACATACAATGGACCATGCAATGTTCCAACAAGAAATTCTTCTAGACACTTGATCATTATCTTCTCCTGGAACTTTTACAACGAGCTGCTAAAATGACGATGATAAAGACATGGAGGCGGATCATTTGATAAGAGCAGTGGTTAACAGCTGAATGTGTAAAAATTTAAGAGTGGGTTTCATCTCAGGAGCAGCCACCATCAAATTAACAATTCTACTAAATGATCACTCAGCCTGGTTACCATAGTGATCACACCACTTGTCACAGCTTGCCATTGAAAGGGTTAGGTAATTGCACTAATGACACTTTACATATGACAGGTATTATCTGGGGTGTAGTAACAAATTAATGAGTGTAATGACCCATCACCACAGCAGCACACTGAAGCTGCAACACTAAAGGTGTTACGAGTCTGTTTGCTGCTCATCTGTAGAATATCATGGGTTAGGACTCAGCAACACTGACAAACAGAATATGCAGATGTGTATTTCATGATTCTTAAGGTTGGGTTTATTTGCGTTTGTCTTGTTGTGCTTCATCCATTCATGCTTAAAACCTCATGAACAGCTTGATAACAGGTTTTTTTTATATATATATCTGGAAGTAAATATGGGTTTGAAATCGTAAAATTAAGTCGAGGGGAAGTTTACTATTAAGTTTGTAAGTGCTATTTATCGGAGGTCGTCTGTTCTACCAGCTTTAACTTAATTTTTTGGAACTCTGGGAGAGTGGTGTAGTATTGGCCTTGGACAGACCCATTCGGATTTTTGGGAGTGATGATTTGGTAATTTTTCAGGAAACATAGATGCAGCAGATGTCTGCAGTCTTTCTGCCTTTATGTTAAATTCTGATTGGATATCATGAAATCTTTGTAATTTCATGTTTCTAGTTTGAGTTGACTGCATTAAAAACTTTTGTTAGTCATTTTTAGCAATATTCCAAAATCCAACATAAAAATCCAATTGGCTTTTGGATGAGGGAACCCATAGTGATGCCAATGTCCGGTTCGGCCTACAAAAATATGCCATTTATAGCACTCACACTGTTATCGCAAATATTTGCGTAGGAATTGAATGGGGGAGTAGTTTGCTGTTTTTGGTGTCTTTCAATGTATGTTGTTGCTGGGGAATCAATCTAAATCTATTCCTCAAAAACAAGTTTGGCCTCCAGGGATTATAAAACAAGATAAAAGGGGGAAATATGTGCTTTCTGCTTTGTCCGATGCTCTGATGTTATGAAGGAATGACAGAAACTTTTTGGGCAACCTGAAGATTAAATTAACTTGACTGTTTAGAAAATGTCTGAGAAGATATAACAACAAGCAAGTACGATGTGTTAACTAAGTTTGTTATGCTAGTTATGTGTGGCTGTCAGACCTGCTTTCGCACTGTGCAGTGTTAACTCTCCCCAAACTCAGTTTGATCAAATGGAACATGCAGCAGCAGATCCTAACTGTGATCAGATTTGTGTACATTGTTTGCAGCAGCTGGCAACAGGAAAGACAAATCTCTGCGCATCATGAGCCAGAAGTTTGTTATGCTGTTCCTGGTGTCCAAAACCCAGACTGTTACTCTGGAAGCGGCAGCAAAGATTCTCATCGAGGAGAGCCAGGACTCCTCTAGTCATAGCAAGTACAAGAGTAAGACATCTATCACACACTCTTACATGGTACCATGTGTTACTGTTGTCCCAGAGATGATGGCTATTTTGCATTACACAGTCTCATAACAGAACTTCCTTCTCTTGTGTTTGATTGTCACTAACCATCTGCAGCTAAGGTGCGGCGTCTCTATGATATTGCTAATGTGCTGACCAGCCTGGGTCTCATAAAGAAGGTACACGTTCGTGAGGAGCGAGGCAGGAAGCCGGCTTTTAGGTGGCTTGGCCCAGTTGAATTCAGCAAACCCAGAAATTCTGGTGAGACAACCTGAGCACATTTGAACTTAAATAAGTCCTCAAATGGTCAATTACACCCTTTAGACTATTGCAGTGATTCCTGCTGCTAATTTAGTCCTTGTCATGATCCTCAGCTGTTGGAAGTCGTGCAAATGTAACTCCGCCAGAGGCCACACAGCCAATGGCAGGTGGGGGCCTCAGAAAAGCCAAGCTGGCTCGCCACGCCTCTTTCGGCAGCATGCCAACATCTGTGGCCATCCAGCGGCAGGTCAGCTCAGCTCCCAGTAGTCCACGCAGGGAACTACCAGGTGAGGGATGTATTCTGGTAGTCTATTTGCCTCAGTGCAGTCATGTGCAACATCTTTATGGGAGGTGATCATCACAGTCCTGTCTGACTGCTTACTGGAATTCCTCCCTTGCACCACAGGTCTGACACAGAAACCTGCAGACTATTCCAGAAGGGCTTCAAGTACAGTCTGTCGGCTGCAGTTTGAAGACTGTGCAGGGTGAGTACACACGTGCGCACACATGCACATACATGCACAGCCTGTTAGTTTACATATGGTAAGTTGGGTGAAGAAGTGAAGTGCTTTTTATACTATTTCATCACTCTGATATGACTGAAGACCCATTGCTGCCTATCATGAGAAAAGAAGCACTGGCTTTGTTTACATGTATTTATCCATCCATCCATTTTGCTGTACTGCTTATCCATTAAGGGTTGCGCAGGCTGGAGCCTATCCCAGCTGACATCGGGTGAGAGGTGGGGTCCACCCTGGACGGGTCGCCAGTCTGTCGCAGGGCCCTAAAGCCATCATTTACAACCTAAAAGCTTGTGCAAAAAGATCTGACTTAATTGTGCACAGTTTCAGAAGACCTTATTTCACATGAAACAGAATTTCAGAGAGTAGGACCATAATGATTGAGAGACTCATAAGCTGATGTCAAGTTGATTATTTTTTGTATAATGAGAAAACCTTAACTTAATCTATGGATTCTTAGTGGCTGTTATATATTCAGTGAGCATTTCAACAAGATAGGATGGAGAGAAGAATTAAACACTATGATAAGTAAAGTAAGATAAGTAAACACTAGGGTAACATTAAGAACAATTATGAAGATAACTTGCATTTGCTGCTTCAAAATATTGCTGCAGACAATGTTAATCTGTAAAAACACCAAACTTGAAAACTAACTTGTGACTTGTTTCTCTGCAGAAACCAGACTCCCACCCAGAACAGCAGCAAATTGCCTCCATCCCCCACTCAGCCCACCCTGCTAGCTCCCACACTTCACCCCGAGCACCTCCTCAAGCTTTCCTCCTCATCCCACTGCCTAGCCTACCTGCCCAGCCTGTCGCAACCTTCTGTGGTTATGCTGTACAACGTGCCAGACCAATGCGAGCGGAAAGCTGAAGGCCAGAGGTCACCTAGCTTGGAGCCTGAGGAGGGGAGGAAGAGAAGGAGGGAAGAAGAGGAGGAAAATGATCGGGCAATGGCAAAAAAGAAGGAGACATCTGAGTTGGAGGAATTTGATGAGGTGATGTAACACCATGTATGAATACATTGAGAATGCAAAAGTCACATGTGATAAGGGGTCTCTATCAATGCCCTCAAACCCCTCATAGTGGAAACAAAGCAGTGTTACTGTCCTTGGGTTAAGATATAATCTCTTTTCCTTTGTCCCTGGTTTAGTCATTTGAAGCTTTTTAAAGTTCAGAAGGGAAAATTTCCCTTTTTTGGGAAATAATGATTTTTTTTGTTTTGATTTTTGGCATTATTTTCTCAATTCAGAAGAACAGAAGTTCATTCTTGTTAATTCAGAAAAAAAAGATGTTTATTTGTGTTTTTCTTTGGTAAATGTAATATGCTTCCACACAAATGTGTGTCCTCAAGTTTTGTTTTTTGTTTTTTTGTTGTTGTTTTTTTTTATGTCAGTCATGCAATCCAAATTATTTCTGTTTTTGTTTTTCCAGATCAGCGCTGAACCTCAGAGAAACATAGCGCCATGTTTGGGCCTCTCCAGCGAGGCGTCAGATGAGAGTCAAGCTGGCAATGGGCCTGTCCAGCCATCGCACTACCTCTATGTACCCAACAGTGCAGGTAAATCCAGCTTTATTGAATGAGACATGTCTGCCTCAGTAGAAGAAGAATGTAATGGTGCTGTGTTATTGGTAAAACTTGGTTTAAGTGTTTAAAATAAAGTATACCCTTTGAGTAAAGAGCCAAGATGTTTTAACATAAGGGAGCAAAATTCTTGTTTGTCATCAGTAGTGATCATCTTAACCTGTTTCTATGAGCAGTAACATTCTGGAAATGGATTTAAAATAATAAAATACACTAAGAATTGTTTTGGCAAAACTGATATTTTAATTCACTTCTTTATTAACTGGTTTGCAGTGTTGGAGTAATTTTGGCATTACTTATTCAACTCAAATGGGTCATTCTTGGATTTGGTCTCCTCTTACGGCCATGGGAAATCATTATATTTAGTCCAGAGAGATTTCCAAGCGACACAAAACAAATCATCAAATTATCGTAGTCATAACAATCGGTTCTGATAATTCTCTGCCCTGTGTTTACATTTCTTATTATAGCAAAAAAAGTGAGACGTGTCAAACCAAATATGACATTTTAAATCTTGTTCAGTCTTACACTGTCGTATACAATGTTTCTGCAAAATGTGTCACAGAAAAATTGGAGAATGAAAAGAATAACCACAAATGTGTTCAGACTACTGCAGGAAAAATTAAAATACTGGCTCGCTCAGGTCGTCGAGTGGTTAGAGCGTATGTCGCATACGCAGCCGACCCTGGTTCAAATCCCGGCCCGAGGTCCTTTGCTGCATGTCACACCTCCCTCTTTCTCCCTTGTTTCCTGTCTATCTACTGTTAAATAAAGGCGTTTATGCTAGAAAAAAAATCTTTAAAAATGTAATTAAAATTTAAATTAACCTGACTGTTTAGAAAAAATCTGAGAAGATATAACAAAAAGCAAGTACGATGTGTTAACTAAGTTTGTTATGCTAGTTATGTGTGGCTGTCAGACCTGCTTTCGCACTGTGCAGTGTTAACTCTCCCCAAACTCAGTTTGATCAAATGGAACATGCAGCAGCAGATCCTAACTGTGATCAGATTTGTGTACATTGTTTGCAGCAGCTGGCAACAGGAAAGACAAATCTCTGCGCATCATGAGCCAGAAATTTGTTATGCTGTTCCTGGTGTAAAACCCAGACTGTTACTCTGGAAGCGGCAGCAAAGATTCTCATCGAGGAGAGCCAGGACTCCTCTAGTCATAGCAAGTACAACTACAAAATTAAAATACTGACAGACATATGAAACACTCGCATAAATATGAGGTATGATTTAAACACAATGCACGCATTATTGCGTTAGATCATCCATCCATTTTCTATACTGCTTTATCCATTAAGGATGATAACGATAACATAAATTGCACCATAATTAAATGTGATTCTACAGAAGGCGCTATCTACATTTAGATTGGATTCGAGGCCCCAAATTTACTTTTGCTCTCTCAGGTAATGTTGAGTGATTGTGATGACAGATTCAGAGTCACCTTGAACCAGTGCACAGCTCTGAGATGAATGCCTCCAAAAAGACAACAGCTGACTCATAATGTGGCATTTTTATTCACAAGTGGACGTACAGATATATTCTCACAAGTGTCATTTCAAAGGTATCCTGTTTGTTGTGTCAGAGGGTTGCTGTTGTTAACATCAAGAGACATTTTACAACCGAACATGCTAACTACCCCACAAACTTGTCATCCCTGGGAAAAAGAAGAAAAAAATACTCAAGTTCACCTTCAGATTTGAGGTCAAATCATCCAACCATACCAGAAACTGAAAGAAAAGTTCACACAAAGTCACTGCACAATCCAAACCCTTTCCGGTGGTGAATTTTTGAAAGGTTGAATGTGGAGACATTTACAATAATGTGCCCTGACAACAACATTGAGTTTGAAAATGTCACTCAGGCTTGTCAAGCTGTCATTTGACAAGTGGAAGTAAGTGATGAAGAGCTGTCTGCTGGGCTGCTGATTTCAAATATTTATCTGTTGTGCTGATATCAAACACATCCGCCAGCTCGTTACTTGTTTCCAACAAAGTTCAGCATGCTCTAGAAGTTCTGATCCCTCCTGGGCTGGAAGGATTACAGTATGTGTCAGTTTTCAGTACAACCATTCTATTGTTATTAACTCAATATTTCAGGAAGGGCTGAGGAAAAATGTTCAAATTTGGCTCAGATGTCCACTTGGATTGAAAAAATGATCGTGTGACAGAAATTGCAACATAATATTAGCTGGATAAGTTGAATAGTTAGTGGACTCATCTGATACAGGGTTAGCAAGTTAATAGGTTAATGTAATGGGTTAAACGTTGTAACTAAATTGAAATGACAATGTCAAAAAAATAATTTGAGAAAAACTTATCCTACATTATCTGGTCCCGTTAACATGATTTCTGTTAGTTGCCTCTGATTGTGGTTGTGAGCGCTTAACATGGAGGGCTGCAACCCCCATGATTCTATGCTACTTCATAATAACAAACTGCGTGTTTGTTTGCGAAACATCAAGCGGCAAAATTTGTATCCTTGCATGTTCATTTTACCATACCAGAGTAGTTTATTAAAATAAAACTCCTGGCATTTGTCTCACCCTGTTTTGTTTTCCCTTGTTCTCCAGGTCTGAACAACCTGAATTTCCTCCTCTCATCAGGCCAGCCTCCAGCCCATGTTGCACTTCCTCCCAGCAGTGTTCCCGCCCTGGCGCTGCCTTATGTCCTGGTGCCCTCTGCGGCCCTCTCCCATTACCCCCTGGTGGCCACCAGTCTACAGCAGCAGGGCTCAGATGCGCAACTGAGTTTCAGCTTGCCTGCCGTGATGTCACCTTCCCATTTGATGGTTGGGATGGCACCTTATGGCCTGGCAGCAGCATCAGAGACCAGCAAGTCCCCTGCTCTGTCACCTTCTACATCAGAACAGGGCAGGATATACCGGTCAGCAGCAGGCACACCACATTCTCCAACGGGGCAGCAGCAGGCCGTTAGCATCACCACACCAGAGCCTTTGGTAAGAGATGCAGAGCTGTTCTTAAAACCCTCCATTCAACTTCCACATAATTAGCAGTCATAATGAGACATGACCTTTCTGGGACAACTAAATGCCACAAAGCAGCGTGACATGAAAGGTAGTGCTGCATCTGTTTGTGAGAGGCCTTCCTTCATTGACTTACACAACCACTTAGTTGAGCCGTAGCATTCAACGCTGATTAATCTCGAAAGTTGTAAAAACAGAGATGAATGTTCAGGTCAGCTGTGAAGCCCATCAGATCCCTGCAGGTGTTTCTCTTTTTTTGTTATTTTCCTGGAGCAAAGAAGCTTTCAGACAACCTGCTGTGGTTACATGAAGACAGAAGAATACAAGGTAGCTGATTTATGTTCAGTATAAACAAGCAAGTAGAAACTACATGCAGTCTTCAAAATTACTACTTAAGGTAGAGGACAAAAGCATTTGTAGGTGAACATTTGTACTTTTATCTTTATATACTATAATATACAAACTAATCAGCAAATTGTGTGCATGCACATAATAGTGTCTGTGTCAACATGTTAGTGGTTTTTCAACACTGATCATTCAAGCACAGTCTCGAGCCACCATATCTAGGTCCAAGCAACAGCATGAGGAATGAGTTCTTAAACCCAGAAATAAGTTGAGCATTGTTGAACATCAGGATATCTTGTTTCAAAGTCAATGGGTTTTTCAGGTAAATGC
The DNA here is from genome assembly GCF_037954235.1 of Aulostomus chinensis. Lineage (NCBI taxonomy): Eukaryota > Metazoa > Chordata > Actinopteri > Syngnathiformes > Aulostomidae > Aulostomus > Aulostomus chinensis. The sequence goes on along the minus strand of NC_141323.1, from coordinate 1,093,977 downwards.
CTGAAATAAGGTCTACACAAATGTATAGTATTTTGATGTTTTGTTCTACAACATAAAATATGTCAGTATATACCATACTTGTGAATTTGGAAGCTTTTTATGTGTCTCTGTTTGCTAATAAGTTGCTAAATGAGTCCACAGATGTTGTGGTTATTAAATGTCATCACAACAAAAACAAGAAATGCAAAGCTAGTCGTGGTGATGTTGAAGGCGCATGTCCATGGTGTGGTCTTACCATAGCTTGATTTAGTTTAGATTGCAATTGCGCCGCTGTAGTTATAGAAGTGGTGTTTATTAGTAAAGACAAACTTTTGTTCGTCACAGAGCTGAATTTGGTATTAGGACAAAATCTGTTTAAAAAATCCTGTTGGCTTGTGGTCAGCTGATGGTAACTTCAGGCTTGGCCTGCAAAAATTAGTGATAACTGCAGCACTCTATAGCTTATGACCCTGCATACGTATAGGAAACGAAACAACCACTGACTCTGGAAAAATTGAATAGCACAGTTATTGAACTCTAAATTATCTTGCAATCAAATGCAGGATTTGCTGCTTGCTGTTGCTTCAACTGTGATTTTGCTTTGATCTGGTGGGTGGCTACAGTAAGACAGCAGAGCCAATAGAACTGATCAACACATAAGGAAAATAACACTAGTTGGCTGTGGCTTAAATAAACAAAAAATGTATAATGTATAAGAAATAACCAAATTTATAGGAGCCTTTAAAAAAAATAAAAATGATAAAAGGAATAAGTAAAATTAAAAGCATTTCTCTAACACTTTATTTTCTCCATAATTACAGAGTTGGTCAGATTTGGATTTTCTCTCATTTGTTGAAAAGTCAGTTTTTTAAATTATTAAACACATTACAACTGCACTTGGGTCAAGATGCTGCTTCACCTGGTGTTTTGCAGGCAAACAGTTTTGTTTTGCTGATACTTGTCATCTGACCAAATCTTTTCAAAATCCGTTAAATCAGAATAGTTCTGAGTGCATTTTCCAAACTGACACTTTTCTGTCCCTCCACAGACTCCACACACTCCAAAGGATATCCCATTGTCTGTCACGAAGGCTTTCTTCCAGACCCCAGGCACACTGGGCAGTGTAGTCCGTACCGCACCAGATACCCGCAAGAGAGGCTCCGCCCAGAGGAGGCTGGACATTGGCCACCCACCAGCTGGTCAGTCACATGACTAGACGGGACAGGACCGCCGCGATGCTGTAGTGGTACAAGCTGGTCACAATGCGCTGTGAAGTGATAACACTCAGGTGTTACTGCTTTTTTTTTTTTTTTTTTTTTATATGAGAAATAGAATCAAATTTCTGGTGCTTTGTTAGTTATTAACAAATAAACATTAAACATTTAAGCAAAGCTGTAACCTACAAATTAAATTTCTAAAGGATCAGAGGTCTTAAGATGCTCATATTTAATTTAAATGATGTCTACATCATAATTACGGTGACTCATGGTTTAATCATGGGACGCCATATTTATGAATGAACAAGGGAAGCTGTATTACCAATGAAACAGTGCTCTCCTGTGGTGGGAGTTGGTCACTGCAGTATTGTGTTTCAGCCTTATTTTTTACCCCCATTAGACAATGATCACGCTACCTAACTCCCTCTCTATCACTTGTGTATTAGAGCTCAATTGCTATTTATATTTTAGCTAATATATGTTAATTCTACAGGAACTGTAATGACACATTTTAGCACTAAGTATTCGTAAAAAAAAAAATCGTTAATCCGATTGTTTTTAGTTGGATCCTAAAGAGTTCTCTCACAAGATCTCAGACTGTACTGTGAAGTGCATGTTTACAGCCAACCAGGGGACTGGATGTTGCACAGTGGGGGAGAAATGTTACTTGTGCTGTGTGTGTTCTGAGTATCAGCAACTTCAGTGCTTCATTTTCAAACCTTTAGCTCCAGAGCTGAAAAATAAAGGGGAACTTGATGTGTGATGACCCTGTCAGGTACTTGAATACTTGAATGATTTTACCAGAGAAGTGAAAAAGTACTGTAAAGAACTTTTTGTACTTTTATTTATCCAGGAGAATAAGTAGCTTGCTGTATTTTTTTCACTACTGTATTACATTCATACAGCCCCAAAAAAATACAAGCAATTCACAGTTTGACCACAATCTTCTCTTGGCCGGTGCTGTTACAGGACAATAAGCTTTAAAGGAACATACTAACTGTTTGGGGGACGCACTTATTGTCCATCCTGCCGAGAGCCAGACAAGACAGACATCCTCTCACTCTGTGATGCATGAGGGAGATGAGACTCACAGACACCACCTAACAGCTAATTAGCTTAGCACAATGAATGATAGTTGGTGGGAAGTGTTAGCATAGCTCTGTCAAATGTTATCAAAAAGTTATCACTTTTTAAACTGTTTTTTTCCCATATTAATGGAATGCTTTTGTATGAAGTAAAATATTTGTACAAACTATTTTACTTTTAGAAATTATAGTTAGAACCCCTTGGTGCAAAGATTTGATTCAGCACATTAAAACTTCGGCTAAAAAAAAAATTTGTTTGATTAACAAAGAAACTACTATTATTTATGACAGCTGACTTTTTTTAAGAGAGGATGAAGAGGATTAGCTCTGGACAAACCATGGTCGCAAACCTGATCTGATTACTGTTGATGGGATGTATGCTAACACATTCCATCCACTACTATTCATTATGCTAAGCTAACTAGCGGTCAGCTAGTATCTGTGGGTCTCAGCTCTGTAACAGAGTAGAGGAATGTAGGGTATCCATCGTTTGGTCTGGGTCTGGAGAAGATACAAAATAAGTCTATTTCCCCAAAAAGTTGGTGTGATCCTTTAAAAGGTACTGTTTTGTTTATCAAGTTGCCAGCCAAAAAAAAGAGGTGCTATGTACAGACAAACTGCTGGGAATCGTTTGGCAGCGATGTCACACCAAAGGGTGCACAGATAATCCATTCTGATGAGTGGACGTGTTTATTAATGTACAGTTGTTTATGTGCATTGTATTCATCGTGTCATCTGATACTTGGATGATAAAATGCAGAATGTAAAATGCAGCTTACTGTATGATAACCATCATGACACAGCAAGCGATAGTGTCGGCTGAGCTGTCTTAACTTTTCAAAATTGTAGTTGTGAACCAAACTGCTTTTCCGCGATGTGACTGTCACAAATAAAAACAAATGAATGTTGAATTTCACTTTTGGAGGGAGTGTTTTCCGATTTCGAAATCCTATTTTAAATGATACCTCAGTGGCCATCAAGAAAGTTTTACACTGTGTTTTCACTTTTTAAAGATGAAGATGGAAAGGGTCACACACAACCTACATGAGACACAGGAAACCCGTTTCAGTACAGTGGGGGAAGAAATTAAAATTATGACGGATTGCTTCAGTTTATAGATCTACACATTTGCAAATATCAGTAATTTAGAGCCCAGTGCCTTCGCTTGGAAGAAGTAGCAGATGGGTGAATGACATGCTTGTGCTCAGTCACAACAAGTTCTGTGCAATTAATATGATGTGGATGAAAAAGATGACTACTATTGGACTAGAATTGGTGCCCTGTGTTGTCTTGCTCAATCAACCAGTCTAGCTGCTGATTATTTATTTTTGACCAGACACATATATATATAAATATGGAATAAGTCTCTGTCAACATGAACGAGATTTGAAGATATTCCCTCAAGGTTTTCCTGAGAAGGGGACAAAAAAAAAAAACGGAAAACATTGATAATGCCCACGGAGGTATGATAAACTGTAAACAGAAAGTTGATTCTTATTCACGATACACGGAATTCCAGCAGTGAATAACAAGAGCACGTCAAGTGCAAACTCGGGGTCGGATCAGGCTGATTTGGTCACCTAAAAACACAGCATCTGTCAGAGAACATCCAGTCAAAGATCTTCAGTATCAAATACGAACTGACGGATATTTGAACACAGAGGAGTTTCACTTTAAAACCTCAACAGATGGGACAATTAAAAAGTTAATTAGATGCAGAGGAGGCATGTAACTTCCTTTGTGTTCAAACGAAACCAAGTAGGCATTTCAGTTACTTGTGCTTGAGTCTTCTTTTCATGCCACAATGTACTTGCACTCCACTGCATCTCAGACTGAAATATTGTACTTTTTACTCAACCACATTTATCTGGTATTTTAGGTACTTTGCAGATCAAGGTATTTGCAAGCAAAACATCCCTGCTTTAGATTACATTTAGTTATAAATTAACTACCCTAACGAACACTCAATGTAATGTGTGTCTATTAGTGACTGACCATCATTACCCACAAAGACACAAAACAGAATTCTTTTGGTACACAGTCAAAATGGAACATAAAAATAAGAGATGTAATAGATAGAGAGATTTAAGAAAATATTCCAGGGGTCAGCATAAAAAGCTGGTAAAAGTTAAAATAAGAAATTGAGAGGTCTTACAGCCTTTTCCCTCCAGATGTTGTTGCTTTAATATTGACCAAAATAGAAGTAATTTGTTTATAAAAAAAAAAAATTAAAAATGAGGTTGAACTCAGGCTGCACGGTGATGCAGTGGTTAGCACTGTGGCCTCACAGCAAGAAGGTTCTGGGTTCGAGTCCTGGCGCGGGATCTTTCTGTGTGAGTCTGCATGTTCTCCCTGTACCTGCGTGGGTTCTCTCTGGGTACTCCAGCTTCCTCCCACAGTCCAAAGACATGCAATTTGGGGACTAGGCTGATTGGATACTCTAAATTGACTGTAGGTATGAATGTGAGTGTGAATGGTTGTTTGTCTTTGTGTTGGCCCTGCGATGGACTGGCGTCCTGTCCAGGGTGAACCCCGCCTCTCGCCCATTGACACTGGGATAGGCTCCAGCCTCCCCGCGACCCTTACTAGTAAGGAATAAGCGGAAGACGACGATGGATGGAGGTTGAACTCAAGCAACCTTAATTATAACAAGTGAATAATTATGATGAGATTAGTAATAAAACACTATTTTTCAGATGATGTTTCAGAAATCACAAGGCAATTTTTTCAGCTCAGTATCCTATTTACCATCTCACTCACACTTCCTGGAAACTCTCCCTCCCTCAGGCAAATTCTACAGAAATAAAAATTTAGGGTAAGGGGGCATTAAGGGCTCAAATTGTGACTGGCAGAACCCTCATGTTCTTGACTTGTCAGTAGGACAGCCTTCAGAAACTCGCAGATATTTCCGATGTATGCCCCTCAGTTTGGGAGTCTGAGGGTAGATATTAGAATTGCTCCCTTTTCAGTTCCTCATTAAGATCAAATATGAGGAAATCCCCTTGAGACTTTCAAGAAAAGACGAGAAATTGCATCGAAGTGAGATCATCTTTAGGTGAGGCAACAGTGACCTTAGCTTTTGACAACAAAAAATCATTTCAGTTCATCAAGAAATACCCTAAAGGTACGACTGAGATAGTGTTATTGAGAATGGGATAGAGGAACAAACTAAACACAGGGCTGGAGGCAATCATCGAGCAATCATTTATCGGATATAAAATTGACCTAAATTAACTTTGATAAATTACAGAAAAAACATTCTTTACATGAATATATGAGCACAGGTCATGTTAATCAAATGGTACAACAGTGTGATCAGGATAAATAAACGGCAAAGTCATTCGTCTGAAACAGCACAAGTGTAAAACTGACATTTTTCTCTGCAGATGCAGTCCAGCTGCTGCATATGACACGATAACATAGCCAATGTTGGTTCACCCCAAAACCAGATTTACTGCAACTCTGTGAACAAGTCTTGGAATTCAATCAATAATGCCAGTTCTCTTCCAGGTCGAGAGGAAGGGAAGTTTCATGAAACTAAATCCACTATGTGACATGATGTCTGCAATTATATAGATTGCCTTTGCTTTAAAATATAAGTCTCTAGCCTGCACATTAATCAAGATCTCTCTGGTGATTTTCCACTTTGATGTCAAAGTGTTCTGTAATCTCTAATGTTTACACAGTGTGGCTCCAATTTTGCATTAAAAACAGGAGAGATTTACAACGTGAAAGCTCAAAGGAAAGGTGGTGCATAAGCATTTATACTGTTTTCATGATCATAACTTTTCTAGAGCTATGCAGTGCATCAGACACAAGGGGGTCTCTATCTTTTTTGTCTATGCTACAAAAAAAATGTCATTACATGCACTGGTCAACAGGGGGGAGAATTATTACAGGAGACTGATGTGGACTGATGCAGTTCTGAGAGGTCACAACACCTGCCAAATAAATATTATGGATAAATAATATGTTTTGTTGCAACAGAGGCAAAAGGCATATTTTGATCCAAAAAGTTATAACTGATTTCTTGAGCGTAATTAATGACCACAAGATATAATTTCCTTCATTGTTGTTATTTTGACGCCAGGGGATATAATTGCTCCTAGAAATTAAACATCTTGTCACTAATTCCCTGAAATTTGTTGTTTTGGAGCCACAATAAAGAACTACTATCCTCTAGTTATGTTGAGGACAGGGGAAATAACCCTACAAATTAGTCAAAGTGTAGGAACAAGTTGTTTTGTGGCCAAAACTGATTCAGTTTGTGGGCACAAATCAATAAAATTGAGAGAATCATGAATATTGTGCGGCCACAACAAAGAAAGTTAGAACATTTTTCCTCTCCGTAGCCACTCCAGGTTGTGTGCAGCTGTTCCTTTAAGATAGTTTGAAATGACTATGCATGAAGGCAGAAGCGTTGCGTTCACGCCCCTTAAATCCCCGCTTCTCCCTGCAGCAAATATGCGGAGTATGTGGCGTGTCAAAGAGTCAGTGAAGTGTGCTGCGGGATACACAGGCAACTATTGACAGCTGGACTCTACCTGCTGCTTTGAAGCTCCTTCAAGGTAAGACAGGAACACATTATTCTAAAACCGAATGCAGACGAACTGAAAACCTATTTCATTTAATTTCACGGGTTGATGGCTTGTCAGTCAACGTCATTCAAAGTCGCAATATAATAGTGTAGACAGGTATTACGCTATAAGTTAGCTACAGGTTACGGGTAAAATATTTTTTCCCATACTTGAACCAAGATAGGAGGCCAAATTAATTTGAAATAAATATTGTTTTCTTGGTGTTTTTTCATATTCATACGTTGTTATTCTATGTATAAATTAAACTACTTGACGAAATAAAGAGTTATTAAAGAAGAATATTGAACTGTTGCCGTCGACATGTGTTTACAGCTTGGTAAAACGGAAGCAGTCAGAGAAATAGAATTGAACCCTTTTAATGACACACACACACACACACACACACACACACACACACACACACACACACACAAGTGCGCACGAACAGAGTTCAACTCTCTGGATGTCAGTTTAGGGTTGCATCTTCTTACTTCATAGTAGCATTCTAAATTTGGATACCAAGATACTGAGTGTGTTGGTTTGAGGAAAATAAAAGCCTTTTGTCCTCCTAACCCACTCATTCCAATCACACACTCCAGGTCTGGAAGGTGCCCCTTTTCTCCCATGTCCTGTTGAAGCCTGTCACCCAGTCTCTAATCTACATGGGAGGAGGTTTAAACTTTAGACAAAATCAATAGGTTCTCCTGTATTTTCTTTCCAATTAATAACCAGCACCCTGTAATGTCTAAATGTATGACATCACAGCAGGCTTGCTTTGCATCTTAACAATGTTACATTGTTCACTTATGGAAGGTAATTGACACCCACTGGACACATTTATAGCGTCCATAATTACAGAAACAGGGCGGGATTGTGCAGTAGTCAATTCAAGTCAGGTCAATTATGTTTGTAATGCGCCAAATCCAAACAAAAGTTATATCATGACACTTTGCAAGTATAGGTTTAGCACCACAATTTGCACAAAATAATTCTGTGCAGTAACAACAAGGTTTACCCCACTCATTGTGTGTTTTATGCCTGCCAGTCATCAGAAAACAAAATCCCGAGAGGCATGCCTCTGGGTATTAATCTGCCCTGCTTTGTATTTTTCTCAGGATATAGTTTTCAACTCATTATGTCATTACAATTTGGAGCGCAGCAGTAAAAATTTGTTAAAGGCCATCTCCTTGTACTTTCCCTGGAACAAATTATTTAAATTTACAGTAAATCGATGTCAATCTGGTAATCCCATTTTGTCAATCTATGAGTATGAAACCCATGTAGGATCCCAGTTCAGAGGCGGGTTTATCAACGCTTGTAGCTGGGACAGGCAGACAGTGTTTCTCATGTTCTCTCTGTCTGGTCGCTTCTTAGAACAGCACACAATGCCAAACTGGGGAGGAGGCAACAAGTGTGGAGCGTGCCACGGAACTGTTTACCATGCTGAGGAAGTGCAGTGTGATGGGAAGTGTTTTCACAAATGCTGTTTTCTTTGCAGTAAGTACCTCTGAATGAAGATGATGTATAAATGGATATCAAACACTCAAAAACACGTATGACACTGAGATACCTGCTAGACTTAACATGCAAACCAACTAGTTTGCCCCGGTTTGTGATACCATTTTCTACCCCGAGAGTCGATAGTAAGACACATAGTGTTCAGTCTGTTCTCAGTCCAAAATGAGAGGATGACAAATTAAAGCTCCACGGAGATTATTTTAAGTAGCAAACAAGCTTGTGCTAGGAAGCAGGATTTTGAGGGTTAATGGGGTAACTTCAGGGTCAGCCTGGTGATTTATGTTCGACTAAGGTGGTTCACTTTCTGGGGGAGATTATCGCCATTGTTACTCATGCTGCAGACCTAGACCCAGAGATATGGGAGAGGTCAAAATCCATAAAAGCACCACCTAATGACCAATTACATCTCACCATTGCCATTCCCATCGACATAAGCTGCATGGATAGGGGGAGGGTCATTCAGGTGTCAAAAATGTTTGTCAAGCTCTTTTATCCCCACAATTGTGTCTCCTGTGTTTCTCAACTGGTACATTTATGTATGAAGCTGCAGCCGAAAGAATGTTGCGAGTATTTACCTATTTGCCATATTCTGCACTGCCTATTCTCAGTCAAAGGTGATATTTATGATGGAACACTGATATTGATATTTTTTTCTTTTAGAAAAATATGTGTCTGTCCCTTTATTTTGGTCATTTGGTGGAGATGGTACGGATTTTATGAGAACATGTACACAACTAGGTGGGGAAATGCTTTGTTGATGTGAGTTGATACCATCATGGTACTACCACTAGTACAACTGCCACTATTACTACTACTTATCCTAAAAGCATTTCGCAACTTAAACTTCAGATATTCTGGGAATGTTGAACTGGCTTCACTGTACAAGCCCCTGGTGTACTACTGATCTTGTTTACAAAATTTCATCTCAAAGTTCAGTGTGGCTACTGACATGTTTACTGGTTTGCTGTAGGAAATGCTGCCACACCTCCCCCCATGTTAGAATGTAAAACACAAATGGCTTTGCAATTTGACTTACGCTTACACGTAACACCTGTAAACCTTTATTCAGTGCACTTGTTTTTGGTTGACAGGGGACTCAGCTGATTTAACAGAATCAAGAGCAGCTAACTTTGAAAACTTGACGACAGCTGTGATAATTTAATCACTGAAATGTTAAGCAAACACTGTGTTAAATTGCAAAGTTCACCAAAGGCAGTCATAGTCATACATGTCACAGTTTCCCCATTAGCACTGATACAAACTCTTTTTCCTTGCTTTGAAAAGGTCATTATAGAGAGCATTGAGTCCAGTGAAAGACTGGCAAGCACTGTTTCATCCTACAATGAGGGCTTTTACTGTTTCTCCCCCTTTTAGACATTGGTTGTTAAGTTCATTCTGAAGCGGCGGGTGGGCAGCCTCTGAACAATCCCTGAAATGTCAGTGAACATGTCCCTTCAAAGACATCACACACACACACACACACACACACACACACACACACACACACACACACACACACACACACACACACACACACACAGATGCACACATGCACCCATGCAGGCAGGCACGCACGCAGAAATCTGGATTATACACTCACTTATATCAAAGCAATTGGAGCCAATTAGTTTTCTGGCAGCTCTGCTGTACAACTACAGACTGACTGTATGATACTCCCACTGAGGAAATGATGAGCAAGGGAACTTAATGTCCTTGGCTGTCTGCCTTTTTGTCCACTTCTGTTTGACTTTCTCGAACATTCACAAATGTATTTTCATTCTTGGTGAAACTCTTTTCATTGTTCACAGAAATGTCAAGCAGTGGTGTCAGAGCTGCATTGGCGCTCAGTTATCCATTTGTTTCCACTCACTGCATGTAGCATCGCATTCATGATGAAGGAAACTTTAAAGCACTTATGTAAATGAAGAAATCTATCGGCCATTAGGTGACAGGATCCATTGGGGACATTTTTCCAGCCAGTCATACAAGTGGAGCTTCACACAGTGCAGGCCATTGTGTGAAGAATTCAACTAATCCCAACAGCCAGCGGGTGTGCAGTCTCAAGCCATGGTGCTGCTTTTTTTTACTTAGTACAATCTTTAGTTTGTTGCCAAAATGAACTTTTCAGTGCTATCATACTTTTTTTAACTCTAATAACTAGCTCAGTGCTTCTTTTGCCTTCAGCATGATGATGTTTAATATCCATGCAACCTCCGTAATCTCATTCAGCTGCTTGCCTTTTCAAGCACAGAGGTTTTGAAATTCACAAAAATGGTAATCACAGATTAATTCATGCAACAGAACAAAATGTTTGAAGATCTTAAGTGTGTGCTAACCACAGATCTTACTTCAGACATTTAACCAAAAAAAAAAACAATACGAGATGATGGAACCAGTTGTTCAAAAATGCTAACAGCTAGTTGTGGCGCTCTTCTATTAAAATCTAGTTGTCTTTGCATGACATTAGCTTTGTACTTCAACCATTGAATTCACGCTTAGAAAATTGTAAGTGGTGTTCACTTGTGAAGATGATGTTAAACAAAACATGGCAAACTTTTGTTTACCACAGAAGTTATTTTCTGCAATAACCCAATTCAAATCAAATCCCTCTGGCTTTTGGTTGAGGGAACCCATTCAAATTATTACTGCTGTAAAAGGTAACTGCCAAGATTTTGTATGTATTTGTTTAGTGTTGGGTAATTTTATTTCAATCTTGTATGTCTTTTTCTCTGTGTCCTTAGTGGTTTGCCGGAAGGGTTTAGACAGCACCACCCTGGCTAGTCATGACCAGGAGATCTACTGCAAGTCATGCTACGGGAAGAAGTACGGCCCCAAAGGTTATGGCTATGGGCAGGGCGCAGGAACACTCAACATGGACCGAGGGGAGCGTCTAGGAATCAAACATGATGAGTAAGCAACAATGGCCTTTTCTTGTTGTCGCTACTTGGACAAAGATACCTTGACAGGAATACTGGTGGCGGCTACCCATTCAATCAAATCCAGCTAGCTTGTGTCATAATCAAACCAGTTAGCAACCAAACCAAGATCTGTGCTTTCCATTGGTGCGACAGCCCAGGTAGAAGTCTTGAAAGGGGCTTACTTGATGGGCAAAATCATTCACTGCTGAGTCCTGAGGCTTTGTTGTTTCTTTGTTGTGATCACACAAACAGGAATACACAGATAAACACAAATTCTCTCTCTCTCTCTCTCTCTCTCTCTCTCTCTCTCTCTCTCTCATACACACACACACCTTTCCAGAATGTTTGTCTGCCACCAGATGTCCGGGGATTATTATGAAAGAGTTTATGTAACTAGCAGAATCCAGCTCAGACTCAATTCCTCCACAAAGGGCTTCATTCAGGGGCCACTGGGGGTGGCAGTGACCCTTCCATAAGCACTGCCCCAGGGCCCCAGGGTGTCCTGTTCAGTTTCCCACCAAGGGGTTAGGCAGAGAGAGAGAGAGAGAGAGCGAGAGCGAGAGAGAGAGAGTCAAATTGCTTCATTGAAAAAAGTGATCTAAATTTTCAACTTACTCTTGTAGCCATAGCGGATTCATTTTTTTGAAATCTTCAATACATGCCTTGATAGATTTTGTGCTCTGTGATATGTTGTTTCACTGGCAAGTGGCAAGTAACTTTTTTCCAACTATTTACAACAGAAAGTCCAGTGCTTTTCTTTGAACGACTGTTTGCTTTCATGAATCAAACTGTAAACTTTGAACATGACAAACATGACTTCTTGTGGCCATTTTCTTCCGGAGACACACATATTTGTCGCGGAGGTTCTTCAACCTCTTCATGCATTCGGCAAGCTTCTCTGAGCGGACCAATCACAGTCCTTGACGTTCACGTCACGACGCGTCGACGCGATACGTAGTCAGGATTTTTTGGAGGTGCACGTCAGGCTACGTTGTAGGGTCCGCGTAGGGGCTTGCGTCAACGGCGTAGGTACGGCGTAGGTACGGCGTAGGTACGGCGTCACCATGATGCAAAAGCATAAACCAGGCTTAACAGTGTGAATAGTAACATTCTATATGCCGCGGATACACTCAACCATTTTTTTTCTTGTTAAAGGTTAAATTTTGCATGTAGTTTGTAAACTTTAATTAAACCATCCATTTTCTACTGCTTATCATAACTGTTAAGGGTCACGGGGGGGGGGGATACTTCAGAGTATCCAATCAGCCTCGTCCCCTCTTGCATGTTTTTGGATTGTGGGAGGAAGCTAGAGTACCTGGAGAGAACCCACACAGGCACAGGGAGAACATGCCAACTCCACACAGAAAGATCCCGTGCTAGAGCCAGGGCTCAAACCTGGTCCTTCTTGCTATGAGGCGACAGCGCTAATCACTGCACCACTGTGCCGCCCTGTGATTTATTTATGAACATTATATTTATTAGACAGTGTATATATTAATAGGTGTATTGAAGTTTATTTTTAGGGACAACAGATAGAAATGAGCCTTTTGGCTAAAATCTGGATTATAAAAGTTACTGTTGTAGTGTTCATTGACTGACACTGTCCCAAATAAGTCAATCTTCAGCCCAGCACAGTGTTAACATGTGTAATGTATAACTACAAATAACAGCAGAGCTTCTGTTGTCCATCACTTTTATCTGATGTTGTGGGAAGATCAACCAGAACTTTTCATATTCACTGCAAACAAAAAAACAAAAAAAAAACTAATTTAAAAAAACGTAAATGCATGGAAACATAATCAGTTACAAATACAGAGTGGCTGTTTGAAAATGAATACATTGGTGTGGCAGGGGCCTAATCCATGCAAGACTTTTTGGGGAATAATCTACCACGGATATATTAATGAATTTCTCTGGCAATTCTTAAATATTGCAAATATTTAATTATTATTTGTAACAGATAACCTACATCTAGAAGACATTTGGACATTTTTGATGAGTTTGTTGTTGATTTGAAATAAGTGAAGGCTGCTGGGCTCAAAGTGCCTTACAAGTTAAATTGTAAAACGTGATGGTGTAACTGACACATAACTACTGTAAATAATTATATATCAGCTTTGGTCAGCGGATAACAACGTGGCAATATTCATATTTTAATGACTAATTGTCATTTTGGTAACAGAAATTCCCTGAGCCACAACTGACTTGTTCAAACTGCTTTGTTTGGTCCATCCAAAAGTTAAGGGATCTCAGCCGATCAGTGGTTCCTCATGGTAACAGCAAAATCACTGATTATGAGTCATTATGCACGAGCGTCACCATTATATTTGTTGTTTACAGCAGGAAGACTGACAGCTTCACACTGTAATTACATAATGTCATCACTATTTTTAACAAAGTAGAGGCACCATTTTGTACATATGCACCATTCATAAAGACCCGAGAACTTTCCTTGTTTGTCATCAATGACCAAAAAAAAAAGCAGCAAATCCTAATATTTAATGGTAAGCGATAATCAACTGATTTTTTTTTTCAAAATAGTTAGCGCTGAATTTTATTGGAGCTTTAACTGTATCTGTCCTTCCTGTCCACCAGGACACACTCTCACAGACCCACCACCAACCCCAACCCATCCAAGTTTGCCCAGAAGTTTGGATGTTCAGAGAAATGCGGTCGGTGTGGCGAATCAGTGTACGCAGCAGAGAAGATCATGGGGGCAGGGAAGGTGAGGCTCCTTCTTACACTGCACACATACACTCTCAAGAGTTTTCTGACCTACAGATATACACAAGATGAAGTTGACAGGTTTAAGATGCTTCTCAGTTGCTCCCATGAAAGCCTCTCTACAGATGTTCATTTCTGCTTCCTCTTAAATCGGAGCATTTCCTGTGCTGCTCACTTGCAGATTCACACACTGATTTATAGCGAGTGATGTCATCTTGCTGAAAGCTGCTAATGCCTTTCCAAAATCTCTACTTGGCTCAAACACAACCTGTAATTTTCTGCATAATGAAAACATTTAGAAATGCCTGTGGGACCACAAAGCTGCTTTGATGAATGAGATGATGTTCCGAGCAACCATTTAGACATGACATAGGAGGATTTAGTTGCTCATTATCTGAAGAAAAATTCTTCAAACGTAAGGTCTCCACATTAAAAGACAGCGTAAGTTACAGTGTAACTGGATAGCAGTTAAAAACATATTTTGCGGCGTGTTTGAAAATTGTTGAATGAACGAAGAAAGAAGAGCTGAACAACTCGATATATCATCTCATGTACATCTCTGCTCTCAGCCTTGGCATAAGAAGTGCTTCCGCTGTGCAAAATGTGGCAAGAGCCTAGAGTCAACTACGCAAACGGAGAAAGACGGGGAAATCTACTGCAAAGGTGAGGTCACACATCCAATACGCAACTAAATCTGTTGTAAATGTATGTCCATCATACTGCCATTGTGGCATTAAACTAAAGAAGCATAAGCAGTTCTGATAAGGGTCCATCATGCTCATTTGGCTGGGCCAGGGTGCTAGCTCGCTGGGATGGCTGTGACACTGATGAGGAAGCTGATCAGTTGACCCTGCAATGACCTGTCAAAATGGCTGTTAATAATGTTGCAATGGTGAAAAGCTTCCAGAGCTGTTATTAGCTGTTGTGTCACGGTACCACAACAGCTAATAACAGCCTCCTGGAGCTTTTCTCACATTGCAAAACATCTATCCAACCATGCATTTTGACAGGTCTTGCAGGGTGAACTGATCAGCTTCCTCATCAGTGTCACAGCCATCCAGCGAGCTAGACCTGGCCCAGCCAAATGCAGCATGATGGACCATACATCAGTAAACCTGGACTGATGACTTCTTTAGTTTCATGCCACAATGCAGATGATGGCATACATCTGGTCTTCAGGGCCTTCACTAGTCAGTTGGCTTGACTAGACAAACATCTGCAGTCCCACCTCCGTAATTGCAGCTCTTTCGTTGTCAACACAATGAGATAAGATGTGGCTGAGCAGATCAAAGACCAAAACTTACTTGAAACCGTGAATATGTCATGGGTAGCAGGAGAATTGCGTTTCAGTTTGAAGCAAAACAACAGGCCCTAATGAGTAGTCACTGGTTTTGCCTCGTCCTCTGAGGGGGACGTCCTATCACTTAAAAAAAAATAGAGCTTGTGACTCAGCAAAATATGAAGCATCAACTGTGCTGGCTCACATCAGCATCCTGTGTGCCACTGTCACTTTACAGCCATCAGCATTTTTCAGTTCAGTAACACAAAGATCTGCAGTCCATAAACATTTATTCTTTATGTTGACAGCTTGCTACGCCAAGAACTTTGGACCCAAAGGCTTTGGGTATGGCCAAGGAGCTGGTGCTCTGGTTCATGCTCAGTGACAGTGGAGTAGGACACCACGGACCACCTCACCTTAATACAGCTACTCCATCCCACATCGGTCTCCCTCTTTCATGTTGCCTTATGATTCTTTACTGTGTTCAAATAAAAATGAAACAAAGCTCCACATTTGAATGCATTTTATTATTAAAGCCATTAAAACTGAACCATGCCCATATGTTTACATCTGAAGCGGAGTTACAGTGATGTCTGAAGGTGGGCAGAGAGGCACTGGAAATGATTATGTTCTTGATCGTGTTGTTTTATTTTCCCACGTGTTGAGGTGAACTGAGACAGAGCAGACATGTCTGGCTGCTGGAAGAACTGGCAAGGAAAGGAAATGGCTTTGAATCTGTGTCGTAGGTGAGCCAGGAGGGTTGGAATCTGCCCCACAAAAACAAAAAAGGCCCATATGCAACCTAAAGGCTGTTTTTTAGAAGACAGACAGCTCGGTTTTCGCTGATATGATATTGTCAGCCCAGTCGTGACCTTTAACCTTTAAACCAGTGGCTGTATTGTCTTTGCAGGGCAGCGGCAGTTAGCAGGAGTGGGGGAGTGAAATGAGCTGTCCCCTTCTGATGATGCAAACATGAGAGGCTCCCTTTATCCTTAAAACTATTGCATTATCACATTTCAGCTCTTAGAAAACGAAAACAAAACTGGCATCTGCCTTAGTTCTCTAGTGTCTTTGCTTTACAATTTGTACATCCAGTGGTATAACAAACCCAGCGATATATGACATAGTAAAAAAAACAAAAACCTTTAGGGTGACTACAGAGTCCACAAGCATGGAACATTCAAATATATCACACACTTGCACACAAGGGCGCGACCTGAAGACGAGTTCCACTAAAAGATACTGGATTGAGAAACAAAACAAAACAAACAAATGAACAGAATGCAAAAAAGTACTTGCAAATACTCAACATTGACTATATACAGACACATGGCTTGCTGGGCTGTCACCATGGTGATGGTGCGGAAGGGGTGGGGATGGCAAAAGCCCAGCTGTCCAGAACATGCAGTGGAGTTTCCTGGTGGGTATTTCGGGATTAAAATGCCTATAGACAGCAGTGTGGGACGTCACTAAAAGCTACAGTCATACACTTGAATAAAGTCACTTAATTTCCCCCCAAAACGGAATAAAAAACTCCCAGGAGCACCTTCTACTAACACTGACGAAGAGGAAATAAATGCATGAGTAAATTGTTTATGTACAGATGCACATTCTTTGCACTCCAGTCCATCCTGATCCAGACAGGAAGTGATGGGAGGCGACCATGTCTGATAGGCTGCCTTCTTCCTCTCTGACAATAAGTGGCGCTGCTGGCCCCCTCTGTTCAGTAACGGCCAAAAAAAAACCAAAACCAAAAACAACAAACCCCTAAATAATCAGTGCAATGTTATAGGCAGACAAACGTACACAACACATAAGACTTTACAGTTTTTTTTTGAGAAACACATGGAATGAGCCTTTCTCGAAAACGGCGTCTAATAAATATACTTGCTGTACCTGTCTATCTCGGGCGTCCATGTTTTAACAACTACAGGTATTTTCTTATAAAACCCTACTCAGCTAAAATGACATGAAATGTAAAAACTATGGCGCGAGAACATATAACTGATAAATAGTTTTCAAATAAATATACCTGTATCACATTTTTTAGCTGCTGAACAAGTCCCCCGTTCATGTGCTTGGTCCTGTACTAATACTGCACTCCCACTTAAAAAAAAGAAAAGAAAGCTTACTTGAGACATAAGTTAAGTTTCATTGTCAAGAGGGCGCAGCATTATTTGATAAAGTATCAGAAAGTGGGACTCCTCCAGCGGCTTTCCTCTGATAAGTTGGCAACTCATCATCAGGGCGACTCATCACGGTGCAAAATCAAAACTTTAAAAAGACATTCCCTTATCTCTCATGATGCTCGGAAACAAATTCATGAATTTAAAGAAAACAAGTCCTTCAGCTTCTCAGGCCACCACAGTTGGTCATCACCGCAACCAAACATCAACACAGAGGGACACCATAAATAAAGTAGATCGAAATCGGAACCATTCTGCCGCTTCATGGCACATTGTCACATTGCCAGTACAAACAGAAGAGCTTTTCTTTTGAAATCAGACTTCCTGTGGTCTGTGTCTGTCAGCCTCCCTCCTCTCCATTTGTGCCTGGCAGCAATGCACCGTCCGAGGGGCTCCAGAGAAGAGACGAGGTGGGGTAGCAGTGAGGGTAACAATAACAGTAACATTGTAGCAGAGTAGTAGTGGTGGTGGTGGGCGGGGGGGGGGGGGGGGGGGGGGGGTGTGCGCCCCCTAACAGCATGCTAGTCCTGCCTGATTTTTTTTTCTCTCTTTACATTTTGATTACTGATGTTGAGATGGTTCAATAAAAAAAAAGAAAAAAGAAGCAAGCGCTCCAGAGAACAGCATCGCTCGGATATGAAGGTTGAAAGGGGGGCGGGAGGGAAATCCTTCCAAACTTCTTTGATCCTGTGCACCACCCTTCTTCTTCATCCTCCTCTTCTTCTTCTACACCAGCTGATAGCCTGAGCCAGACGTCTGGTCGTAGTCTATTGTGTACTGCGTGGTCCAGTCACTGCCACAGGCCGGATCAGACCGCAGCAACGGATCTCAAAGAAGTCGATGAGATTTCGAATGCAGCCATGGCTGGAGAGAGGAGAAAGATTTACAGTCACAGTATTACTGAGACATTCCATCAAATTAAATCTGGCATTTCCCAGTATCAGCTGGTCCACTTCAACATTTTTTTGGTCTAAATATTTTTTTGCTCAGCAATACTCGGAAGAACTAAGAGGAACTTAAAATGTGGCATAAAGTGTAAAGTGTACGTGAATGAAGGTTGATCATGACAAATACATTTTCTCACTAGCCTAAGACATTCAGATGGTTTGGATTTTATTTACTCAGTTTTTAATATGTCTGCCTTTCCTGCAATGCCAGAAACAACTGAGGTATATCTTAATTTGTAGCATTAACAATAATGGCAAAGGAATAAGGTAAGACTATGTTCTAAAAATGAGAACCGCTGCCTAATGCCTCGTTTCTAGACACATAAACCAGGAGTCTGTAATTTTGTATAATCCATGGGGAATGCCACCACAAAGTGACAGAAATGCTTCCTGATAGGCCCAGGTTGAGATGCTAGTTTTGTCCATGTGGAACACTTCCCAGACAACAAAAGCATGTCATTAAGCACATTTGTAGCATGTTGGGTTATTTGTGGAGCAGTCTGTCCAAAATTTGTGGTTTTTAAGTGTCATTTTTCAAATACTGCAACACAAATAAGTGGAAGGAGACAATACACAGACGAAGGTATCGGAGTGTGTAACACAGCAGCAAGGGAGTACTACTGTACTGAATATCTATGATGCAGCACTCCCTCTCATGACATAACGCTTTTATATGACAGTTCTACAAATGCATTTATCATTTAACAGGAATAAGAAACAACTATACATGGCCAAGTCAGATCCTTGATGTTATACCAAAAACAGAAGAATGACTTACTTGAAGGGGCTTTCGATGGACGTGGCAGTGACTTTAAAGTGCTTGTACCTCCGAGCATTCATCCTCTCATTGGTGGTGATTCCTAGTGCGGCAATCTAACAGTGAAAGCCAACATGTCAGAGGACAAATGGGGAGCAACACAGCAGGTAAAATTGTAAAATTCAGTAGAAACGTCACATAGCCACACCTGGTAGAGCTGACACATGATGAGCACAGCCACCCACATGAAGTGGAAGACGCTATTGACGAACATCCAGAACATCCACGGAGAGCAGGAGGCAATCTGGGTCAGGTACAGCCAAAATCCATCCTTGGCGTAACTGGTGGCACAGTGGATCCTCCAGTCTGATGGACAAGGAGAGAAATAACTGAGTTAGCAAATGGAAAGACAGATATGAGGAAGTGAGAAATATGTAACACAACTCACAGGAGATACAGCCATACATCATCCAGCAGATCATGCACAGCAAGAAGAACAGGTAACCCATGAAGTAGCGGTGATTTCCACTTCCTGCTCAGGAGAAAACAAACACACCATCTCAGTGACTCAAAATCCTCAAGAGTGTTAAGAAAAGGCAGTGGTGGACAAAGTATAGCATTCCTGGACTTAGAATATCAGTATCTTAACATTTTTTTGAACAGTTATTGATTTTTTTAACCTTTCACCCTCATGTGATTAAATTACCTGAGAGAAAACAAGATTTCTGCAAGTCCTTTGGGCTCCGTTTGTGACAGCCTTGGGGAACTCTCCTGTGACAGGGTGACTGACCAATTATATGTCAGCTCAGAGAGGGCACTCTTATTGGCTGTTCCACTTAGCAACTGAGTATAAATGGCACATCAGGAGAGAGGCTTTGTGATGTTGATGATGATGTATGTGCATTCCAGAATTTGGGATCATTTCATCCATGAAACATTGATTTCTTAATATGTGTTAAGATCATGTGTATTCCAACTGTAATGCTCTGAAAATGTCTCTTTTCATGCCAAATCTTTCTCTTTCAGGTAACTAATAGGTAAGTATGAATTGAAAATGCAATATTTTCTTGGAAATGTGGTGAAGAAATATACAGTTCTGCAAAATATGAATACTCAAGGAAAGATTCCTTAACAATGTTCTTAGGTATAGCAACTGAATAAAATACTTCCCTCCGCTATGACAATTCTTGCAAAATAGTTTCAAAATAATTTCATGATAAAGATTAATTCCATCTAAATGGTCTGTGGAGAAACTTAACTTGTTTCAACATCAACTGGATCAACATTTGTCCAGCCGCCCCCAATCATGTCACATCTCTTGCATCTTCAGAGAATTTTCAGACTTTCAAAGCTTCATCCTGACCACCTGGTTCAAACGGGAAGTTTTACGAGTCCCCTGCTCTAATCATTTCCACTACCAGCTTCACAAGTCCCAGCATGCATTTTTCTTACAACGTCATGCTTTTGCATCTTGTAATTTAAAGAATGCTCCAACTTTTTGGGAAGTGAGCATTTTTTCCATCTTCCCCAGAGTCAGACAAGAAGACAGATAACCTTTTCTCCCCTGGGTGGGCAGCAAGTAGCTAAGACCAAGAGAGATCAGCTGACTATTATTTAGCTTATCAAAATGAATGGCAGTGGATGGAAGGTGTAAGCATACCTCTATCAAAAGTCACTAAATACACTTTTACATAAAACAGTCCATTCCAGCTTTAAGAGAGTGGCAAGTGAGAATAACCTTTGCTACGAAATAATCCTTTAAAATTACAATTTTTTTTACAATCTGACATATTCAGCCAACAAAACAAAATGTTAGTTGCATTCTAAATGAGCAACTCCTACTAACCATCATGGTAGACTTTGTAAGAGAAGATGAGGAGGATTACCTCTTGACCAACCACAAGGGTATATATGTTCTTGTCAGACTCAGGGGGATGATGGACAATATGCAAATTACCAAAAAAGCTAATGTTGTCTTTTAAGCTGCACCTATGTTTTGTTCTTTTCTAGTAATTCAGGTTCTATGAATTTAATCTAGCTTTAGACGTTCCATGAAACAATTCTGCTGGCGCAAACCCTGATATCTGCAAACATCCCTCAGCATGCTGCTACTTAAAGAAAAACATGAAACCAAGGAAACTAAAAGTGATTGGTAGTTAGGAATAAATGTGAGCTGTAGTTGACATACCAACGCAGTTCCCCACCCAAGGACAGTGGTGGTCGAACTTGGCAATGCAGCGGTTGCACACAGCGCAGTGTTTGGACCTAATGGGTTTCCGTATCTGCAGGAAAGCACACACAAGAAGCATTTTAAACTCTTCTAGTATTTTATGCGTGAACAATGTTCATGGGCCTGAGAGATGTGAAATTACCAAGCAAGTACTGCAGAATATGCTGAGATCCAGGCTGCCTGTCTCTGCCAGCTCCACAATTGTCTGTAGAGAAACCAGACAGCAAACATGAGAAAGTCTTGTTGGCGCAGCAACAAAAGCCCGACTGTCAGTGTCAAACCTGAGAGGGAACAATCATGCTGCGAGCTCAGATGGCTGCCTGGAACTACAACCAAAATTTGTGCTTCAGACAGCTTTTCGGTTTTTATGCAAAACTCAAAGTTTTGCAATCTGCAAAAATATTTTTTCTCTTATTTGTTTTTATCCATTTGTTTTTATAATTTCTCTCACAGGAAAACATGAGGTAGAAGGGAAGACTTTGACGCTTCTCATCTGATGGAGCTGACCAGCCAAAGCTGTCACCCCATCCTAACAATTCAGGGTAAATTTAGCTCTTGGCCAATTGTAGGATGCAGAATCGGGGCCTGATAAGAGGCAGTTTCCCTGTTAGTGCCCCTCAAAGTGGAAAAATGAGGGGGGGAGTTGGAGCAAAACATAGGCAGCTAGCCAGACAGTCAATGTATTCAAGCTGCTGCACATTAGAATCTTCACAGCTGAGGTGACATCACCTAACACCAGGGAATCACACAGAGAAGAAACTTCAATTACTTCAAATAGACACACAAAGTTTGGATAGGGAAAACCAAACAAGCCAATATGTATTGATTTCTAACAATGTTACCTTCTTCTTCTGCTCCTCGGAGGCTTTGATGATTCCTGGATCAGACTTCCAGGATTTGCCAAAATTGTAGAAGAGTGCTAGGGTGTTTATGAGGAAGGGCACATGGACGGTAGCAAAGGGGAGATGTACAGTGAGGTTAAGGTCGATGGCTGAGAAACAGATGATGATCACCAACAATCCATTTATACTGAGAATACCACAGCTACATAAAACCAACAAAGCATTTCAAGCTGCAATGCAGCTGTTTTTTATCACTCATTTAAACAAATATCCCATTGGTATAGTGGGATACATTTTGGGGCTGTTAGTTGAGCAGACAGATACCTCGGAAAGAGGGTAATATGAGAGTAGTCATGCGATAGTTAGCTTAGCATAGCATAAGGTAGGAAACCATCTGACCTGTCTGGCTCAAGGAATTATTAAGAATACTGGTTGGAGGCAAGCCTTATTTTACACTATATGAAGCAAATATTGGCCTGAAATAATTGGACAGAGGTGATTTGCAAACACACTGGAGATGATGAAGGTTTCCATCGGAAATTCATGAACTTCCATGTGTATTAATTGATTTACAGCTCTTCACGCCAGTCTGTGACCTGAGCTATTTTTCTAGAAATTCCAAATGTTACCGAACCAAAAAGATCAAATTATGTCCTATAAATGAGTTTTGGCACATTGTTGTAAAGACAAAAAAATGCATTGACCATTTTACAACTGCATCTTTCACAATTTAAGTCCATGGGAAAATGTCTTTTTGTGCCACAGTGCATCATGACTCCAATTACTCGCTTCTTCTGTAGGCACATTAAATAAAAGACATCAACAAAATAAAATCTGGAAGAAGAAGAGATTTTGACATGACAATTTTGTGCATATTTGACAAGTTTGTTTTGAGTTTCTAGTAAACATAACCCAGGAAAGTTTAGGTTAGCAGTGTCTTGTGTCTTTATTCTATGCTAACAAACTCTAACTTAACATGGAATGAGCATCAAGGGCGCAATGTCAATTTTCTCAATTTACAAGCCAATAAGTGTATTTTCCTTAGAGTTGCTGTGTAACACATACTGTTAAACTAGCTTGTTTGCATGATTGTTCATTTGCAAGTCTTCCTGGTCTTTCCACTGATCCTGTTAGATGCTGCAACAATGGATCATTAATACACATTACTCAGTTCATATGCGCATGTCCTTGTTTCATTTGATCATAGATTTTTACACTAGATGCCCTTCCTGACACCTATTTATCTAGAAACAGCACCAAGACTGCACTGGATTGTATCTGCCCTGTGGCTAGGGGTAGGATAACATTATACAGGAATAAATGTCACATTCACACTTTCCTGTGCACTTAAACGACTGTAAGACTGAGTCAGTGTTTGTCTACACAGATGAGACAGATGAAACTACACTGACACCTGCTCTGTCTCAACTTGTCATGACTTCCTTTCTGTATATGCACGACAGCCTTCAGTTCTGTGAATAACTAGACCAAAAGACTTTGGACACTCACTTGCATAGACATCCTCACGAATCACAAAAAAAGAACAAAGTAACACCTTGGAGGGGGTGTATATGCAGTGACAGCTGTTAAAGTGAAGAGTGTGAGTGATTAGTAGCACTGTCAGACATGCAGGTGTGCATGAGTCAGCAGAATCCCAGGGAACCAGCCAAATGAACATCGCATGCCTAAGTACTGGGAGCCTCATCATTGTTTGACTCACACTTGTGGAGCCAGCTTGTGGAGGTTTAATTAAGGCAACCTTGAAGTCATCACCCCCAGCTCATTTCTACATGAGTCTTTTTAACACACACTCACAATGCGGATTTTGTCAATTGAAGGTTTAAAGAAATGAAAAAATTGAATCATCCAAACCTTGATTGACTGGTACAACAAACACCAATTTCAAATCTGACTCACCTAGCAGCCAGGAGTTGCAGCACTGATGAACTATACGACAAATTTGTAAACTCTCTTTGGAACTATGTTTTCTTAGTTGATGCTTTTTCAAAGTTAATGTTAATTCCAAACACAGACAGTTTCACCACATGTACAGAACCTAAAGATACACTGTGCACAACATTATGATGCTGGAATCAGGTATCATACCATACCAACCTCATCATATCAACCTGAACAACAAAACATTGTTGTAGCTGTGGAACAAAATATCAGTACTGCAATATTTCACATATACTTCCTCTTGAGAAACAATATTGATACACTGACAAGTAATAATATTTTCTATTATTGCTGCTATTATTAAACACCAATTAACCTGATATAGATAAATTTGTAATTCCCACATTTTATTTCTCATGTATTTATAGCTGATAAGGTGTTGCATCATACATGGTCTTGCAAAATACTGAAAATCATGGAATTATTGAATCATGAACAAAGTAACATGATCGTATCATATCATGAGCTACTCTGTGATTCCCACCCCTATTTAGCTCTTACTTCATTCACTTTCCCAGCATGGCCAGAGGAGGAGAGATACTTCTGAAATATCCCAGGTCACACAAAGCAACTAATTTTCACAATTATTCCCACAAAAAACTGCATGTTTATATTATCCCCTTCTGAGTCGGTTCTCTGGAACACTTAACACGTTTGGCTCAATAAGCAGTGGGGATGTGGAGATGGTACAATTGAACGATATATGTTCACAGACAGATATTGTTTAAGTAGTTCCTCAGGGAACATTCAGCATTGCCAGTTAGCACCCATTTATTTTTGGAAAGAGTGAATGGTGACAAAATGTCCCTCAATTCTGACCCAAAAGGCGAAGAAGCAATGTCAACGACACATTAAACAATCTAGCTGCTCCAACTCTGCGATTGTTTGTAGATACAATGACTTGAATTCTGCACAGCTGCAGCAAAATAAATATGGGCCGGTCAAACTACTGTTCCAAAACCAACAAACCTTTAAAAAGCATTTAATTGTGCAAATCTTAGGTATTTCCATTACCTACAGTATTGAAATAAAAACATTTTTTTCCAATAGTATGTTTAATATACCGTAAATTAAATCATGATTTTTATGTTACTTTCAGTGGGTTCATGGCTGTCCCAACCAAAAAAAATATGAATTCCTGAAATTATTTTTTCCATTTGTCATTGGTGTCAAAAGGACCTTTTGTTTTTACCCCAACTGCCTTCGGGTGAGAGGTGGGGTTCACTCTGGATGGGTCACCAGTCCATCACAGGTCCAAGACATATAGACAGACAACCCTTTGCACCATAGCCACACGTATAGTCAATTTAGAGTATCTGATAAACCTAGTCTCCTCTTGCTTGTCTTTGGACTGTGGGAGGAATGTGGAGTTCCTGGAGAAAACCCACGCATACAGAGTGGTGCTTGAGCTGGGCTTGAACCTGGAACCTTCTTGTTGTGAGGTGACAGTGCTAAACACTGCACCACCCGTAACAAAAATTATTTATCAAAAATATGTATATAAAATGTTTTTAAATTGTGAAACATTTTTCTTTAAAACAAAACAAAATTTGTTAGGTCACACTACTTGAACTGCTATTTTCAGTCAGCAGACTGATTTTATTAATAACTACCTATCTCAAGAGGATGTCTGCATCCTTCTTTCTCATACCTGAAAGTTAAGAAGAAAGTTCCATCATTTTAAAGAGGAAAAAAAAAGCCTGAACTGGCTTGATGACAGTGTGTCAACCCTCAAAATTACTGGACAGATGCACTGGACGAAGGACAGCTGGAGAGCAAAAGGAAATTTAGTTTTTACAGACTAATGTCTAAACACAAGACAGAACCTGCCAGGGCAGCATTTCCCCGTGATACACCAGCTGGAATATCTCAGGCATTAGCTCTTTGAGGTTGAAAGCTAATGGGTAGTGGTTCGGAGCAGGGGTCTCATTTATAAAACAGAATACAGAATTCATACTACAAGTACATGTTTGTTTTGATGTTTTTAGATTTTTTTTTTTTGGAATGTGCTCTGTATGGCAAACTTGAGTGACAAGAAAGGCGCCTTTAAATAACATTTATTATTATTATCAAGTCAAAGTATGCCAAAAAAGCCACAAAAAAAGCATACTCCAAAAAATATTCAAATGTATAAAACTACACTCACATGCAAGTCATTTCCCTATTTCTATCACAGTCTACCTGGGAAATATGAATAAATGGCAGCTGCCTCACATGCTGTTCTCAATACACCCCCACCCTGGTCTGTGAAATATGCTTCTTCCATATATTCAATGTTGAAAACACAAACAATCTCACCATTCCATCATAACCCCTTCCACTCAGTCATCTCCAGTAACAGGACCATCCTGCCACATGGCATAACAGAGGATTGCAGATTCTCAGAGTATGCTTATATTTTTCATTCAACTAAGGTCAAAGAACTTGTACTCTCCCTGCCCATTACGGGAGAAATGAGGTGGAAAATTAAAAGCCTTCCATAAACAAGAGGGCCCCTCTCACCTCCTGCAATTAAGCAGCTTCCCAACAGAAATCAAATTCTTCTCTGAACAAAAACATGTGAGAGCAGCTACGCTGGAGCTGAAAGTTTTTGAGGTGCTCTATTGGGTTTAACCCAACAAACTGCATGGGCACAAGTGTAAAACCCTACAGAAACTGAAAACTAGACAAAAAGTTCATTTATAAAAGTTTTCTCTGTGTATTAAGAATGAATAATGGGACTTTGTGTCTGCAAATGTTCCATCAACTCATTCTGCTTCCAATGTCTAACTCTGATTTTTTCAATGACTTTAATATACTCGCTTAAATCTAGTAATGTTTTAGTCTATTAATGTTGAGTACCTCTTAGAAACAAAGACGCTTCTCTGCTAAAATGAGTAGGCATCTGAGGCAATCCAATTCCTTTTACAAGGCAATATTATTAGGGCGATGCTCTTTGTTTATGCCTGATTAACTGGTAGGACAAAAAAAGACTCTCAAAAAAGTATATGGCCTATAAAAATCCCAAAATACAACGTCCACTGTAAATGACAGGCTTTGACTTTATACATTATTTAAAGTAGACGATGTGTGACAGGCCACACAGCCCTAGCCTACTGCTTCCTCACACACAAGTAGACTAAGGGAGATGAAAGACAAGAGTCTGGTAGGTGGGCAGAGGAGCTCATCTGTCAATCTGAGGAGTTAGAAAAAAGAACAGATGAGTGCACTAAATTTGTTTGCACCATAAGGTAGGATTTCATGTGAGCGATGGTTCCAAACTTGTGGGTCACAACACAAAAGTGGTCATGGAGCTGCATTCAGTGTGAGGTTTGCCTTCAGTAGTTGCCCTTTTATCTGTTTACTTCCACTGAATAAGGCAGCTGACCAAATGCATTGGAGGGGAATATTTACCCATGCACTGCCACCTGCTGGTCATTTTGGCCATGAAATCCATATGGTTGATATTTTTCAGAAATGGGTCACGACTTGTGATTAAGGTACAAGAGGTGGGTCTTGAATCAAACCCGCTGGTGTAGAATAAGTGTTTGATCCCAAGAAACAAGTGTTTCTGGCTGAAGTGTGCCAAACTAATCACTAAGCTCTTCTGTTCGCGTAAAAAAGGTGTCTGGTATCATGAGACTACCACTGTATGTCTACTGAGTTCTCGCATGAGCCTTGGCCACTACACTTACTGAACGTCACATCACAATACAGATCAGCGAGTGGCAGTAAGGCATATGCCTTCACTTTACTCTGAATGGTGCAGAAGGAGCAAGAAAGAGAAGGCGGGTATGTGTCAGTTCTCAGATGATATTTTAAATATTCATGTAAAATGTGTTTTTCATTGTACTGTTTTCTTCTCTAGTGACCTGTAAAATGATAAAGCCCTGTGACATGCCCAAAAGGTTTCTTGGTATAATTTGCAAAGGGGACATTTAAATAGGTTTGAATGTATGCATTAAAAAAAAAAAAAAAAAAAATCAATATTCAAATATCAGTCTTTACAAGTTCCAAAAACCAGTAACTATAGAAACAATAACTTGTAAAGATAACCACATTGGTGTCTTTGTCATCAAAGTCTAAACTGACAGGTTAGAAAGGATATCATTCCAGAACCAGTAGAACCAAGTGGTGTACATCCAGAACTTGGTGGCCAGGTAGATTCCCAGAGGGAGAGCACTGTGCATGGAGTGGTCAAAGAAAGCCCTGCAAGACAGAGGAGACAAACAGTCAGAAAATCAGCTTTTTGGATCATTCTATGTTGTCAGCGTAACCAGTACACAGCATTCATGACAGTCTGTCATGCTGTACAGCAAATTCTGTTTACACCAAGCTCCAGTCATGCAGGGTGGAGAGAGCCTACCCATTTGTCACTGAAACAATGAATTAATCTGTCTCAAAGAAGAAATGTGAGAATTTCGCGAAGGCGACTGACTGGTGGAGGTGATAGGCACTGTCCAGATGCTGAATGACCGACTCACTCAAGTCAGATTGCTTAACATCTTTAAGGCTCAACTTTAACGCAGAGTCTATCCTCCTTCCAACAATTCCTGACATCATAATCAAAGTATTATGGTTAGCTAAACCCAAACAAGTGGAAGAATACTGATTGAAGGACAGAGAGAAAAAAAATGAATTAATTAAAATTTTTGCCTCTGTAACAACGATTATGAGTTGGAGGCCTTTAATTTTCAGGTTGTCTGTCCATCTGAAATACCACAAGAGCCCAATCTAGTGTTGAAATCCATCCCACTAGTGGTTTACAGATATGGAACATCTCCCAGCAACCTGATGCCTCGTGTGTTGAAGTTAATGGTACTTTCAAGCAAAGAGAAATCTTCTTTACGGGGTTATCTGTTGCTGCTCTGCACTACTTTTCCTCCCAAGATTTCCAAGTGTTCTGATCAATCAATCAATCAAATCAGCTACTCTCATGGAAAGGGCAAACACAATAAAACACAGCCCGCCCCCTATATCACTGTGATCCCAGTGGGACAAGCTTGTATGCAAGCTTTAGGCCTCCTACCTGATAATGTGAGAGCTGTTACACATATAGATTGGATTCAGAAACCTCATTATGAATCCCGCTGAAAAATTAACCAAACATGATGTTATAAAATAATCAGGACTAATATTCACTACTGTTAAAAACTGTTTACTGTGTTAGGTTGTTTTTTTTTTTAAAGCTAACAAACTAATTCATATATGTTGCTGCAGTGGTAACGCTAACAGCAGTGTAGGGGAGAGGAAACTCCAGCAGCAGGACCAGATGGCTTTGCTAATGGTGCTTGAGGCAGGGGGTCCAATCTGTGTTCATCACTGCTGCAATGTGTGTGTACAGTGGATGTGTTGGAACAATGAAGATCACACCACTGTGTCTGTTAAATTCATTACAATAACCTGTATACGTGTGTGTTATATCAGGACATCAACACTGATAAGTCACATAGAACAAGTAATTCAGATAAAATACTAAGATCCTGAAACAATATATTCGGCTTGTGTACTGATGGTTGGGACAAAACAGGATATTCAAGTTGACATTTTTTACATTTTATTGATTAAACTAAAACTTCCAGATATCCAGACTTTAGCAATCTTACAGCCACACTGGAAATTCAACATCAAAATTGGCTTAGTTTAACATATAATACAACCACAAATCTAAGTAATGTGATCACTTGAGTGAAATCAGTCTAATCTTTCCAGAGGTTGTAACTACTTCCTTGGTAAACTCTACCAACATACCTGGCCAATGCTAAACAAAACTTTTTATTGTGACACTAATTCTATTTAGCTATATCTTATCCTGTAGTGTGTGGACTAAATCTCAAAGACCAGTTGTGTTCTTACTGTGTGTTCACACCGAATGCGAATTCGCGCAAACAGTTTCCATTCAAAGTCTATGCAAACACGCGAATTCTTCAAACTTCTTCAAACACTCCACCATCATCCCGGTCCCAAAGAACCCCTCCATCACTGGACTGAACGACTTCAGACTGGTGGCCCTGACGTCTGTGGTCATGAAGTCCTTTGAAAGACTGGTGTTGAGCCATCTAAGGACTGTAACAGGACCCCTGCTGGACCCCCTGCAGTTTGCCTACTGGGCAAACAGGTCGGTGGATGATGCTGTCAATCTGGGACTGCACTACATCCAG
This sequence comes from Aulostomus chinensis, assembly GCF_037954235.1. Classification (NCBI taxonomy): domain Eukaryota; kingdom Metazoa; phylum Chordata; class Actinopteri; order Syngnathiformes; family Aulostomidae; genus Aulostomus; species Aulostomus chinensis. The sequence goes on along the minus strand of NC_141323.1, from coordinate 1,063,619 downwards.
CAGCATCTTGACAGTCCAGGGAGCTAAGCAAGGATCCTGTTTGTGGACTTTAGCTCGGCATTCAACACGATCATCCCTGAACTCCTCTCCTCCAAACTCTCAACGTGCCTCCGTCCATCTGTCAGTGGATCACCAGCTTCCTGACAGACAGGAGTCAGCAGGTGAGGCTGGGAGATTTCACCTCAACAACCCGGACTGTCAGCACTGGCACCCCCAGGGGTGTGTCCTGTCCCCCCTGCTCTTCTCCCTCTGTACCAACGACTGCACCTCCAAGCACACAGCTGTGAAACTCTTGAAGTACGCAGACGACACAATGGTCATCGGCCTGATCCAGGACGGAGACGAGTCTGCAAGAGGTTGAGCGGCTGGTGTTCTGGTGCAGTCAGAACAACTTGGAGCTGAACACACTCAAGACTGTGGAGATGACAGTGGACTTCAGAAGACAGTCCTGGCCACTGCTTCCCCTCACCATCAGCAACAGCCCTGTGTCAGCCGTCGAGTCCTTCAAGTTCCTGGGAACTACAATCTCTCAGAACCTAAAGTGGGAGACAAACATCCACTGCATCCTGAAGAACGCTCAGCAGAGGATGTACCTCCTGTGACAGCTGAAGCGACACGGTCTGCCTCAGGAGCTGTTGATCCAGCTCTACACCGCTGTCATCGAGTCTGTCCTGTGCATCTCCATCACCGTGTGGTTCACAGGAGCCACACAGCAGGACAAGAACAGACTGCAGCGCACAGTTAAGACTGCCGAAAAACTCACTGGAGCCCCCCTGCCCTCCATTCAGGAACTGTACTCCTCCAGAGTCAGGAAGAGGGCAAGGAACATCATCAGAGACCCTTCTCACCCTGGACACAAACTGTTCTCACTCCTCCGCTCTGGCAGGCGCTACAGAGCCCTGCGCACAAAAACCACAAGACTGAAAAACAGTTTCTTTCCCACGGCCATTACTCTCTTGATCTGTTAACCTGCTGCACTGTTGAGTGGTCACACACTCATGTTCAACTGGATACCCACTTAAGTCAGCACTACATTGTGTACCTTGCACCAATTGTGTTTTTGCACTGACCATATTTTGTACACATCTTCTTTATATAGGTGTATATACTTTCTATTATTTATGTTTATTTTATGTTTCTTCTGCAAATTTCATGAGTGACACCAACGGCCGGAGTCAAATTCCCTGTATGTTGTGAACATACTTGGCCAATAAAACTGATTCTGATTCTGAATGACACAAATTTTCAGTCGGGCAGCGCGAATGAGGAGAATGCGCGAAATTTGAAATTTCGCGTTACAACAGCCAATCAGCTTTGAGGATGTCCCAACGTCACGGCTGACTGTGAAGATGGAGGACAAGTTGAATGTGGCTGTGTGTGGCAACCCGGTGCTATATGACACTACGTGTCAAAATTACAAGAAACAGTTGAATAAGTTGGTGTCCATTCGTGAATTCTGTCACTGATCCTAGCTAGCAGGTCGTTAAACTGGCCAGTCGTCATCCGAAAATACCGCTGGAAGCAGCAGTTGTCCAGATGGAGCCCCTGGAGGAGCTCGATTCACCGAGCGGTGAAATTCACCGAGCTGTGCTCGCCTCTAGATGGTGTTGTTAACCCAGATACAACGGCGTTTAGTTTTCCGACGTATTTCGGACTTCCACAGCAGGTACAACGCAACAGTTCTTTGAATATCCATGGTGAAATGGCGGAGAGAAACATTGCTGGAAATACTCGCTACTCGGGCAAGTGAGTGAATTTGCGTATTCGCGCGAATGACACAAATGGACCTGAAAATGATCCGGTGTCAAATTCGCATGAATAACGCGATGCGAAATTCGCATTCGCGTTTGGTGTGAACACAGTTAGATTTGTCCATTTGAATCAAATCAGGATTGACAGTCATGTCTGTTTTGGTAAAATTTTGATAAACTGCCCCATCTGTTCTCAATATAGGCTAAAGCTACATGCAGCCATGACTACACATGACAGTGTTTACGAAAAGCTGTGTAAAAGCCTAAGAGTGTTTCAGTGTATCTAACTGTGAGAGACGTACTTGGAAAGGAACTGCACAGCGACCCAGACACCAGCGTACATGATGCCCTTAATAAGCCAAGAGTCAATGTCCAGGTCAGCGATGAAACCCACCAGCCAGATAACCACGAAGGGCGTTCCCAGCATAACTTTCTGTCTGAATTCCTGTAGGAGAAAGAGGAGTGGCAACATATGGGTGGACACAGATGGTAGAGAGAAAGAGAAGACAGAAAAGACATGAGGGAAATGGGAGAAGAAAAAATGTTCAGATGTGAGGTTGACCAACAGCGATCGAAAGACAGAATATGAAAACAGAACTGAAAAATAACAATATTTTCATGAGGAAGAGGATGCTTAAAAATATGTTTCATCAGATTGAGGAGTTTCCATTTGAAGCTTACATAACAGCATAGGGGTCAAGGTTAAATTAACCTTTGTTATTCTTTATAACCACAGCATAAACAGACGTGAATTATGCAATAGCTATTCTTGCTGTAAAAAGGATTTTTACCCCTGAGGACAAAGGGGAGAAGGGTCAGCTTTAAGTGCCTAGGGGTTCCCTGTACAGTTGATTCTTCAATTGTCTCTTTAAAGTAGAAAGGTAGAAAGATTTTCCACTGTCACTAACTGCATTCCCAGGAGAAATATTGTCTATGTTTTAGAAACACAAAAAAAGGGATTTCAGACAGAAGAAGATGAAGCCTACAGACCACACTGTGAAAGTGAACTATCGAATCAACTACATAAAGGAACAACACTGTTCCTGTAAAGCTGGGAAGGTATCTAGTCAATATTTCAATTATTAAGAAGCAAAAGCAGTAGGCCTATGTAGTTAGCTAAATAATGTATCATTAGTAGTCTAGTAGTGACACCAACTGCCGGAGTCAAATTCCTTGTATGTTGTGAACATACTTGGCCAATAAAACTGATTCTGATTATATAAATTACTAATAATCATTAAGCATCAGCAGTGTTTCAGCCAATTTCTCCATGAAAGTAATGATTTACTTTTGAAGCAAACAAAGCAACAAAGCTGAGCTTGTGATCTTTGAGGGGTTCAACTGGATTTGTTTTTTGAAAACAATGTAATATCTCCTTCCAATCTCTCCAGGTAATGAGTGTAACTGTTATACATTCACCAGGCACCAAATTTAACCTTAACATGTTAAAAGTCCACAAAAAAAACAGCTTGATAATGAAGAAAGACTGAAACTTTAACATTGGAGTCAGCAGAGGACCGCTGTGAAATCCTGACAGACCAGACCAGACGGTAAGAAGTTAGCTTTCTGTTTTTTTCTCGATAATCAAAAGTTATTGTTGCCTTCCTATCAAACTGAGTTTGCCATCGAACTGGCAGCTTCATAAAGAAATGTAATTACTTCCTCAGACACACTGCGACAGTGCAACAATGCAGAGGTCCAGCCTGGATATGCTGTCCAGGTTTCAGGCCTTGCCTGAAACAGAACAATATTCAATCAATAGGAGATTTATGAGATGGCCATATTGAAACCAACTCAGAATTTGACATTGTTACCTTAGGAGGGATTGGCATAAAGTTAACTTATCACAATGGGGAAAGTAAAAAAAAAAAAAAGGGGGGGGGGGATTGCAAACTTGCAACTTGAAATGACAGAGCATCTGTCAGATGTTGAGCAAGAGCGAGAGAGAGAGAGAGAGAGAGAGAGAGAGAGAGAGAGAAAGAGTGTGTGTGTGTGTGTGTGTGTGTGTGTGTGTGTGTGTGTGTGTGTGTGTGCAAGAGAGTTTTTATGCACCTTGTCCATCTTGAGTCTCTTCAAGTAGGACGGGCTGTCGTAACCTTTGGCCTGCCGTGCCTCCTGTAAGTGATTTATCATCCAAACATTCTTCCTTTGCTTGGCGAGATCAAGGGGGGTTTCACCCTAAAACACAACAAAAGATCACTCTGCATGGACATCTTACCTTCGGAAACATAACACTTAGAAACATTATTTAGGTAAGATGGAAGAAGACACTTTTCATCCCATTGTTTGTGTTGTGGAAAAAAAACTATATCATGCTATGAAGGTACTACCTTGATGTTCTGAGCATCAACATTGGCGTTAGCGTCAAGCAGTAGGCTGATGACAGTGGTGTTACCAGCCAGCACTGCCCAGTGCAGCGCTGTGTTCTTGTGATATTTGTCACCCAGGTTGACAGACACATTGAAGGTCAGTAGCAGCCGGGTGGGATCCACACTGTCACATAGAGGCACAAATGATCATTCAGACGATTAAAGAGGGCAGAACAGACATTTGGCTGAGGGGTTTAAGTTGTTGTAAAAATGGGGAGACTGGATCACTTCATCTTATGCAATGAAACCTAAAACGATATTTCTAACAGTCACATTTCAATCATCATTCATCCATACCCTCATATCACCTACCCCTAGACGGCAGACATATACAATGTATAATCTGTATCTGCAAGTGTTTGCTTTTTACAGTATGTCCAATGTCCTCTTGGCACCCACACTGGTTGAAAATTTAAGAGACAACAATTCAACTGTTTTTTTCCAGGTAACCTGATGTTCAACTACATAAACATACACACCTGTGTGTCCTGTAAGCCGCCCACATCAGAGGAGTCATGCCATTCTGATCCATCATGTCCACATCCTGTTACACAGGACAGATACAGTGAGGAACTACAGATAGGGCAGGAGGAGGAAAAGAAGAAATATGTCTCCCCCTGATGGACAGCACTGCAACCAAGACACTTCCAAAACACACATGACACCACACAAACAGGACCACAAAAGCTTACACTGGCCCTGCAGTGGTTCCTACCTGTCCTTTAGCGATTAAGTAGGCCACAATTGAGGTGTGGCCGAACTGGGCAGCCAGGTGGACACAACTGCATCCCTCACCATCGATCAAAGAAGGGTCTGCGCCGTACTTCATAAGCTGCACCACCATGGATAGATGGCCTTGCCTGAAACAGAACAATATTCAATCAATAGGAGATTTATGAGATGGCCATATTGAAACCAACTCAGAATTTGACATTGTTACCTTAGGAGGGATTGGCATAAAGTTAACTTATCACAATGGGGAAAGTAAAAAAAAAAAAAAAGGGGGGGGATTGCAAACTTGCACTAGTTACAATAACCAGTGTTGCATGAAGATATTTCAAAAAATAAACATACTAAATCACATCAATAAATAGCACAAACTATGTGATAAAATGTCAAGAAATGTGTTTTTTACAGTTACATTCTTTTTATGTTTACATTTTTAACAATTGCATTCTTAATGCCAATATCTTTGACATGGTAAGGGATGTATGGTTGCAGAAACTGGAGCTCTGAAAAAAAAAAAACTGTTTCCAACTAATAACTTTCAAGTGAAGACACCAGTCAATTCATTTTTTCCCAAATTGGAGCTTGTTTTTTTCTGACTTCTAAGTTGTCTTGAATGCAGTCACACATTTAATTTTTCACTGCTCTGCCTCAAAGTCTGAATCACATCAAATTCAGTGAATCTGGTTTAAATGATGAGCTGATCAATTGCACGGTTAAAGAAAACAGTATCAATTAAGAGAAAATAACAATCATTAAGAGGTTTCGGGTGAGGTTGGTCAAAGTCATTCTGACTTGTGAACTGTGAAAATCAGCTGTTTATGTTACAGATTTATCACAAGCTTTTATTGTGTACAGTAAAATGTATTTTTGAAATACGTTTTATACCATGTGTGCTATGTCAAAGTTCCCAAACTGGAGAATAAGGATTCAACAACACATTTGTGACAGTGACAAAAATACATTTTTTTTCATGAGTACTGTATGAGCGCTTTCACTGCATATGACTCAAGCAGACCCGGCCAGTGACACCCTTCACACAGATTCCCCAGTGGGGGTAGATGGCTGAGGTCATACAGGAGGTCGGGGGATTGTAAAGGCCACTATCAGGTGGAGGGTGAATGACACAGGACTCCTGGGTGTACCGGCTTTGTGGATGCCTGTTGTCAAAGCTATCAATAATTCAACAACAGAGAGCAGGGGGGGCATGAGTGGATGAGCAGTTGTTTGCTTCAGCAAAAAGGAAAAAGGAAACAAAAGTTGTCTCATAAAACAACAGTCTAAGACTTCATAGATGTATGTAGGGCCCTATAATTTCCGCAGACGGAATCGCGGAATTGGGCAATAAAAACTAAATTAATTTTAAATGCGGAATATTGCGGGTCTGCTGTTTTCATGAGACAGAGGAACATAAACCTGGGGAATCGTTCCCGGGGGTCGCTAATTCGTGTGACACAACCCCTGCCCCCCGTCCCTTTCCAAACAAAACGCAAACATGACACTCCCCTTGTCTGCTAAAAAGCTACACAATAAGATGCTAACGCCTAAATACAGAGCTGAGCAGTACCCCGGTGACTTCTATGTGTCAGGTGACGTGTTATTTTGTACATTTTGTCAACACTCTGTTGACTGGAAGCGGAAAAATACATGAGATGACCACCTGTTCTCCAAAAGTCACATAAAAAACAAAGAAAAGCATCGCGCTAACGCTAGCCAGCAGAACACGATGATGATCATGCAGCAATAAAGTATTGAGGAAAAGTGCAAAATTGTGTTGCCTCAATGAATGTAAGGTCATTTTTATTTAATTAGTGTGCATTTTATTCATAAACATTATTGAAACACACTGTTTTGTGGTAAAATATAAGTAAAAGGTAAAAAATGGAATTCCATAAACTTAAAATGGACAAAACGAACTTTGGGAAAAAATAAAATGGAATTTATAGGGACCTATGTATGCTCACAAGAGAGATTCATGCATGAGGTCCATGGGCCCCTGCCTGCACCTTGTCTCCAATCTTGATCAGGTGGCACTTTGTTATCAGCTTTACCTTTGGCAAAACAGACTTTTACATACCTGATAATCTCATAGTTAACTAAGTAAAGGGGCACTCTGGAGCCACACCGAGATCAATCTAAAATCCTTTTAGGCTGAACCCCTGAAGGGTCAGCCCTAGAAATCCCACAAGAAAGTCATCCAGTGATCAAGATAAATCACAAAGAGAGAGTGAGATGTAATATTTGAAAACACTACAGGGATATCAAAATTAGATTAGTCCAGTTTAATATTCTTAATCGCTTTTATTGGACAATGCTGACAGTTGGAAGAACTGCAGATCCGAAGGGACTCTTTCTACAAACTCATCTTCTTTTCCGGAGCCTTTGAGCTCCCCACATCCCAGATCTCCGGTGCTGCAGGAGGAGGAGGAGGCTACAGACCTGAACAAGCTCAAGCGGCCACCTGTACCACCACCTGCTCATGTCTCGTCTGTCCATCAGTCTCTTCCCTTTCTCTCTCTTTTCATCTCTGTCCCTCTCTTTCCTTCTGTATATCTGTCTTCCTCCATCATCTGTCTTTGTCTCTGCCCTGGTCTCCTGCTCTCTTTCCCCCCAACCGGTCAAAGCAGAAGGCCGTCCCCATTGAGCCTGGATCTGCTCAACATTCCTCCCTGTTAAAAGGAAGGTTTTCGTCACCGCTGTTGCAGGATGTGCTTGCTCATGGAGAATTGTTGGGTGTAAATTCATTGAAGGAGTGTGGTGCAAGACCTGCTCTACCTGTAAAGTGTCATGAGAAAAAAACTAGATGGCCCTTGAACTGAAGCATGTGTTTTGTGCAGCATTAAAATGTTTTCTATGTGTTTCAGAAATGCTCTGTTGCTGATGCTTGGAAGCTCACAAATTTCAGTCAATATTTTTTTATACTTTTAACAAAGGTCAGGGGAAATGGAGGAATATCCCCACTTCATTTATCATTAAGACCTAAAAAAGTTAACTGTCAAACTGGTATGCTGACCTGTCCTTTTCCGTTTCTTAATCAACTGCTTCCTCAGCATGCATTCAATTTTTTTACTCAATGTCATTTGAGTTGCCATTATGTCTGTTACACAAAGAGTGTGGACAGATATAGAAGAAAAAGGACCATCAAGAACAATTTAAATGCTGTGGAGAAAAATGGGTTCATAAAGGACAAAAAAGTGTGGCGAGAAAATGGCAGATATGTCGTTCGAGTTACCTGGTGGCCCAATGCAGAGGTGTGGAGTTGAGATCTCCTCCCAGCTGGTCCACTATGGCTCCCTTTGATATGTAGTACCTGCACGAACAATAATCATTGGGGGAAAATCTTTACTCTGCATTCAATATTTTTTTTTATTTGAGGCCTTGAATCCAATCTCAACATAGACAGTGCTGATAGAGCAGTTTAATTTTATTTATTGTATACTTTTATTTCCCAAAGCAAGTGAATGACTAATAATCTGCATTAGCCCTAAATAAACTATATAAGTCATCCCCACCGTCTGGTATCTGACTCACTTGACCAAGTCTATCCTGTTGTTAATGGCAGCCCAGTGGAGGAGCGTTACATTTTCTTTGTCTGGTTGCCGAACATCGAAGCCCGCCTCCACCAACTCCCTACACCTCTCAAAGATGCCGTACCTGTGTAAGACATGCACAGAGAAATGTAAGTCTCCACACACAATCAGTTCAAAGATGGGAATTGAAATATTTAAAACCTTCACACACTGATGATATGCAAACCGACAAAATGCTAGCAAAACTGGCAACATCATCAAAAATCAAATCAAACCAATTACCTCTGGTAACATCCGATAAAATAACAGTTGAAACAGTAATATTAACTTTGGTTATGTCACCAAGATTATTCTACATTACCTCTCCTCAATATTCTCACCATTTTATAAATTGTGAATTTCTGGTAGAATGTTACTGTCATTCAAGAATTAAAATTTGCAATTGATAACAAGGAAAAAAAAAGAACACATGCATCCCCCACCTGTCCCCCCCCAAAAAACAACTATGTCATCATTCATCTGCAATGTTTCCCAATGGACATGGTCATATGCCAATGTGGTAGACATCACCCAACTCTTCATGACACAGCTAAAAACACAGACCAACCCAATGACACACAACCACATGCACAATTACACTCACTGTGTGGCTTTGACAATATCCCAGGTACTGTAGTCATCCATGTGGTTTTTACGGCTTACATTCTCACTGTAGCCATGGTTGTAATGACTCTGTGGTTTAATTTCCTGTAGAGAAATAAGGAGGCCAAGAAAAACATACATAAACACAGAAGATCTGTGCTAGGGCTGAACCACTACTTGATTTTAAATTGAAATTGCAATTTGAGACAACATCAATCGCCACGGCTTCAATTAATCTAGGTACCTTATCATACAGAGCAGTGCATCTGCCTGAGGGCTTATTGTTTCTTGAGGCAGTTAATAAATCAGGATGTGCTCCTCGAGTATCGGTCATTGCTAACCAATCAAGAGTGACCCAAGGCAACTCCACATACGTCCCCCAACAACAACTGTTTCGTCTAGCGGAAACAAGAGGAAGAAGCAGCTAACCCATGGATCCCCAAATAGCGGCACGTCATAAAGCAAGGAATGTGTTTCTTAGTGTGATTTTTGATAAACAAGCTGTGAATGATCACTCTGCTCTGTGCAGCCAGCGGCGGGCATCAGGACTCCACTTCCTGGCTGAAATGTGCAGGTAGAGAGCAGGGATAAGGCTGACACAAGTGTGAGAAAAATGTCCAAACTCAACAGCGAAAAAAAAACAGCATGTCTAAGCATATTATTATATATATATATATATATATATACACACACACACACACACACACACACACACACACACACACACATATGTATACATATATATATAAATATACATACATATATACACACACATATATATATATATATATCAATCACACACTATACTGTACTCTAAATTTGCTATGCTAGCTCTCGTCAATACTCAAACTTTGATGTTTAGAAAATTAGGCAAATCTTGATAAATTTGTCACGGCATCATTGAAAAGCAGGATGGAAGAGTTGAACCTGCGGCAGGTTCATCTGAACAATTTACAAGATAATGTTCCGATCAAGATTTTTGGGGCTGATCACCCATTCCCAAGGACATGAAGTGTATATGCTATTTGCCTATCACTGGGTTTATTTGAAGATTTTTATTCATGGTATATCATTATTCATTTATTTGAACATTCTTAACAGTATAAAATTCAGAGATGAGAATGTGTTGTTAACTGCTAAATGTTTTTTTAATGGCTCATGATGAGTAGTGCAACAACATATCAATTAACATATCAATTGTCTATTGTCTTAAATTATGTTTGTTAATTTACTGGTGATTAATAACATTTATGGCTGTCCTCCCCTTTGGTTGATAAGCTGTGCCATGAACTGGTTGCTTGCTAGCTCCTCAGATGGCTAAAAAGCCATATTCCTGTAAAGTTTAAGAGGAGGCCAAATGCCATTTCTACTCTAAATTCCTTTGAGGGAAGGAACATGTTACTTGCAAGTTGCAAAAAGAAGAAAACTGATCTTTCACTGACATTAGTAACAGTGGCATTTCAAAAAGAGGTATATCATTACCTACTTAAAAAAAATTGGGGGCTTTGCTGCTCTTTGTATGTGAGCTAAAATGAGAAATAATTATGGTGTGTGTGTGTGTGTGTGTGTCAGAGTGTGAGAGAAGGAGATGGTAGTCAGGAGGTTGGCTTGTGTTTGGAGGGTAGGCTGTCAGAAAGAGCTTGGGCCCCAGAGACCTTGAGCTGTTACCATCTCGCTGTTGAGTTTAGCACTGGCTTCCCTACAGAGCCAGGAGGAACATGTGCTGAGCCAGCATTTCTGGCACAGAGGGGAACAGTGGTGGCAAAAAAAAAAAAAAATGGAGAATAGAGGGCGTAAGGCAAAAACTAATAGATAAAGACTGGCCTTGCAAGAACTGAATGATTAACACAGGACATGTTTGATGAACCCACTCTTAAATTTAATTTGTCATACAAATTCACTCTTAATCAACTGAATAAATTGTTTGATTTTTCGGGGATTTCAATTTGAAATCTGAAAATGATCTCCAAGATTCTGGAGGCTTGTTTGATCTTTCAGGGATTTCCATTTGAAATCTGAAAAGGATCTCCAAGATTCTTGAAGCTTGGAAGTCCATGTTGAGTATGTACTGTAGATAACAGTGCAGCTGTCACTATTTGAGGGCCTTTTATGCTCGCACTTATTGGGAAAGCATACGATTAGGCTGGAAGATACAGCCTCAAAATAATATCTTGATATTTTAGGCTTGATTCCAATACACACTGTAAAGTATATCTAATTATTTTTAATGGCCTCAGAAGCAACAAGTCAGCAAATATTATTAATTCACATAAATTTTGTTTTGCAACTTCCACAATAAAAGATAAGAAAGCAGAAGCAAATACCACCAGGGACTTTTATTTCAGAGTGTAAACAAGACTGAGGAGGGTGTGACAGAAGGTGACCAGGCCATATTTTAATTCCTGCATATTTCAAGTGAAGGCCTCCAGGAGGCATTGTGCTTTTCATTGCCAAGTTATAGAAATATGCAAACCCATCCAATCCTGAGACAACTCCATGTTTCTCAGTCTGATTTTAGAACCCAGGAAAAATTGTGGCACTCAAAACTTTGTCCTTAATCTAGATATCGTATTCACAATTCGATGACAGCGAAGCTGCTTTCCCGACAGCTAAGGAACATGGGGGGTAAAGGGCTTGACTCCAAACACTCAGACACCAGATGTTACATCACTTTCACCATGCCAAACTCCCATGGAGATAACCTCTGACACCTTGTCACCTGAAACAGCCCCTGCTTGATCTCTTTACACCTACCTCCCATCTAAAAGGTTCCTGATGGCATTTGTAACTGTAGTTTCAATCCCTGCCTGTGCATTATTTCCCCTCTTAATTACTTGCCTTCATTCCAGTGATGATAAATTGTTATTTGTAATGTATATTTTCTATTTCATTGTAACATTGATTTTTGGTTGAAAGTTGATCTGTTCACTGAGGCAGTAAGCTTAGCTTTTGTCAAGCTGGTTAAGAGGACATATGGCAAACGCCCTTGGGGGGCATCGAGTTCTCATGCCAAAAGCTAGAAATGTGAAGACTACACCAGTTTGAAAAAAAAAATGTTTATCAGGATACTGAAGCTTTATTGGCAGCAACAGCAAAAAAGGTTTGACATATTGACATTCTAAACCTGGACAACAGACAGAGACAAGACAATCATAGTTATGTTTTTCACTATATTTGTAACACCACCGATGTATTTTCCCCTGCAGTGTAAGATCAAATTCAATCAGAAATGAGAGTCAATTGCAGGGACAAATTCAACTTAGGCACAGATTGCAATCATTGATGAAGAGGGCGAAGGTGAACTGATTTCATGAAGGGAATGATGGGAATACTCAATGGAAAAGAGAATAAGCTTGTTCGACTTGGTTCTATACATTCAGTATCACACAGAGCAAGCCTCTCTCATCTTATTGGGTGTATAATTCATTTGTACTTTCAAATGAAATTGAAAGCGCAGGACCTGCATTCTTGAGAGAGAGTTTGAGTGAGCAGAAATGGTTAGAAGGTGCTTGGCCTGTGTAAATGTGCAAATGAAGTTTGAACACTAATTCAGGTTTATTTGGTCTCTCTCACCACCATACTGGAGATGACCCAGATTTCAGGCAGCGCCCTTCTGAAAGGAAACTTTCCTGTAAGCCTTGAATTTGCATAAAGAAACTGATGAATGTACTACTGTTCAACATCCTTTGATATAGCAGCAGATGCTGGACCACAAGGTCATTTAGCTATGGTTTACTGAAACGATTTGAAAAAACATGGGATGCATGATACTGGATTTATTTTTGCAGTTTTTTTGATAGATATCTCTACGGATATGGATGTTATATGTATATAAATAAGTTTCAATATAAAAATTCTTAAGATAAAATGTAAATATTGCATATTTGAAAAAGTTTTTCTATGGTTACAAAACATTTGGAATAGCCCATCAATAAAGCCATATACAGTGTATCATTACTGAAAATAAGAGAAGACTTAAGTAAAACTGGGCCGAAATGGCTCTTGGCCATTTGTCTTGTACCAATATATAAAAAAAAGGCCTGCCAATACTGATGAGGTGCCGATATTATCAATCATCTGAAGCTGAAAGCAGTAACAGCTTATCCCGAATTTATACTGGTCATGGCTACGTTCAGGCTGTGGCACCGATCATCTGCCCTTTGCACATTCAGCCACATCTTTTTTGCCTGTCTAGGTTTGAAATTAGGGATTATGTTTTAAAAATAACCACTGGAGCACAACTCACAGTTGTGTGCTGCACAATTTCAATTTTGATTGATTATTTATGACTGCCATAACAGCCAATCTTAACAATGACTGTGCATTAATTTTGAGCTGAAAATGAACAGCAGCCACCTTTCTTGTCATGTATCTGTGCTTATACCTGGATGTGTTTATAAAGCATTGGCACAACACAAACAATTAGGTTCAGGGTCTCTCACTGTCCCATCACATCTAGAGAAACCAAGAAAACAATCGTGAACAATTTATTGTGTCAAGGAGCAAATCATTTTTGAGGAGAACACTTCCTCCTTTAACTTCTCCTTTATCTTGAATACAATGAAGACAGGAAAAAAACCTGTTTCAATGCATACAGTGTGTGCAAAGGACTGGGAGCATGTGTGAGTACACATAGATAAAGACAGATTTTAAGAATAGGCATACTAGTGGCAGCATGGTACAGAGTGGCCATCTAGCATCTGAAGGGTCGCTGGTTCAATCCTCACTTCCCCCAGTTACCATGTGCAACTATCCTTGAGCAAGATACTGATCCCCTAATTGTTCCTGATGGCCGTGCGATAGACTGGCGACCCGTCTCGCCCAAAGTCAGCTGAGATAGGATCCTGCCCCCCACCCCGCTACCCCATCCCCAAGCCTGTGATTGATAAGCAGCATAGAGAATGGATGGATGGATGGATGGATGGATGGATGGATGTCATGGTAGATGCACAGAAGCACCACATCAATCAATTAATTCAGCCAATGACATGTCAGGTGCACAGCTGTATTTCACTGAGGCAGAGAAACATACTGCATAAAAATAATTTGGATTTATCTAGTCTTTCAAAGATCGAAGGCCACTTTGGGAAAGTGAGGGTACACAGACTGTGCCGAGTTTAAGCCATAGTCAGAGTAATGTCAAAACAAACTCAACAAGCTAATGACACTGAGGCAGGCTGACCCCTGAATGAAAGACAGTCCCATCATTAATGGCAGGTTACAAACTCAGCAGATGAGCTAGTGAGGTTGTATCACTGCACACCTGTACCATCATGGAACATATTTACTCTGCTGTGAATTAACAGACTTTCCATTGAACTAACAAACTGCATGTTGACATAAAGTAATTTCTGGATAAAAAAACAAAAAACAAAACAGGAGACCAGCTGTCCGCTATGATGAATAAGGACTTGGATGAGACTGCTGCAACCTGTCAGCTGTTCTGAGAGCTAAGGAAGTCATCTCAACTTCAGGAGCTCTCTGCGTATGAGGGTTCAGTGTGTTTTCATTTTGCTCATCTGTGTACAAATGCCTGCATAGGACTGCACAGCAGCTTATTTACAACACTGCACAATAGGCTGTCACTTGGTAATTTTCACCAAAGGAAACTTCAGCTTTGATGCTGGTAGTTATAGAAATAGTCTGCACTTAATGTTTGTCTGTATGCAAACCCACTGCAGGTGACTGATGTGACATCTGTGAATACTTGTGTTCTTTAGTTGCTTATGCTTTCACATAACGTAGCTTTTCATTTGGAAAAAAATACAATAAATATATAATAAGTACATAATTACAGAAATATGCATATACTACTTGACTTATTAACCTTAAGTACCAGATTTAGTTATGACTCAGTCTTGTCAACATCACCAGTCCTGTTTCCTTTCCATTGTTACACAAGATACATCACACTGTCAAACCTTAAGAGGAATGACAAATATGTAGCAAACAGTTAGCCATGTACAACTTCAGCACTACATATGAAGAAATTCATGGTTTCAAGAAATGTTTTTCCACAAATAACGGACAATAACATTTACGTAATACCCTCGATAAGATCCAACAGTATATTGACAGCAACTGACACCACAGCAGCTAAGTCAGACAGCATACTCAGCTGTAGCTCAAAAGCTAACGTCGTATGGTTGTAAGAATTTAACCTTACTTTCCTAACTACACACGTACACACACCATATTTTATTGTCCACTAGTTGCAAATCATTGCCAACTCTGACAACACCAGCTAACTTTACGTTAACGTTAATAAGAACATCAGCCCACTAGCAATGCAGCAGGAGGCGGGGGGGCTAACGTTAGCAGCTATAGCATCGTTAGCAGCCTGACACCCCCCACCACTGGTTATGCAGGGGGCATCGGAGTTTCCAACAAAGGCATGACGAAGACGCAAAACCACCCGCGCATAGATTTGTGTACTCCCTTTAGAATACATTAACGTGTTTCTGCGAAGGCGAGAAGTCCATGAAACATACCTCGGGATGGAGAATAGGGACGCAACCAGCCTCTTTCTCATATTCCTCCATAGCGTCAGCCATCTTGGTGGTGAAACACGCTGAGCATTGTGGGAAACAGGAGGCTGAATGTTGGGCCAGGGGGGTAAGAAAACAAGAGGAGGAAAGAGGAGCTGTCAAAAGCACAGGTGAAGGACAGAACATATCATCATTATATTCAACAACCAAGGGGTACCTACTGCAAAATTAGATAGAAACCATTGAAAGAGATGATGATTGCAAATGTTACCTTTAAGTTTTTATTTAAGGACATATTTCACCAGAATGACGAACAAGAAATGGAAGAGATGTATTACTTGTGATTTATAATCATCAATTTAATTTAGTTCTTCTCTAAAAGCTTTTGGCTTAAGCCATACTTCACCCCAAGTTTTCTAAGCACTCGCAAATAGGTGTTGGGCTAACAAAGACATTTTTTTAACCGCTGCATCACTTCTTAGTGACTCCAGAATGCATAAGAAGCCAGTCATGGAAAAGTAGAACCCCATAGCTACCAACAACAAATAACAGTAAAACTGCCAAAAATGTCTTTTACAAACATTCAAGCATTGTCTGGTACAATTTGTATCTTCTTAAACCAGCCATATACTCAGTTATCCATAACTGATGCGAGTGAAAAAACAATAAAAATTTCCATTTTAAAGCTTGTTCAAAGTAGCACCAAGCAAGACCAGCTGGTGCATACACTTGAATTTGCTCATTCTTGTCCATGATAGTTCATGTCAATGCCATTATGTAGGGGTTATAGTTTGTGTTTAGCTCAAAACATTTATGAATTACTGTGCATACTGTATGCTGGATAAGGAGGAGGAGAGCTATTCTAGAGGATGCATTTGAAGTTTGGAACTAGACACTTTTGGACAGTTTTGCCATTGTCAGTATTATGAAGTTTTTATGAAGTGCTATTAGCTCCAAGCTAAAAATTCATGGCTGGCTCTTTCTGCATTGCAGTGTCACAAAGAACTGATGTAGCAGGGGAAAATGGATGAGCTCAAGAGGCCTATTTGTGAGCAACTGAAATGCAAAACACACTTTTTGGGTGAAGTAATGCTTTTACATACTTTTTATAGTATATGCCCCTATCTAGATTGCAAACAGAAGAGTCAAACAGGTAAAAGTGTGTTTCTGATATAGAAAGTGCACCTTAACTTCTGTGTTCTAAGACAAGCACTTGTGTGACAAAATCCAAGATCAGCCTTGATAACACACAGGTGCTAGCAGCATCACGAAACCATCCAAAGACAAACGTTATGTCTGTGTCACTGTAATTCTTATCAGAATTTAAATCATCCATCCATCCATTTTCTTTCGCTTATCCTGTTAGGAGTTGCGGGGGGGGGGGGGGGGGGGGCTGGAGCCTATCCCAGCAGCTTTCTGGCAACAGGCAGGGTTCACCCTGGACGGGTCATCAGTCCATCACAGGGCCAACACATATAGACAGACAACCATTCACACTCACATTCATACCTATGGTCAATTTAGAGTATCAATCAGCCTAGTCCCATTTGCATGTCTTTGGACTGTGGGAGGAAGCCAGAGTACCCGGAGAGAACCCACGCAGGCACAGGGAAAACGTGTTAACAAGAATTTAAATCATCTCTTGCAAAATAATAATAACCGTGTCCAGACAAGCATAAGGATGGTTCCCAGGATAGTGTACAGTTTTCCTTTAATTTTAGTTCGTGCCTTCGCAAAGGTTCAGCAGTAAGCAGTAAAAATTCCATTCTATTTTCTTCCGCTTATTCCTGTTAAGTTAGCCTAGTCCCCATTTGCATATCTTTGGACTGTGGAGAGAAGCCGGAGTACGCGGAGAGAACCCACACAGGCACAGGGAGAACATGCCAACTCCACACAGAAAGATCCCGTGCCCAAGCTGGGATTCGAACCTGGAACCATCTTGATGTGAGGCGACAGTGCTAACCACTGCACCACTGTGCCATGCCTAAGAAGTGAAAATTTTGTCTTCAATCCCTATAATTTATAAAGAGACAATGAAATTGGAATTCACAAATTCAAATAAATTTGAATACAAGCTGGTGTGTGCAGTTATGTGTATTTTGCCATTACATGTGTTTTTGCTGATGTACCATTATGAAGCAAGTTTGTTGCACTTATGACAATTGAATCAGCTTTTACAGTATTTGCTTGAATCATCTTCATTCAGACCATTAGATGAGCCCCCTCTATTTCATGGTGGATACCATGCCTTTTATGCATATATTTATTAAAAATTTGAGCCTCTTAAGGTAATATGTTATGTGTTATCAGCCTGTTGTCTAATCAGGTGAAATTGTGGTCATGTGGTTCTTTAAGAGCACGCTGGCAAATGTAAACAACACAAGAACGGTGACGTCAGAACAGAAAGGAGATTCTTGTGGTGTGACGGATGATTAGGTTACACTGGAATATAATAATGAAATAAAACCAGACTTCCTTGCAAAAATCCAGTACTGTGCTGATGTAAAAAAAAACAAAATGGTAGCCCACCATCTGGGATTTCAGAGACATACGCCATACTTCTAAACAAAGGTTGTCATGCAAAAACTGAGGTAGGAACATCAGTGCTCCTCTTTAACCCCCCTTAAGCTGTCCCCACAAAAACAGAACACAAAACACTTCACCCTAGAAGGTGTTTTCCAAAACCTCTGTTTATGGTGACCTAAAACTCTGTTTGCTTGGGTACAGAGGGACAAAACAAGAAAAACATATCTTAGTTTACCAAAATATCCACATATATGTGGCCAGGGCTTCATGTTCCTTAAGAACATTCCCTATCCAGCCAACTACTTAGTCCAAAACACATATTATATCCATAAATGTCCAGATACCACCGGAGCATCAGTCACATTAGATGCAGCTGTAGTCATTTGTCATGATTGGCTCGGTGGATATTCTATAGGAGTTGTCTACTGTTGTTTACAAATCGTGTGAATGTGTGAGTATGGAGTGATTTGGGAGGTAAAAAGGCTGAAATGAATGAAATGAATATCAATATTGCACTGTGCTAATGTCAAATCTAGAATAAAATGGAATGTCAGAGTTATTCTGTTGATTTTTCCTGAATTTGTATATTAGTATGACATTTATATACTAGCTCATGGTTATCTCTGTATGAAACAATTTATTTATCAAACAAAGGTAGTTTGTGAGCGAGCAGAGTTTGTGTACATATCTTTTGCTCAATTTACGGTAACTGGTTTGTGTTGGTTGCTTGTTAAGTCTGTCTATCCAATCCACAATTGATATTATCAGAAGAATGATGATAATGAGTCACAAAATGAATCAAATGAAAATCAAAATGATGATAGTGACCCAGGTGGAAACTAACAGATTAACGGGTGCAAAGCTACTTTACAACTGGCTGAATTTGTTTCTGTCAGTTATTTCATATGTTTTATTATTATTATTATTATTGTTGTTGTTGTTGTTGTTGGTGGTGGTTTTGTTTTGTAAATGCTGACATAGTGCAGTATTTATTGATGAAATCTGAACCTGAATTAGGTAAGTCTTAATGCTGTGGCCCCATCGTGTTTCAACTAAATTTTATAGTGTTATTTGGCTGCAGGCAGTTTAAAAAATAAGAGAGAATAAAAAAAATCAATTTCTCCCTGTTCATACTTCTACAACTTAATGCCAGTAGCCCTTACATTGATTTGGTTAAGGGAAAAAATCTCCAAACAACACCAAAAAGATACATTTTCTCCAACTGTTTCAAGAGCAGCTTTCAATTTACTTTCTGTGGGCTTTTCCAGGTGTTTCAGCTGAATCTGACCTGATTGTAATGTGTTGAAAATTTCAATCCGTGATAATCCCTAAGTAACTACTTAGTTAATTGCACAGATAATTAAATTATTGTACGGGGCAGGCCACTACCTGCTGTTCTGCATGCTCATCATCATCATCATCAGCTCAAGGCCAGACTTGTCAAAATCATTTACATCCTAGACATTAAATGTAATTCTCAATGGAGTACTGGGGTAAGGTTCATATACAACTATTTTTGGAAAAAAATTCTCTGAAAGCTTCATTGACCAACTTAAATTTTTCCTATCTTCTTGTTTTGGATTTGATCTATTTTGTTATTGTTTCGATTCCAGAGAACGACTCATACAAACTATTATGGGCATTGTAACTCATAGTCTGAAATCTGTCATTATTAATTTAGTTTTGCTGTATTTTGATTGAGTGAAATAATATATAATGTCTTCAGTAAGGAATCATTATTCTCATGATCATGAGACCACAAGGGCTCTGAGTTGTTATTCCCATGTGATAATTTTGTCATCTCTTGTGACCACGTTTTATGTAATCTATGGAATTATGTGTGTCAAACAATTTATGCTCTTGACAAAGGCTTGCAATCCAAAATGTTAGGCTCTACCTGTAATATTGATTAAATTTTCATGTCAAACTTGTGTATGAATTCTCTATTGGCAAATTTGATCATCTAAATTTAGACCATGGACCAAGGGAACATATCGCCAAAAGATTTAAAGGTAAACAAAAAATTTAAATCAAACTGCCTAAACACTGGGCCGCACAGTTAGCATAGTTAGCACTGTCACCTCACAGCAAGAAAGTTCAGGATTCCAGCCCCTGCTCGAGCAGGGTTGTGAATGGTTGTCTGTTTATGTGTGTTGGCTCTGTGATGGACTGGCAACCCGTCCAGGGTGTACCCTGCCTCCTGCCAAAGGCAGCTGGGATAGGCTCCCCAGCGAACCTTAACAGGATACGTTGTAGAAAATGGATGGATGGATGGATGCTTAAACATTCAGTCATGAGCATGCACAATCAGCTCCACAAACATATTTTTGTTTCTTTCCACCCCTTATCCCCTTCAATCATCTGTTGTCAGTCCAGGTAGAATCATATTTCTCTCAGGGCAGGGTTTTCCTTTAAGTCCCTTTCCAATAAAAAATGGCCATGTGGGCTGGGCATATGGGTTTCATTGATTGATTCATTCATTCTGATCCTAGTCCAACATTAAGCAAACACAGAAGAGAAACTTAAAAACTTCCAGCCCGCAAACAGTGAAAAGGGACTTCTTAGGGAAGAAGGACACATTTTGTGTTCAGGTCTTTTACATGTGTGTTGAAACGTCATTGTGATGTATATCAAAGTAACTTGGGATTTGGTTTATTTCTGTTTTACCAGAAAGATGTGTATGTGACTAAATACAATACCAAATGCAAAAAAAATTTAAGTAGATAAATACATGTAAACCCAAACAAACAAAAATGAACAAGATTTCTGGATAACATGAGACCAAAAAAGCCCCAAAACAGCCAGTGCTGTGACTTCTTGGTGCCTGTAGGTGTCCTCCATATCCAAGCATACAGTTTTCTGCAAAATCTCAATCGTCCAGTAAGTGTCACAATTTCCCCAAACATAGGAATTACGTCCCTTTCCGCAATTGTATTCATCCTGCGGGTTATAATATTGCAAATTTGACAGCAAATGTCCTCAATTATCATATCATTTAGGACAGATGTTATGTTGGATTTGATAACATCATTACAAATACACCTGAGAGCCTCACATCTCATGAGGTTAGAACCTTGTCGTGAAGCCTGCATCCTGTCGTGTCATGTGACTCATAAAAAGATATTCTGTTTCCCATCTCTATCAGCGATATGAGGCAACATTCAGTGTTATAGTGACAGTGTACCAAAATGATGGTGTTTGTGACGTTTCAGTCCAACCAGGTAGATGAGATGATCTTCAGAAAAGGAAGCCTGTGTTGTTGAATCAATTTCCTCAAACATGAACCAGAAGAGAACATTGCGTGTTTGGCTTTCAAAGTAAAATCATACAAAAGGTAAGCGTATTGCTGCACAGTTTAACATGAAATGGAAGATAATTACTGCAATCACTCTTCATAATTCAGAATACTTTATTAATCCCTTGCGGGAAAATTCAAATTATAAACTCAATTGCCTGAAACAACAATCACAAATAATCACAATTATTACTGGTTGACCGTAATAATGGCACACATCCAAATTCTACAAAGCACATATATTCAGATTAATTGATTATAATGTTAATTTCAAACATGTAAGAAAGAACAAATTAACTATTTATTTAAAACAAAAAAAAATTAATATACCTGCCTGAAAGCGGTCCAAAAAATAAATATATTTAATCCAAAGCTTTTGCTGCTGATTAGCACTTACTTTATATTTCAACATCAATTTACAATATATTATACACATCATATCATAGTATCATACTTATAAAATAATATTCACACATAAAATTTGTAATAATTCAAAAAACAAGAACATATACCCACTCTACTTATATTAACAGAACACCCATCCAACATTTTTACAATAAAAAGTGATATCAATTAGAATTGATTTGTATGAACTTTTGTTATCCTTCTGAACTTTACATAAAGAATCAGAATGCATTTTATAAATGCAATGTATGCATATATTCATTAGCAATTTAATATAGTATGATATGATATTACAGAAAAAGGAATGCTAAAAATTTTAAAATGTATTGTATTTCACAAGTTTTATTGTATACACAAAAACTGTGCTTTCAGTTTGAAAGCTGCTGGCTTTTATTTTGAAAGGAAACCCCGGAAATAAATTACCATCTAAGTAACTGATGGCCACTCAAATCTATATTAACCATGAAGGCGTGCTAGTGGCTAACAACTCTGGAGATCGGAGATAAAGAGACAACGTTATGTACCGGTACTTTTGGAAAAAACATTAAGCCTCTGAATATCGACGTTGGACCAAAATGGCGGTACGCTGTGTTGAGGAGGACGTTAAGCATTCCCAATTGAAGCACGGAATTTCTAATTGTTATCACATTTAACTATTCAACCTCGTCGGTTAACATACGCCCATGAACACAGCGTAAATATTGACACCATCATTCTCCTTCCGTGATTCAGACAGCTCCGACTGAAGTTAAGGTAAGAGTAAACAAAACACAATTACAGTTAGCTTGGACTCTGCTTTTCATTATACGTCGCTAGCTTAATTGCTAGTGGGTTCGCAGCCGTGACTCCGCAGCAGAGCCGTACTATTATGTAATAAACGAGGGTTTTGAGGTCGGACGTGACGAAGTTAGCGGCTCCGCCATCTCCATATGTAACCGTTTCTTTCCTGGGTTTTCAATTGTTTGCTTCTGTTTAACATTTTAAAGCTGTGTTTGGTTGGAATCATCGTTTTGTCGCCGTGCAGTCAAGAACGCAACAGGATAAAACAGCAAATTAATAAGTGTCGTTCTGTAGTTTAAATTTCTGCTAACGCACTGCGTGGTGAGCACGTGATGAAAGAATGTTATAGGTTGAATTCACTTCAAAACATTAAGTAGACCTATTAATTTTTGCAGATTGATGAGGTTGGTATTCTCATCCGTGCCCCCCCCCCCCCCCCCTTTCCATCTGTAAATGTATGCTGAGTGCCTCCCCTGCATCAGCCTCCAAGTATAGCTTTGAGTTTCTGCACCCTGCTCGTTCTGGTGCTTTGTTACCACTTTCACTTGGTTGGAGTCGATTGCAGGAATGGGAGACTGATTTGCACAAACTGATTGTGTCAGACACTTGAGACATCTGATAGATCGTGAATGGCTGACAGTTATCCGATATCAGCCTGGGATTTCAGCAACCACCCACTATTATTATTTTTTGCATGGAGTTTGAAGCCTCTCAATGAAAACGGTCAGATTGCATCAGATAAACAGGCTTTAAATTTGTTGTTGACTTCAGGTAATGGTGGAAACACAATTCATTTCATTTGTAGTGTTTTATATTTGCAGTGAGAACAAATGGTAAAACTTGACTGTTGATGCCAAATTTGCGTTTAGCTCACAATTCCCATCCAGAGTCACAAGAGCTCATTTGTCAATCAAATGAAGTTTCCACAGGTCCTTCTGGAACCACACACACGCATACACACACACAGCTCAACTCTTAATTTTGACTGCAGTGTCTACTTTGGGAGCCTGTCATTGTATTGAAACCAACATGGAAACAGGTGATTATTCATTTTTGTTTTGGTAGACAGAGAGCAATGACAAAGAAAAATTCTGACTTGGACATTGAATCAGTTTTTCCCCCCAACAACAAGAAAACTTTTTTTGGTGAAAGTTTCTAAAATTTGAATAAAAAAATTCTGGAGGTACCACTGAACAAATAATCCTTCCAGTGAGATTTGCCTGGTCTGGAGTATTCAGAGGTTAAATTCCAAGTGAAACACTTTTAGCTGAGCAGACTCTGCCCTACCTCGTTCCTATAGCAAGTAGATAAGGCATTGATTGTCTCTTTATTCTTCTAGTGCATTATGTTCAACATCCAAAAATGCAGTCACTGCTCTGGAGAGAAATGAAAGCTGTTGTATGGTTGGTTTGTACAATCTTTGGTAGCTGTAGTAAAGCAGAATGGAGGGCTGTGGTTTTTATTTCATACCTTTGGCCTCAGTCTGTTTTTCCAACTTAATGTTGACTGAATGATCTTAAAGTGCTGCTTAAAAGGTGACAAGTTGAATTTGCGATTGACCTAAAGTTTCTCACAGCATTTACCTTGTGGTGGTGGGTGGCACAATGTATGGCCAAAGCAGATCCTGACCTAATTGTGACCTCATGGGTAATGTAGATCCAGCATCTCCTCCACAATGTGCATAGTGAGCAAATGACTGATACCTCATGAATGAGTCAAAACAGGTTTATCATTAAAGCTATTTATAAACCTTTTGTAAGGATGATTTATCATCAAACCTGCCTGTCATACTGAACTGAACATGCGCTGGTATGTAACGATGTAGGAATATGAAATGGCACATCTTGTTTAGTTTTTTTTGGAGAAGAAGAAAATTACTTAGGGCCCAGTCAAATTGAACCACTTGAGAAGGGTCTGTCTGCAGAGATCATTTTGAATGGTAGGTTGTTGTGTTCCTGATTGATAAATCATTAATTTTACCAAAAATATTGGTAAAAAAAGATGCCCCCAGGATGCACTATGCTTGACCAAATCAGTCTTGTATTTGTGTGGTTTAGTATCCTGTTCATTCACATTCTACTGCTACATATCACTAAGTTTTTACAGATCCACTAGGCATTGTCCTGTATTCACAGTAGTGATTTATGTGTCTGTGCATGCATTGGAAAAAGATCGGTAAAAAGGGTTGGACAAAATATGGTGAGCAGATTCACCTATTTGTTCAGTCTTGAAAGTCTGTGCTAGAGCCACCTTGTCTTTCTAATACATACACTCTTGGTGTGCTCTTAAATCACAATCGTAGTAAAATCTACTAGAGAGGCTTTCATTTTGTGTTTGACACAGGAGACCCCAGGCAGGCATGTGTGTGGGCCAGTGGAGTTTTTTTTTACCTGCTATTCCAGGTTCTTTTGTATTGTGATCAGCTGTATCTGAGTAGGAACAGATCAGTATCAATTTTTATGTATCATTAGAAAACAGTATGCGTTTCTTCATGTAAGACATTAAGAGAGATGAATATCATTGTGTTGAAATGCCAATGATTTGTCTCTTTCAAGAGCTGTTTTTTTTCTAGCACTCATCATCTTGGATGTGGTACTTCTCTGTGGTGCAAAGTTTGCCAAAAGCAGTTTCATGATGATGAGATATGCATTCTCAGACTTTATGCTGTAAACTGCAGAGAAACTGCTTGTATGGATAGGAAATACACACACCTTGACAGGCAGGACAGCAAACCTCAGTTCTATAGAAATATGTTCTATGGTAGTGATTCACAAACAACAGTTATATTAGTGGGAGGCCCAAAAAAAAAAATCTAGTGTCCTCTCACACAGAAAGATCCTGTGCCTGAGCCGGGGCTCGAAACGTCTTGCTGTGGGGCGACAGTGCTAACCACTGCACCACCGCTCCCCTCTCAAAATCCTCCATCACTTTCCCACCCACATTCTTTGTCAACCTGCTCCTGATTGGATCGTGCTCCAAATGCCTTAACTTGCCTGGAAGTACTAGCCACTCAGTGGCAGAATAATGGATGGGAAAGGGGGTATGCCCCCACTATGTCCAGTCTCTCCTGGTGGGCCTCAGACTGCGACCAGTTTTTTCGAGGAGTAATTCTTAGATCTACTTGTGCTTGCAGGACTTAAACCCTTTTATTGTGTATAAATTTCATTTGATTTGATTTTCTCAGGCCTTATTACTTTGGGGAGCTTGATGGCGCTACGGTCCGACACATAAAATGAATCTGAACAAGTGTGTCTAATTTGCACCTGTCCCCAGTGATGAAAGGGTTTGGATAATTGTGGTTTCTTTAAGCTGCCCTATTGTCCTGTGTCTGTCTTGCAAGTCCACTACTGAAATGGATTTGTGATTTGATAAAGTAACATGGGTATTTCAAGGCCGTGATGAATGTCTCAGCCAATTAACTTGAGCGTCCACCTTCACCAAGCCCCAGAACATAGGTTCAGGAGGATTTTTACTGCACTTGTACTGCTTCATTTTACCATTGGAGAGATCACCAGTCCCGATCACCAAAACCTGCAGCTAATTCTCTGGAGTCTGTGGCTGACAGATCTGCAATGCATGTAGTGTTGTCCCACCTCCCAACTTGCTCACTGTGATGGCATGTGACAGGCAACCGGAAATACATATGTCAGTCTTGTGGAACTACTACAGTGTGTGTGGGACTGATATAACCTACTCCATCTGCCATGATCAAATACCTTGTTTGAGAAGCATATTAAAAAGCTTGTACATGATTAATTTGATAAGGCACTTGAAGACGAAACATTGAGCTTAGCATGTTGAGTTTGTTAAGCTAGCAGTGGCTAACAGGCAGGCAAAGTAGCAGTGCTGTAACAGCACACTTTGAGTAAAAGTGAGGGACCTTGACAAATAGAATAAAATAATCATACATGCCTGTTTTCTCACATTTTGCTTCATTCAGTGTGGCAGTATGAACCCCGGAGAGGTAACTTGCTTTGTTTCACAACTGTCATTACCAGCTACCAGACTGGCAAAGACAACATGCCCAAATCACTGTAAATAACACTGAATTATGTTGTGATGACTCATGACCATTAGCCTGGAATACAGCTGAGTTTTGCACAAGGTATTGAAGTGAAGGGTTTTTTCCTCAGCCACACCTAGCATTGTGCCTTGAGGTTGGAAAGAAAGAAACAAAGGTACTACAGTCTTACAGTACAAACCTCCACCAATGTTGAGAACTCATACCTAATGTGTTTTACCATGTTGTGTTTTCACCACAAGAACCAGACTGAAAATTCATTTATTGAAAATATTCTTTTTTGATATTAAATCAGGGTTTCCTGCAGAAATGTTGTTATTTAAGGTTGTGGGTGTGATGGGGGTGGTAAGGGTGGTATAGTTGTGCGGGGGTGATGTCCGATATAAACTACAGACTGCACTACATTGAACAATTATTTATAAACACTAAATATATATAAAAAAAACTGTTCTATTAAGTGGAAGAAGAAGGGTTGGTCAACTATCCAACTTCCAGATGAACGTCTTCCCAAGAAGTTTCTTTTTTTTTAACCGGATGTTGGCGAAAGATGACAGATAGCGACAAAGCGCAATGATGTTCAACCAGCAAATGCAGCTGTTAGAATGCATCACAATCACATAATGTTTTGGAGGTAATAAATGGAGAAAAAAAAATTAAGGATCAAACATTTGATAGGTGGTGAAAATGATGGGCATTAAACAGTGCAGATGGATGACTACAATACTCTAGTACAGGTTTCTGAAAGGATCAATGGAATACTTCCTTGTGTTTGTTTGAAGACGATAAAAACAGAGCCACTGGAGTCTGCCCTCTCTGTTGCTATATTCCTCTACTTATGTACCTTGAGCAACATTGTTTGAAATATTTTTTGGGAGGGGTGATGGTTAAAGTGATAGCAAATATATTCCTAAGAGGACAAAGGAAATACACAGGTTGTAAACAGAAGTAGAAAAATTCTGGAAACAAATTCAAAAACATCTCACAGGAATCTGTGATCCAAAGCACAGAACCAGAAATTTTATTTTCCGAATTAGTTCCCAGCGCTCTTCATGTTTTACACATACTCCCATTTGGGAGTTGGATTCTAGTTTTCTTCACTTTGTTGTCCCCTTACTTTTAAAACAAAGTACCAAACTGAAATGCATTTCAGACGTGTCTTGGACCTGAGGACGTTTGTTCATTTTCAAGATGAATAGTTATTTAGATTGCCTTATTTTATAGATTCATCACCATCGACAATGGCAAAAAGCCATTAGTTTTGTGACCAGTTGCAAAGTGGTTGTGTTGACTGCTGCTTAGAGGCACCTTCTGTCCCCTTGCTAATCAGTGTATGAGCTCACATGCATCCACACCACTGAAGTCTCCAGCAATAAACTCAGCAGCCTTGCTTTTCATAGTGTCAAATTACACATTTAGCATCATTGTCCAGCTCAGTAGATATTTGATCCTAATTTTGGTGGGTATGGGTGTTTTGCTGCAGCAGAGCGATGTATGTGTGTTGTATGTACCTTGTCAGTTCTCAGTCTTCTAATTAATTGAAATGTAATTTTCAATATATCCTACTGGACATTGTTAAAGACCAAATTATGAGTCCAGTCACGTCAATTTCAATCACCAAAAGTTATCTCATGACACTTTACAAGTGGAGCAGGTCCAGGATGAATTTACACCAAACAGTTCTCCATGAGCAAACACATCCTGCAACAGTGGCGACAAAAACCTTCTTTTTAACAGGCGGGAATATCAAATTAGTACTACCGTTTCAAATTTCAATCACCGTCAAACCGTGTTTGATTGCCGCAATCCGAAAAAGCTCAGGGATACTGCTCTTTGTGTGAGAAGTGCAGCCACAGGCAGCCGATCGGACACAGGCGCCTTGCGCGCATGCGCAGTAAACAACTCGTAATCGTGGTGGAGGGCAGTACTTCGGGTAGTGCTGCCGACGGGAGAACAGAGATTTTTCCACCGTCAAAACGAACAAAGTCCGAAGTCTGGACATACTTCGGTTTTTACAAAGACGCGTAAGGGTGGTCGAAGACAGCAATCCAGTTTGCCAAAAATGCCACAAAAAAAATCTCTGCGAAGG